>NC_139632.1:5606723-5619223 GCF_964638095.1 Poromitra crassiceps | reverse complement strand
TGGAGTTACCTCGGGGTGTATCCGTTCCTTCAGGGACACCTCAGGGATTTGACAGCCAGAGCGCTCATGCACACACGCACTCTTCTCTCTCTCTCGCATGGTGAGAAATTACCATCACTTTTCCCCCTAAAGGCCAAGACGATGTCCTCAAATGCCTTCTTTTGTCCTCCTGACCAACAGTCCACAGCCCAAAGACCATCACTTTACTGTCACAGAAGACTAAAGACACCACTAAATATTCACATTTATGCAATTTTGGCATTTTTTCTTTAAAATCAGTCTAAATGATTAACAGATTATAAAATAGTCTGCAATTAATTTTCTGTCATTCGACTAATCAATTAATTGATTAAAATCGCTGCAGCTCTACCTGAATGCATCTATAATGGGACAAAGTCACCCATCCAATCTATGGATCCTGATCAAAGCCGACCCCCCCCCGCCCCATACCAAACCTTCACCAGATCAGCTGTCTTATGGGCTGCATGTGTTTCCAATATGAGAGAGCGAGAGTGTGTGTGTGATTAAGTCCCATATGAAAAGAATCTTTGACATCCCCACTGTAAGTCCCTCATGCCATGGACCCATTTAACTGCATTCATGTATTTGAACAGAGCTGAAAAAAGTACTGTTGATTTCAAAAAAGTACTGCTGATTTCAAAAAAGTACTGCTGATTTTAAAAAAGTACTGCTGATTTCAAAAAAGTACTGGTGATTTTCCATTGAAAGACGAGACCCGCGGTACACCCCAGATCCAACATACACCCCTCACACACCCACACACACACACAAAGTTGCCATTGGAAACGCAGGCTGTGCCCTCCCTCCCCTGGGGGTGGCGCTCCACCTGTGCTAATCACCGCGCGCACAAAGCCACCACGCTCTCTCTCTCTCTCTCTCTGCACACACTCGCTGCGTACACGCTGCTATACTGTCACACTGCTTTCACTCCCACTGTAAGAAATGTTCTGATGATGAGCATCCTCTCCCTGCCTTTCTCTCCAGCTCTCCCCCATCGCTCCCTCCTTCATGTCTCTCTCTCTCTCTCTCTCTGTTGTTTCTTCTCCCCGATTCTATCATCGCATTAACGAGCTTATCAATTAAAAAAGAATTGGTTTGGTTGAACAAATCGTCAATTTGTTGCTGCATGCGTTGGCGACTCCCCTACAAAGCAATCAAAGAGCGCCTGGCGGTCCCTGGAGCCCACGTTGAGAAGACAAGACAATGAGACACATGCAGAGTATCTATGAAATCCAGTAGCCTACTGTGTGTGCGTGTGTGTGTGTGTGTGTGCGTGTGTGTGTGTGTGTGTGTGTGTGTGTGTGCGTGCGTGCATGCGTGAAAGAAAGGAAGGGGAGAGAGTCTGGCTGGTGCTCAGCGCGGTTGATATACGATTAATGTTAGGACTGAACCAATGACTGTTAAAGAAGGAGTGTGCTACTGTGCATTGTCAATGCTCGGTTCAAACACAAGCTGCATTTTGTCAATCGCCCCTCTTTAGAAACGAGCACAGATTCATTCAGAATCGCCAGAGAACATTTCACACGTCCCAACTGACAACACAATTTCCAAACTGTCCCCCCCCCACTATATTCCTGTCTTTGCTCAGCGCATTATTCACGGCACGGAGCGGCACAATTGTCTGCTAAGCCGGCTAAAATTGGCTGAGTCCCCCCCCCCCCTCCGCGTGACAATGAGCCCATATAGGAGTGGATGAATAGCCCTATGGGTCCAGTGCTGGTTAAGTGTGTGAATCACCAGCAAAGAGCCACTGCATTGCATTTACATGGCTGTGTGAATGGCTGGGAGAGAGAGGGGGAGAATAGAGAGACAGAGAGAGACAGAGAGAGAGAGAGAGCGATGCATTGAGGAGCAGCACTCTGTCCATTCACTCCACTGTAGCTGCCTCACACACACAAAAAGCTTCTCGAGGGGAGAGGTGGAGAGAGAGAGAGAGAGAGAGAGAGAGAGAGAGACCTTTCACTCCAGAGGAAAAAAGGAGAAGTTAACTTCCAACGAGCAGAAAGGGGCTTAAAGGATATTGCACCAGTCCACTTCACTTATATTAGAGTTGCTTCAATTCACTCCATATGGAGGAGAACACATCTGACATACACTTCAGAAGATGCAATGAGATCAGGCTTCAAAATAGTCAAGAATTGATCCTAGAAATGCAGCATATAATGCAGCCGACGTTCATTTGAAGTATATATTTAAATGAGCCAAAATGGTGTAAAAATGACGTATCTCTTATCAACAGCTCATGCATGCATTTCCATAGTGTGTGTGTGTCCACAATATATTTTGAATCAATGTCATCTGGTGGTAGAAATGTGTCCCAATATGTGACATGTGTATATGTATAAACAGATGGGAATATTGGCCGTTATCGTCGGTGCAGGATGTACTAGCCTGTATGTAAATGATAAAGAGAGATGGGGGGAGAGAGAGGGGAAAGAGCTACCGGGCAAATTGTATTCAACAGCGCCTCCTGGACGGACACACACACACACACACACACACACACACACACACACACACACACACACACACAGCGTCCCACATCTGCGCCATGATCCATTCAATACAGCCAGAGAAAGGGGGTGGGATTCAAATGACACTGGCACGATTAATGAATGAATGAATGAATGAAATGCATTGAAGTATGTGACAGTTGTCCAAAAAAGAGGAAAAGACACAGAGATGACAATGTACGAGGTTATACTTGGTTATTAGATCGATAGGACGTTTTCCCTGTATCATTCATTATTAGGCTCTCTCTCTCTCTCTCTCATACCCCATCCCCCCGTTTTCGGCACCGGACTGAGCATAATTTAACTGTTTCGGACCATCAGGATATCATTCAGAGCCAAAGGTTTGCGGAATTAAAAAAAAAGGACGTGGCTTCTTGTATTTATGACGAATTTATAACACAGTTTTAAATAGTACATTTAGGATTTAGCAAATGGCCTTGGTGGGATTTCTGCACACATAGGCTACTTTTTGCGCAGATATTGGCGTAAAAAACGGTGAAGGCTGCACTTTATTTCATCTATTTCTTCAGTAAAATGGTCTCTATGCTGACCTCGGGTCGGCAGAGAAGGATGTCAACTATAGAAGATGGGACTATTGTCTCCGAATGAGATTGCCTGTGTCTGGGTGCCATTTCCGCAGGCTCGCAGAGCTACAGTGTCTCAAAGTGGACAGAAAGAGCTACAGTTTATCGCCTTTTTCCGAGAGAGAAACATTGTGTCGAATGTTTTGATCGCGCGCTGTCATCAGTGTTGTAACAATAAAAGTAGCCGATCCTAGATGAGCTGTAGCGATGTTGTGGCTACACCGTTATAACAACTTAACGTTACATCTATAGGTTAGCAGCAACTATAATGAAACCATTACCATCGCCGTTTTATTCCAGGAAAAAGTCTTCATTTGACAGTGTAGTCAGTGGACAATAGACACTTCTCCAGACGTGCTTTCTACTATAGACAGCGATACATTTGTTAGATGGAGACTACAAAGATCTCAGGGGAACTATAGGAATATCAATGTGATGCCATCGGAGATTTAAGAAAAACTACAATTAAGTAGCCAACGATAAAGACACAATATGCTAACAGACACACACTAGTTACAGGTTACACTAGTGTGGTTGTATGCTATCGTTGGGATGTGAGCGGGATGTGCGCCTCAAAGTTTTCATATTTGAGCAGATAGGGAGCTAAATAAGCTGTCTGTCTCTCCTCCAGTGTGTCATGTGTTGTTAGCCTAACATGCAGCATGTCAGACAGTCCTCCTACCTGGCGGCTGGTCCATCTCTATATAAAAGATCAGCTCTGTGGAATAGGGCATCATCACGTCCCTCCAGTCGTCTTCCTCCTTTTCCGTGGTCCAAACTGTATTATACATGCTTTTGTGTTCACTTCGACGTAACAAACAAACAAAAACACGAAAGCGTATAAAAACGAGTGAAAACGACGAAAGACCGACGTATAAAACACTTGAATAAGATATATCGCTATCTATCTAACCTATCTAGCTAGTACTTGGAAGTCTTGAATCCCTGCTTCAGACCGAAATAAATAGACAAACGAGCAACTCTGTACAACAACAAGCACCGGGCTTCCGACATAATAATAACAACGTGAGTGTCTTCTTCTTCATGAAGGCCCAGCTGTGGAGACGGTGCTATAAAAGAGTGTGTTTGCAGGCCAGAAAGTAGAAGCCAGCTCTACGTTTCAGTCCTGTTCGCCCCGGAGCCACACGACGGTGCCTCCAGCCGGCTGCTGCGAGGCGAGCTGCATTTAACACCGCTGACAGAGAGAGGCAGGCAGAGAGGCTCACCTCGTCTGGGCCGTACCACTTGCGCCGCCAAGCACGGGGGTGCACTCTTCTCCAACCATGACGCATCGAAAATAAAACGCAAAGATAAGGTAGGAAATAAATAATAGGCCCGCCGTGCCCTATTCGCGGACACTACTGAAACCTCACTCCGGTTTATCCGACCGCTCAATTATTACACCCCCGTTTTTTTAGACGTTTGTCGGGATTGACTTCAGCTGCCCCGCTCGCACCCCCTTTCTCGCAGGTACAGTGGTATGCCCCGCCCCCCCCGCCCCGCCCCCCCCAAAACCCACCGAATCACCGCTGAGCCGTGCACACGCCTCAGACAGACTCTGAATTTCAACCCCCAATAGGAAAATTACTTTACTTCAGCCTCTGAAGGGCGAGTTGTAAATTTGGTGTTTTTCCGTGCGCCCTGCACCTTCCCGGTGAGTGCATGTGAGCACAAACCTGTGCCCATTGGATCAAACAGTTGCTATGGATGGTGTCCAGAGATGAAGGTAAAAAAGTGATTATTTGCATTCAGAATGGAAGACAGGGAATTATTATAACACACAAATCATGTTACCAAACATGCCTACTAATTTGTTCACGCCACTGTGCTATTAATTCATACCTATCCAAAAACATGTACTGAATAGCAGACTTGCAGTATCTGCCTACTTGCAGGTCTTGCCATCTGCAGAATGTGTGATGCACTTTTCCAGGACAGTCATTATTTTTTTGTCCATAACAATAACACTTCAACTTAGCCTATAGCCCTGAAGCAGGGAGTCAACATAAGGTAAAGGTAAAGTCCCACTGATTGTCTCACACACCTGAGTGTGCGAAATTTGTTCTCCGCATTTGACCCATTCCCTGGGGGAGTGGTGAGCAGCAGCAGTGCCGCGCTCGGGAATCATATTATGGTGATCTAACCCCCCAATTCCAACCCTTTGATGCTGAGTGCCAAGCAGGGAGGCAAATGGGTCCCATTTTTATAGTCTTTGGTACTGTATGACTCGGCCAGGGATCGAACTCACAACCTCCCAGTCTCAGGGCAGACACTCAAACCACAAGGCCACTGAGCTGGTACATTAGTATGGAGATACCCCCGTCAACTGCAGGACCATGGGTTTACGTCCCGGCATAAGCAAGCACCCACCCTGCTGAAGTGACCCTGAGCAAGGCACTGAACCACCACTTCCAAAAGTGTTGCTTTGGGGCTGAGCGTGAGCCTGCACTGTGCCCCCCCCCCCCACACACAGCATTAAAAAAAAGAGTGGAAAATAGATGCGTTTTGAACTGGATGACCTTCCACTGTAGGGCGGTATGTTTGGACATACTCTTTCTTTGATTAGTGGGCTTGTTTAACTGCAGCAGTGGAAGAGCCATTACAATCTGAATGGAGCAGCAAACACACAGTTTAATGCTATGGGAGTGTATCTACAGTATCAGCTTATAGGGACATGCCATATATACATGCACATTAGCAGCAAACTATAATACCCCACAGAGGTTATTGCAGTGTCACACACACACACACACATGCGCGCATGCACACACACACGCACGCACGCACGCACGCACGCACGCACACACACACACACACACACACACACACACACACACACACACACACACACACACACACACACACACACACACTAAACTAAAATGCACTTTTGGGATTGTGGGGTCAAGACCTAGCTAGCATATCACTTCTCTCTCTCGCTCCTTCCATTCCATTCTATCTCAGGGCACTATATAGGCTGTATACACTGTATAGACCAGGGGTATATATATATATATATATATATATATATATATATATATATATATATATATATATATATATATATATATATATATTTTTAGGTTAGGTTAGACCACCAATGGTGTTAGCATTGTCCATCCACGTACCGTTTAATGTTAGCATTTAAGCTAACACTATTGTAACAAACTATATCCAGGATGCACATTGCACATGCAACATTACTAATCTGATTAATATGACATATTTGGGTGATGTACCCCATCAAATTGCTGTAGCGAGCTGTTTTAAAGCTATAGAGCAAAGTTTCTGAAGAATTACCAACATTTTAATATGAAAAATATAAATGTTGGTATAATAAACTTTGATTACCAGTCCTTGTGATCAAATGAGTAGCTATAATTGGGAGTGATGGTGTTACAGTAGGCTACTGGTGGAAGTGCACGGTCACAATCTGGCCCTCTGGTAGCGAGGACATTTTTTTGTGGCCCTCTCTATCATCAAAGTTGCCCATCCCTGGTATAGACAGTATAGACTGTATAGGCTGTATAGATCAATATCAGCTGTATAGACTGTGTAGACTGTATTCACCTTATGTAGCCACGCCAATTTGACCCGATTGTGTGGCCGTATCAAAACTTCCGGCTAAAAATAAAATAAAATAAAATAAAATGGCTGGCTGCTCCAATATCATCTAACTCTGAATTAACTAATAATTTAGCCAATTGTATGTAACATACCAAATAAAAGCAAACGGCAATGTCTAAGAATGCAACGCCATGTAACTGGCTCGTTAAGTCTCGCATTCCAGGGAATTACGTTAACGTCTGCGGGTCTTATTGACGTTAGTGGCTCGAGCGCAACTCGGAGGAGAGAAAACTATCTGAAGCTTTCTTTGTTGGAGTCCAGGTATGTTTTACAAGAAAGTGCTCGTCATTGTCGAGGATAACGTTATCTGACCTGGCTAACAGTGGATACTCGCTTGCTTGCTGTGTACCGGCTCAAAGTAGTAGGCTACGTTCTTTATTTTACCCCCTTCACTGTCCGCTCCAAAAACAACTCTTATTTTGCGCCGTGACCGCCGGAAGTGTTAAAAGGACCCGGAAGAATTTGGCCCACTGTAAGGTCTGAACATAAGGTGAATAGACCAGGTGTGGGCAACATTTGTCTCCTGAGGGCCATACTGACTTACATCAAGTAAGCGAAGGGCCACACATTGGAGATCATACCTGCCAACACTCCCTCTCTTCCGTTGTGATTGGTAATTTCTTGTTAATCTCCTGATATAATAGTGATACAAAGCCAATGGCTGTAGCAGATGAGATTTATTAACATAATTCTGCCTTTTATTGAGTTTTTGGGGGTTGTTTTGTTTTTCTTTGAGGACCTTGGGGCCGGAATGAGATGGTCCAGGGGCCAGGTCGGGGCCCTGCATGGGGCTGCATTTTGCCCATGTGTGGTATATACTGTATAGACTGTATCGGCTGTATAGACTGTATAGGCCACTATACTAAAAAGTAGAAAGGTTAAAAGTAGAGCAGGAGAAATGCGGGACTTGAACAATGGCTCCAGCTGCAGCTACAGATTATCTGCCCTCAAACACTCAGCCAAGGCCCAGATTGGCTCAAACCACCAATCATCTACATGCTAATCTCTCATTAATAGCCTAATATCAATGGAAGGGGGTGGGACCTTCAGATGGCTGGGCGTGTGGCAGCAGTGATTACAGCTGCTCTGTCTATCTGTCTGCCTGGTGGCCTACTTCAGGGAGCAGCAAGGAATGAAAGGTCTGCCCCCCAATCTGCCCTCCGTCCACTCATCCACCCACTCATCCATCCATCCATCCATCCATCCATCCCCTCCCTCCACTCATTCGTCTCATCTGTCCATCACCAGAGAGGAGGAGGTTGAGACCCCCACTTGCTCCAGGATGGAAAAAGAACGGGGGGCTGGGGGAATGTCATTGAATGAAATCTAATGCAGTAACCCACAGCAATGTGTGTGTGTGTGTGTGTGTGTGTGTGTGTACCTGAGTGTGCGTGCGTGTGCCTGAGTGTGTGTGTGTGTGTGTGCGTGTGCCTGAGTGTGCGTGTGTGTGCATGTGCCTGAAGGTGCGCGTGCGTGCCTGTGTGTGCACGTGTGTATCTGTGCGTGCGTGCCTACATGTGTGTGTGCGTGCCTGCATGTGTGTGTGCGTGCCTGCGTGTGCGTGTGTGTGTGTGTGTCCTGCATGTGTGTGTGTGTGCGTGCCTGCATGTGTGTGTGCGTGCCTGTGTGTGTGTGTGTGCGTGCGTGCTTGCCTGTGTGTGTGCCTGCGTGCGTGTGTGTGTGCCTGTGTGCCTGTGTGTGTGTGCCTGCCTGCCTGTGTGTGTGTGCATGCGTGCGCCTGCGTGTGTGTGTGTGTGTGTGTGTGTGTGTGTGTGTGTGTGTGTGTGTGTGTGTGTGTACACGGGGGCGGTTGTTTCACAGATGGCTCGTGTCGGACACACACAGCCCCACAGCTCCTCTCTGTCAAGTGTGTCAAACAGGTTTAATTGGCGCTGGTGTGGCTGCATGGCCAGATGGATCCCTAACAATGACACAGGAACTGACTCTGCCCCTCTTCATACAAAGAGAGAGAGAGAGGAGGAGGGAGGAGGGAGGGAGGGAGGAGGGAGGGAGGGGAGAGGGAGGGAGGGAGGGATGGAGGGGGAGAGAGACAGAGGGGAGAGGGAGGGAGGGGAGAGGGAGGGAGGGAGGGAGGGGGAGAGGGAGGGAGGGGGAGGGAGGGAGGAGGGAGGGAGGGGAGAGGGAGGGAGAGGGGAGAGGGAGGATGGAGGGAGGGGGAGAGAGAGAGGGAGGGAGAGAGGGAGTGAGGGAGGGAGGGGGAGAGAGAGAGGGGGGAGAGGGAGGGGGGAGAGGGAGGGAGGGAGGGGGAGAGAGAGAGGGGGGAGAGGGAGGGAGGGAGGGGGAGAGAGAGAGGGGGGAGAGGGAGGGGGAGAGAGAGAGGGGGAGAGAGGGGGGAGAGAGCGAGCGATGGGAACATCGAAATTAATCTGTGCTATCCCGGCCAATCAGCACAGGGCTCCCATGACCCTTGTGAACAATAGAGGCGAGTGGCATCACGCATCTTATTTGCATATTGTATGAATAATCACATACAGTATGATGCATGTATGTGTGCATACAGCCCCCACCCCTCATTCCCGCAAACAAAAGCTAAATTTTTCATAGAAAATGTGATAATTTGCTCGGGGAGATGCTATAAGTGATGCGCACACGTCTCATTCTTGCTTTCTCTAAACTGCAGAGAAAGCAGGAAGACCTAAGGCTTAGGACTTCTGGTTTCCTATAGCAGAAACCTCACTCTGGCCTTAAAACGGAGCCCGCTACGCTACAGCCTCTGAAAGTCGATCTTTCAAAATCATGACATTTCCCGAATAGCACAATATTTCCGGAAATCGAGACTACTCCTCCTCAGGGTTAATGTCTATATGTAAAAACTGATGCCTAGAGACAGTCTGTGTCTGCATGAGAGAGAGAATGAGAGTAGAGAGAGAGTGTGTGTGTGTGTGTGTGTGTGTGTGTGTGTGTGTGTGTGTGTGTGTGTGTGTGTGTGTGTGTGTGTGTGTGTGTGTGTGTGTGCGAGAGAGAGAAAAAGTGTGTGTGTGTGTGTGTGTGTGAGAGAGAGAGGAGAGAGAGCGAGAGGAGAGAAGCACAGGTGACCTCCTGGGAATCAGGTGTTGAGTTTGCCATTTCTGTCGCCATAGAGACGAAAACGTCCAGTGAGCTCCGCGCTGTAACAATGTCTCTTTTAGTGGCTTTGCCCGCAGACAAAAGGCGTGGTTCTGAAAGCTCATATCGTACGCCACCGACTAAATTAGACGCAGTGGGAAGAATGCACACAAAACCATGCGCACATACATTTTAATCAACGATGCACACACACCAAACCAAAAAACCAGCGTGTCTCATAACGTGTAAGTGTAAAGTAGTATAATCAAAATGGCCTTTAAAACAGCAGGCAGTGAACCCTCAGACAAAAGTCCATTTCTAAATATGGCCCCCAACAGAATAAGGCTAAGGCCAGTCAGTATCTGTCACTATTAAAACGCTGTCCTTCAGTAAACTGGATGTAATCTTATCGTTGTGCGCGTGCGGTTGTCTGGATGTGTAGCTGGTTTGAGGTCAGCCCCACCACCTGTGACTGCAGCTGCTCCGTCCCAAACCCAAAGCCACTAAAACACCATCAGCGTTTCACTCAAATGCCCTTTTTTCCACCTATTGTGGAGCTGAGATAGAACGCCAGACGCCACGTAAAGGGCAACGCACGCTGATATGGCTGAACGGAGCCATCGTGACCCTCCAACACCTGCCAGCAATCACCTTATCTGCATTTAGTGTGCGTACGTGTGTGTGTGTGCACGCGTCTGCATTATGTGTGTGTGTGTGTGTGTGTGTGTGAGAGAGAGTAGGTGTGTGTGTGTATGTGTGTGTGAGAGAGAGAGAGAGAGAGAGAGAGTGAGAGACCCCCTCCACTCAAAACAGTGTGTTTCTTCTTCTACCTTCAGTGTCATGTTGGAGCTTCAGTGTTCAGCATGTCTGTTCAGAGTCTGACACACAGAAAGTAGGAGGCTGTTTCCACAATCGTCTGCTGAAAGTGGAACGTTTCTCTGTGCTCACTGAAAAGGCCATTTCCTACAAGCAGGATTTGTGACATCACACATACTTGGGAGCCAATCCCTGTCCAGTATTCCGCATTCAAACTTTAAAAATCGATCAAATTTGCATAATGTATTTTTTTTGTTAATGAGGGAGAAGGAGGGCGAATCATTTGAAGGAACAAGATATTGTAACATAATCGGACACAAATTATTAGTCAAAGTAGACTATTTGATATAATACTGTATCTTAAAACAGGGGGTCTTTAAAGAAGTAACACACACTGTAGAAAAGGCTCCATAAGGCCCCACCATCAGACCTGTTCGTGGGGTAACTAACGCCCACGAACCGAAGGAGCCCGCGACCCAGCGACGATGTCACCGCCGTGACATCATCGGTGATGATGTCAGAGTTCACCTTGTGAGGTCATCGGTGATGTCAGAGTTTCCCCTGTGAGGTCATCGGTGATGCCAGACGGTTTTTCATATCACTGTTATGCCGACGACACACAGGTCTACCTCTCTTTCCCCCCCTCTGACACCCAAATCATGACTGGCATCTCCGCATGTCTCAAAGACATTAGTAACTGGATGTCCACTCACCACCTGAAACTTAACCTAAGCAAGACCGAGTTGCTCTTCCTCCCTGGAAAAGACTGCCCACTGACTAACCTTTTCATTTCAATAGATAACACCATTGTACTGCCCTCCAAAACTGCTAAGAACCTTGGTGTGATCATGGACAACCAGCTCCTCCTTCTCAGCCCACATTTCTGCAACAGCACGTTCCTGTAGGTTCTCCCCATATAACATCCGCAAAATCCGTCCATTCCTCACAAGAGAAGCAACACAACTCCTGGTCCAGTCACTGGCCATATCGAGGCTTGACTACTGCAATGCCCTTCTGGCTGGCTTACCTGCCTCTGCTATTCAACCACTCCAACTCATCCAGAATGCTGCAGCTCGTCTGGTGTTCGATCAACCCAAATTTTCCCACGTCACCCCCCTCTTCCATGACCTCCATTGGCTTCCCGTTTCTTCACGTATTAAATTAAATTAAACACTTATTCTAGCCTATAGAGCAGTACACCAGAGAGCCCCTCCGTACTTACAATCTATGTTCAGATTCCAGCCCTCACACCGCTCCCTTCGCCCCTCTACTAGTGCTGGACGCCTCGCCCCTCCACCATTACATGTACTCAATAATCGCTCATCCCGTTCGAGACTTTTTTCATCCCTGGCACTGAAATTGTGGAACGAACTCCCTCCCTCGGTCAGGACCGCCGAAACTCTTCACATCTTTCGAAAAAGACTAAAAACTCACCTTTTCGGTATTCCTTCATGAACTGACCTTTGTTTTGATCCTGTCACTGCCTTGTTTTACTGTTTATATTGTTCTATTTTTGCTAGTCTCTGACTTGTATTCTTGTTGGTTTTTTATTGTAAATAACTTGTTGTACGTCGCTTTGGATAAAGGCGTCTGCCAAATGAAATAAAGTCAAGTCTAGGCTGTCTCCAGACTGTGTGATGTCAGACGTGACCTGGTGAGGTCATCGATGATGTCATACCTCCCGGGACCTTGTGAGGTCATCAATGATGTCAAACCGCGAATGTGCTGAGGTATAAAAGCGATGTTCTACTATGCTATGCTATCTCTCTCTCTCTCTCTCTGCTACCTGCTAGCTATCTATCTCTCTGCTATCTGCTAGCTATCTATCTCTCTGCTACCTGCTAGCTATCTCGCTACTACTCTGAATGTTGCT
>NC_139632.1:5599223-5604223 GCF_964638095.1 Poromitra crassiceps | reverse complement strand
TACATGAGTAGAGGGGCAGAAGGATGTTTGACTGTACAGTGATGATGGCCATAAATACATGAGTAGAGGGGCAGAAGGATGTTTGACTGTACAGTGATGATGACCATAAATACATGAGTAGAGGGGCAGAAGTATGTTTGACTGTACAGTGATGGCCATAAATACATGAGTAGAGGGGCAGAAGGATGTTTGACTGTACAGTGATGATGACCATAAATACATGAGTAGAGGGGCAGAAGGATGTTCGACTGTACAGTGATGATGACCATAAATACATGAGTAGAGGGGCAGAAGGATGTTTGACTGTACAGTGATTACCATAAATACATGAGTAGGGGGGCAGAAGGATGTTTGACTGTACAGTGATGAGACTGCGGTCGGCTCACTGCTTGGTCTATTTCGGTGCATATTATCCATAGCCCTCAGCACTTTCACATATTCTATCTGCCAGCATAATAATAATAACTAGAGTGGAAAAAACGATTTGACTGTAGACACGGATAGGCTGTTCACAGCGCAGACCCCACGCTAAACATAGGCAGTGGTGGAGTGGGGTCTGGCAGAGCACACACACGTTCACGCGCACACACACACACACACACACACACACACAAAGAGAATGGTTGCGTACTATGGCGCGGGAGTCTTTTGTATATATTATGCATAAGCATTTTTCGAGGTGCACTAGTTTTGGGCGCAGGGTGTGTTACTGTGTTCCAGTGAGGTGATCACTTTTGTTCTTTCTTTTTCTTGCAACGATTTGATTCTCTGCCTCTCTCTGTGTCTGTTCATGTGATACCTCCAACAGTGAGCCAGATGGAGATCAGGGTTACCTAGAGATGTATGTGTGTGTGTGTGTGTGTGTGTGTGGGTGGGTATGTGTCTGTGTGTGCGCGTGCGCGTGCCATACAGGAGAGTCTCCTCTCTCATGTAGAGTCACAGCATCAGGGGGACCAGGTCACTGCAGTGAGCCATGTAGAGTCACAGCATCAGAGGGACCAGACCACTGCAGTGAGCCATGTAGAGTCACAGCATCAGAGGGACCAGACCACTGCAGTGAGCCATGTAGAGTCACAGCATCAGAGGGACCAGACCACTGCAGTGAGACATGCAGAGTCACTGCATCAGAGGGACCAGACCACTGCAGTGAGCCATGCAGAGTCACAGCATCAGAGGGTCCAGACCACTGCAGTGAGCCATGTAGAGTCACTGCATCAGAGGGACCAGACCACTGCAGTGAGCCATGTAGAGTCACAGCATCAGAGGGACCAGACCACTGCAGTGAGCCATGCAGAGTCACAGCATCAGAGGGACCAGACCACTGCAGTGAGCCATGCAGAGAGGCCATATTTCCTGCTAGAGTTACATATGGCCATGGAAACACTCTGGACCCATATTGGTGCTGATTATAGATGAAATGATTAACACTTTAATGAGAAAGTATGATAAAAATGACGTTTAGTATCACAGATTAAAATGTTAACTACCATTAAAACCGTGTAGGTTTGATTACCGTGATTATTGCTGCTCCACAGAGTGCCATTTGCGTGTCCAAATTAGACCAAATCCTACTGGCTATGTTATTTTAATGTTTATGCGAACATAATGCATAATAGTGTTGTCACTTTTATTTGTGGTTTTCAATATAAAACTTGGTGAAATTATTTCAGTCAGTGTATCAGTACTTTTTGAACATTTTAACAATACCGCAATAATGCTGATAACATGATTATTTTGGTCACTAATCATGATATGAAAATTTCACACAACATTTAATCTCTACTGCTGATGTGGAAACCTCCTAAATCCAAATTCTATGATTTTTTTTTTTACTATGTGTTGCTGTTTTTTTCAAAACATACATACTACAAAATAAGAATTATTTTCCTATTTCCTGAAAATCTTTATTTTTGAATGTTTGATGCTACTAGGTTGATCTAATCTACCAGCCACTGCATATTTTACCAGCATTTGGCTGGTGGCTGGTGCTAATTTAGCACCCTGCCTAGGAGCCAAACAAAATGTGTAGTCTTGATACAGAGACCCAGAATGAAAAGACACTCGCTGTTGTTGTGTTGCGACTCACTGGCAAAAAACACACACAGTATAATAGATCTCAATCAACAGTTTAAGAACACTGTATTCCGAGTACAGTTCATTTCTACATGTTCTTCTAAAAAAAAGTCCATTACTAGCTTAAAGGAGGACTTACCTCCAAAACACTTTTTTTCAGCTTTTAACCAATATATATGACTTTGGGGGTGATGTGTGAAGAATTCTGGTCAGAATTTCCACATTTGACACCAAACTGTTGCCATTTTACCATTTGTATCATTTTTCAGCAGCATATCTGGCATAAGCGCCCTCTTAGGGTCAAAGACTGCTTTTTTTTCTTTTCTCAAATGAATGGGATATTTGACACGTCATGACGTCATGGTGAACCAAAGACTATGGGATTTCAAGATAATTACTCCCCTACCCCCCCTGTACCCTTTCAGCTCCTCAGAACTCCAAGCCTATTCTTATTGAAGTTTGCTCTTAAAATACTGAACCAAACGTTGTCAAAGTTGGCACATGTCTTAATTATAGTTAGTTTCCCGCTGAATGTGTCACTACTTTATTAATATCTTACCTGAATAAGCTCGAATGATGATGTTTATATTATCAGTCCGAGTTGGAAGCACTGTCTCAAGCCCAGGCAGGTGGGAGCGGGCAGGAGAGAGTCGTACTGTAACCTCATGGACGAGCCTCAAGCTCCGGGGGCGCGCGGCCGCGCGCAGCAGCAGCTGGGCTCTCTGTGCTCTGCAGAGAGCAGTCTGATATTTCCGCAAACAAATAGCGTCGCAGTTTAGCGCACATGTAAAATATAACGCTATACTACGACGTGACAACGTGACAAAGCTGGTCTAAACACATCGGCTGCTGTAATATCGTCACTGTGTACAAGCAACGGGGGGGGGGGGGGGGGGGGGGTTGACTCGCTGTGTGTGTGTTTTGCTGTCTGGAGCACTTTCTCCAGTGCTCTCTGTGCACAGTCTGACATTTCATTGGAAGCACTTTCTCTCGGCCAGTCAAACGGGAGAGTCTGCTCTGCTCGCTCATGCACCCGCGGGGCGCGCGCACACTGCACACAGCAGCAGTGAGAGGCGGGGGCTTTCAGTCAGCAGAGCAGAGCAACTGGCTCTGTCTGTGTGTGTGTGCTCCGAGGAGGAGAAGAGCTCTGTCCTGCTCTGCGCCCTATGAGGAAAAATCATAGGTGCTGTAAATTTCATCAAGAATCACGAAAAACCCCAAAACGCAAATTAAAAACGGATTTCATTGCGCGGTTTATCTCTAGTTAGACGAGGGAATTACGTGGAGAAATCTCGCATTGTGTTACCCCAGAGCGAGAGGTTTGTCCTATTGTGGGTGTGCTGCTGTTAACGAGCCCATGTCACTTTGCTCCCGTAACGTAGTTTGAGTAGTTTCCATAGAGTTACATGCAGAAAAATAATTAAATTTCTAGTTCGCCACTGAATTACCAAATTGATATAACTTTCAACCATTTTGAGCAAAGCTCTTTCCAAACAGGCCACCAGCGTTGGCTAGTTGCTGATATTTATACAGATATGGCCCTTCTCAAATAAATTATTTTTGAGGCAGTAGGCAAACTGTAATGGCGTCGATTTCCGAAAAAAAATCTGGACTTCAACACAGCCAAAGAGTCCAGTATAGACAAGAGCATATGTCATTTCTTGGTTTTTTCCATAGGTATTTTCAAATCACTGTTCTAATACATATCTAGGGGGTAAGTCCTCCTTTAAGAAACATTTGTACACATGAGAGAATATGATCTACTGAATCCCATGAACAGACCCCTGCTAAGTCCATTTCTTTCTGAGTGAACGAGCTTCTCTAGGGGTTAGCTTCCCCAGACCAGACGCTGAGTGAACTAGCTTCTCTAGGGGTTAGCTTCCCCAGACCAGACGCTGAGCGAACGAGCTTCTCTAGGGGTTAGCTTCCCCAGACCAGACGCTGAGTGAACTAGCTTCTCTAGGGGTTAGCTTCCCCAGACCAGACGCTGAGTGAACGAGCTTCTCTAGGGGTAAGCTTCCCCAGACCAGACCCTGAGTGAACAAGCTTCTCTAGGGGTTAGCTTCCCCAGACCAGACGCTGAGTGAACTAGCTTCTCTAGGGGTTAGCTTCCCCAGACCAGACGCTGAGTGAACGAGCTTCTCTAGGTGTTAGCTTCCCCCAGACCAGACGCTGAGCAAACGAGCTTCTCTAGGGGTAAGCTTCCACAGACCAGACCCTGAGTGAATGAGCTTCTCTAGGGGTTAGCTTCCACCAGACCAGACGCTGAGTGAACGAGCTTCTCTAGGGCTAAGCTTCCCCAGACCAGACGCTGAGTGAACGAGCTTCTCTAGGGCTAAGCTTCCCCAGACCAGACCCTGAGTGAACGAGCTTCTCTAGGGGTAAGCTTCCACAGACCAGACGCTGAGTGAACGAGCTTCTCTAGGGGTAAGCTTCCCCAGACCAGACCCTGAGTGAACAAGCTTCTCTAGGGGTAAGCTTCCCCAGACCAGACCCTGAGTGAACAAGCTTCTCTAGGGGTAAGCTTCCCCAGACCAGACACCGAGTGAACAAGCTTCTCTAGGGGTAAGCTTCCCCAGACCAGACCCTGAGTGAACAAGCTTCTCTAGGGGTTAGCTTCCCCAGACCAGACCCTGAGTGAACAAGCTTCTCTAGGGGTTAGCTTCCCCAGACCAGACCCTGAGTGAACAAGCTTCTCTAGGGGTAAGCTTCCCCAGACCAGACCCTGAGTGAACAAGCTTCTCTAGGGGTAAGCTTCCCCCAGACCAGACCCTGAGTGAACGAGCTTCTCTAGGGGTTAGCTTCCACAGACCAGACACTGAGTGAACGAGCTTCTCTAGGGGTAAGCTTCCCCCAGACCAGACCCTGAGTGAACAAGCTTCTCTAGGGGTAAGCTTCCCCCAGACCAGACACTGAGTGAACAAGCT
>NC_139632.1:5586723-5594223 GCF_964638095.1 Poromitra crassiceps | reverse complement strand
TGATCCCATGATGCAACACTCTGGTGACACTCTGATCCCATGATGCAACGCTCTGGTGACACTCTGATCCCATGATGCAACACTCCAGTGACACACTGATCCCATGATGCAACGCTCCAGTGACACTCTGATCCCATGATGCAACGCTCTGGTGACACTCTGATCTCATGATGCAACACTCTGGTGACACTCTGATCCCATGATGCAACGCTCCAGTGACACTCTGATCCCATGATGCAACACCCTGGTGACACTCTGATCCCATGATGCAACACTCTGGTGACACTCTGATCCCATGATGCAACGCTCCGGTGACACTCTGATCCCATGATGCAACACTCTGGTGACACTCTGATCCCATGATGCAACGCTCTGGTGACACTCTGATCCCATGATGCAACGCTCCAGTGACACTCTGATCCCATGATGCAACACTCCGGTGACACTCTGATCCCATGATGCAACACTCTGGTGACACTCTGATCCCATGATGCAACGCTCTGGTGACACTCTGATCCCATGATGCAACACTCTGGTGACACTCTGATCCCATGATGCAACACTCTGGTGACACTCTGATCCCATGATGCAACGCTCTGGTGACACTCTGATCCCATGATGCAACACTCTGGTGACACTCTGATCCCATGATGCAACGCTCCAGTGACACTCTGATCCCATGATGCAACACTCTGGTGACACTCTGATCCCATGATGCAACGCTCCAGTGACACTCTGATCCCATGATGCAACGCTCCAGTGACACTCTGATCCCATGATGCAACACTCTGGTGACACTCTGATCCCATGATGCAACGCTCCAGTGACACTCTGATCACATGATGCAACACTCTGGTGACACTCTGATCCCATGATGCAACACTCCAGTGACACTCTGATCCCATGATGCAACGCTCCAGTGACACTCTGATCACATGATGCAACACTCTGGTGACACTCTGATCCCATGATGCAACACTCCAGTGACACTCTGATCCCATGATGCAACACTCCAGTGACACTCTGATCCCATGATGCAACACTCTGGTGACACTCTGATCCCATGATGCAACGCTCTGGTGACACTCTGATCCCATGATGCAACGCTCCAGTGACACTCTGATCCCATGATGCAACGCTCCAGTGACACTCTGATCCCATGATGCAACGCTCTGGTGACACTCTGATCCCATGATGCAACGCTCTGGTGACACTCTGATCCCATGATGCAACGCTCTGGTGACACTCTGATCCCATGATGCAACGCTCTGGTGACACTCTGATCCCATGATGCAACGCTCCAGTGACACTCTGATCCCATGATGCAACGCTCCAGTGACACTCTGATCCCATGATGCAACGCTCCAGTGACACTCTGATCCCATGATGCAACGCTCTGGTGACACTCTGATCCCATGATGCAACGCTCTGGTGACACTCTGATCCCATGATGCAACGCTCCGGTGACACTCTGAAACAGGTTGCTGCTGCTGGTGGCTTCAAAACTGCTGAGCCGCATCTTCACCTAGCTCGCTCCCCCTTTCTCTCATTGCTATGCTCTGTTGTTCTCTCTTTCTCTCTCTCTCTCTGTGCATCTCCATCCATTTCTCTGGCCTCCATTTCTCTGGCCTACATATTCACTTCCCTCTCTCTTTCTCTCCGTCGCTTCTCATCCTCGCTCCCCCTCTCTTTCTATCTCTCAGTGTCTCTGGCCTACATTTCCATTGTTTCAGTCTTTTCACTTGATCAGAACCCCCCCCCCCCCCCCCACAGCACCCCCCCCTGCCCTCCTCCTCCCTCTCCTCCTGTCTCTCTGCTATTTGCTCTCAGCCCACACAGTCCTCCCTCCCTCCCTCTCTCTCACCCTCTCTCCCTCTCTCCCTCCCTCCCTCCCTCCCTCCCTCCCCTGGTTGTCAAGGCAGCAGGGCACCATGGCTCAGCATTACTCATGCAAGAGCTCAATGTCACTCAGACAGACAGGCAGACAGGCATGCTGGTAGACAGGCAGACAGACAGACAGACATACAGGCAGACAGACAGACAGACAGACATACAGGCAGACAGACAGACAGACAGACAGACAGACAGACAGACATACAGGCAGGCAGACAGACAGACAGACAGACAGACAGACATACATACAGGCAGACAGACAGACAGACAGACAGACAGACAGACATACAGACAGGCAGACAGACAGACAGACAGACATACAGGCAGACAGACAGACAGACAGACATACAGGCAGGCAGACAGACAGACAGACATTCAGGCAGGCAGACAGGCAGACAGACAGACAGACATACAGGCAGACAGACAGACAGACATACAGGCAGGCAGGCAGACAGACTGACAGACAGACAGACAGACAGACAGGCATGCTGGTAGACAGGCAGGCAGACAGACTGACAGACAGACAGGCAGACAGACAGACAGACATACAGGCAGGCAGACAGACTGACAGACAGACAGACAGGCATGCTGGTAGACAGGCAGGCAGACAGACAGACTGACAGACAGACAGACAGACAGGGCAGTCAGGCAGACAGGGCAGTCAGGCAGACAGGGCAGTCAGGTCAGTCAGGCAGACAGGGCAGTCAGGCAGACAGGTCAGTCAGGCAGACAGGCAGGCCTGCTCCAGGAAAAGATAAACTGGCTGCATATTTAACTCTTTCCTCTCATCACATGACACAGGCTTTCTCCATCTTAACTCTTTCCTCTCATCACATGACACAGGCTTTCTCCATCTTAACTCTTTCCTCTCATCACATGACACAGGCTTTCTCCATCTTAACTCTTTCCTCTCATCACATGACACAGGCTTTCTCCATCTTAACTCTTTCCTCTCATCACATGACACAGGCTTTCTCCATCTTAACTCTTTCCTCTCATCACATGACACAGGCTTTCTCCATCTTAACTCTTTCCTCTCATCACATGACACAGGCTTTCTCCATCTTAACTCTTTCCTCATCACATAACTCGATGCCTAGTTAAAATAAATGGGAAAGAATAAGAACTGTTTCTGTAGCTACCGCTACCTGCTATGCTACCTCTACCTGCTACCTGCTACCTCTACGTGCTACCTCCATTTGAAGACCTTTGGTTCATTGAAGAAAGACCGTAGTTTGTAACGCCGATGAAGCAGAAAGAACTCCTAACGACATGAAAGCAGCCGCACAATGAACGCATCCACAGCAGTAAAACTGTCATGGCGCACGAGTGTGTGTGTGTGTGAGAGAGAGAGAGAGGGAAGAGAGAGAGAGAGAGGGAAGAGAGACAGAGTTTGGACACCTTGGAGAGCTCTGCAGTGCTCATCCTGAGTCCGGAGATATATTACATTCAATTGGCTGTTTGCGGGCTGTTGGGTTGGGTTGAGTTGGGCATTTTCAGATATTTTAACGGGCCGGGCGGTGTGTACTGGCTCCAACGACGGGTTGGGTTGGTGCGGGTGTTAAAAAAACCCTGACCCGCGCATCACTACAGGGCAGGTTCTAGTGACTGGCTGCCTGCAGGCTCTGGTGCTGACCTGGAGTGAACTGCGGGCGAGCTGTGATGCCGTGACCCGGGCCGGGCCGTGCCGTGCCGGGCCTGGTGCAGGGAGGATTAGACAGGCAGCAGAGATGAGGTGTGTCATCCCTTTAAGGCCTGCAGGGGCTGAACGAGGAGCCAGGACTGCAGCTCAGCCTGGGCTTAGCAGAGTGCATACTGACCTTAGAGGAGAGGCAATATGAGGTGTCTCTCTCTCTCTCACTATCGCCTATCTGTTTAAGTGTCTCTCACTCTCTCTGTCTCTCTCACTATCGCCTATCTGTCTAAGTGTCTCTCTCTCTCTCTGCCTGCTTGTCCCTCTGTCTACGTTTATGGAACATCTTCCTGCCATGGTGATCTGAGATGGCTCTTCTATCAAGCACTCCCTGTATCAATGTGTACTACAATGGAAGTTGTGCAATACATATTTGTCATTTTGTCACTTTGCAACTTCACGTGAGAGAGTACCAGTGACTGTAGGGGGGAATCGATACAGCATAGTATCGTGATATTTGTGGGCAATATATATATCGTATCGTATCGTACCGAATGCCAAGTATTGTGATATTTTATGATACAAAATGTCAAGTGCATCATGCAACATTTATGACAGGTTTTTATGACAGTGTTGGTCAGTCTGTCTGCTTGACAATCCCATTTTGCTGCAATAAAAATGATTGAAGTGAGATGAACAGACTGGAAACTTGATCTCATTAGATAAAACATGTTGACAAAGTTTTTTTTTCCCCTTTGGGGACATCATTTGCAGTTGAAAAAAGGTAATAAATCACAATATATCGCAATATAGCAATAATATCGTATCGTGACTCAAGTATTGTGATAATATCGTATCGTGGGGCATCTGGTGATTCCCACCCCTACTCTGTAGTGTGTCAAAAAGACGCATTACGCCCGGACACATCTGATAGACAGTCCCATTTTGAACTGTGCTGCACCGTTCTGTTCTACATTTTAATAGCTGCAAACATGACTTTGCCACTGGTGCTATCTATCTATCACCAGAGGAGCCCCAGGAGCTTTGCTGCAGGGCTTCCCCTATAGGCCAGGCAGGCACAAGACAATATGGGGTCAGACAAGGAGAGACCAAGGGCTGTGTTTTGGCTTCCATTTGACACCAGTCCTCATAAAACAATTCCGATTCGTTCAATACTTAATTTAAAAATCAGTTGGAAAACAGCTGCAAAGTGTGGTGGTGAGAGCAACCCAACACCACAGCCCAGCCCTATAAAAGAGAAATCTTTACAGCTCTTAAAAAGCAAGGGTCACAAGCTTGCATTTGTGTGTGTGTGTGTGTGTGTGTGTGCGCGTGTGTGTGTGTGTGTGTTTGTGTGTGTGTGTGTGTGTGTGTGTGTGTGTGTGTGTGTGTGTGTGTGTGTGTGTATGTGTGTGTGTGAGGGAATTACTCACGGGTAACTAACTCCGCTTGTGTGAATTTGCTCACGGTGGGTTTTGAAGGTGAGGTGAATTCGCTCACAGTTAACACGAGTCGTATTCACTTGAGACGTTCATGAGTCATTGGCAAGTCTCGACCTACAGTACTTACAGGACCCCGTCGTAAGTCAGTGGTGGCGGCAGGAGCCAAAAGGTTCCAGGATCAAAACCCTGGACCAGCTGGGAAGATCTGGAGGTGTGTAGGTACTGTGTCTGTGTAGTAGTGAATGAGTCTTTTTTATCACCAGTAAACTGGCATTTAAGTGCCTCTCTGGACAAGGCACTTCATCCTCAACTGTTCCAATGCAGCTGCGCTCACTGGGCAAGAGAAGACTGTGTGACATGGCATGTGTGAACGTGTGTTATTGAATCGGCGAGAGCCAGAGATTTGGTGATAGAAATGGCCAACCCTACCACACTGAGTGGAAGGGTTTGAGATACATTGCCTGTGTGGACTAAAATTCAATGATCGATTCTAGTCAAGGACACTTGTTTGTCAGTTGTCGTCAAAATGAAACTATTGTCATTCTGCATGCTGACTCTGAGCGTTCAGCATGTGAAGAGCCACTGGCCTGCAGGTAGAAACAGGTAGTGCAGTTGACCGACACTAATGAAAGAAAAGAGAAAAGACACTTTTAATGCTAGGGTCAACCTGCGATGTTTAAAATCCCTGTGACAGGATTCATTTATTTATACAAAATTCTTAACCTATCATTTATCTGCAAGTCTAAACAGGTGGAATGTAATCTATTTTTCACTTATCATATATCCTCCTTCAAAGCTTCTAAGCTCCTAGGTGCCAGGCACTTTGTTGTCAGCTAAAAATAGATGCTGTTTCAGGGCAATTTGGTGACATTTTGTTTGGCAAGGTAGTGGAAAAGTTGTCCTTGCTAAGGCTAGCTCACTCTTGCTAAGGCTAGCTCCCTCTTGCTAAGGTTAGCTCACTCTTGCTAAGGCTAGTTCCCTCTTGCTAAGGTTAGCTCACTCTTGCTAAGGCTAGCTCCCTCTTGCTAAGGTTAGCTCCCTCTTGCTAAGGCTAGCTCCCTCTTGCTAAGGACCCTCTTGCTAAGGCTAGCTCCCTCTTGCTAAGGCTAGCTCCCTCTTGCTAAGGTTAGCTCACTCTTGCTAAGGCTAGCTCATTCTTGCTAAGGCTAGCTCCCTCTTGCTAAGGCTAGCTCCCTCTTGCTAAGGCTAGCTCCCTCTTGCTAAGGCTAGCTCATTCTTGCTAAGGCTAGCTCCCTCTTGCTAAGGCTAGCTCCCTCTTGCTAAGGCTAGCTCCCTCTTGCTAAGGCTAGCTCCCTCTTGCTAAGGCTAGCTCCCTCTTACTAAGGCTAGCTCCCTCTTGCTAAGGCTAGCTCACTCTTGCTAAGGCTAGCTCCCTCTTGCTAAGGCTAGCTCACTCTTGCTAAGGCTAGCTCCCTCTTGCTAAGGCTAGCTCACTCTTGCTAAGGCTAGCTCCCTCTTGCTAAGGCTAGCTCCCTCTTGCTAAGGCTAGCTCATTCGGAATGGAGACACAGAGTGGAGGGTTTGTAAGCTGGACATGTCAAAGCAAAACGGCAGGGCAATGAAACAATGAGAGAAAGCAGTAACTCCTTCCAGGATGTTTGTATGGTGTGTGTGTGTGTGTCTCAGAGTGTGAGTGAGTGTGTGTGTGTTGGGTTTGTATGGTGTGGATCTCAGTGTATGAGTGTGTGTTGGGGTTTGTATGGTGTGGGTCTCAGTGTGTGTATGTGCGCGAGTGTGTGTGTGTGTGTGTGTGAGTGAGTGAGTGAGTGAGTGAGTGTGTGTTGGGGTGGAATGTCGGACGGTAGCAGGTGTACAAACAGATTTACCCCGACAGCCAAAAGGGACAGGCCCTCTGTTTGTCACCCTCACACACCGCCTACTGTGGGGACAAAGGTGTAGGGTCACCAAGCACACAGGGGCATAGCAACCACACGCACACACACACACACACACACACACACGCCCCCACAGACACACACACACACACACACGCGCACAAACACACACACGCGCACACACACACACACAAACACACACACACACACACACCCACAGACACACGCGCGCGTGCACACACACACAATATTACAGTAGTTCGCTGACACCCGCAGCTCCACAGCAGACTAAATGAAACACGTCAGAACGAGCCAGCGTGCTGAGATGAGAGGGATTCCAACACCCCGGGGCGGAAATGAAGGATCTGGAGGAGGAGAGGCAGCGCAGAGCGAGGAGGAGGAAGAGGAGGAGGAGAGAGAGAGAGGGGGAAGAGGAGGAGGAGAGAGAGAGAGGGGGAAGAGGAGGAGGAGAGAGAGAGAGGAGGAGAGGCAGCGCAGAGCGAGGGGGAAGAGGAGGAGGAGGAGAGGCAGCGCAGAGCGAGGGGGAAGAGGAGGAGGAGAGAGAGAGAGGAGGAGAGGCAGCGCAGAGCGAGGGGGAAGAGGAGGAGGAGGAGAGGCAGCGCAGAGCGAGGGGGAAGAGGAGGAGGAGAGAGAGAGAGGCGTGCGAGGTAAACAA
>NC_139632.1:5576723-5581723 GCF_964638095.1 Poromitra crassiceps | reverse complement strand
ACCTTATGTAGCCCCGCCCACTTGACCCAGTTGTGTTATAACTTCCTGTTCAGAACACCGTCTGTTTTACCTGCTCACTAGTACTGTGCTGTCACAGGAAGTGTCAACACAATAGGAAGTAACTGGCTGACCCCTGTGTTGGAACATAAGGTGAACAGACCACACATAGGCAAAGACACAAATTCAGTTTTTTTTTGTATGCATTTTACTTTACTTTACTTTACTTTACTTTATTTCATTTAGCAGACGCTTTTGTCCAAAGCGACTTACAGCATATTACAATATAGCATAAAAATACAGCAATAAAATGCAACAATAAACAACAATAAATAGGAATAAAGACGGGAACATAAAATACACACATCACTTTTCGGAGGGGCCCAGGTGTAGTTCGAAAAAGTGTGTTTTTAGTCTCCGGCGGAAAATGGCCAACGAGTCAGCCAGCATAACAGAGGGGGGGAGCTCGTTCCACCATTGAGGAGCCAGGGAGGAAAAGAGTCGTGAGTGGGCTAAGCGGCCCCCAGGGTCACGTAGTGATGGAGGGGCAAGGCGAGCTGTGCAGGTGGAGGAGCGGAGGGGACGGTTGGTTGTTTGAAAACTAACTAAAGATTGCAGATAGGTAGGGGCTGACCGGTGAACTGCCCGGTAGGCCAGTACAAGGGTTTTGAATTTAATGCGGGCTATAATTGGGAGCCAGTGGAGGTCGCGGAGAAGGGGAGTGACGTGAGAGAATTTAGGTAGATTGAACACCAGTCGGGCAGCTGCGTTCTGGATGAGCTGGAGGGATTGGAAGGCCGAGGCAGGTAGCCCCGCCATGAGAACATTGCAGTAATCAAGGCGGGAAAGAACAAGTGCCTGTACCAGTAGTTGAGTTGCCTCCCTAGTGAGAAATTTTCTGATTTTTCTGATGTTGTATAGTTGGAACCTACATGAGCGGGCGGTTGCAGAAATGAAAGATGAGGTTGAAAGCTGATTATCTATAATGACACCTAGGTTTTTGACAGTTTTTGATGGCCGTACAGTGGTATTGTCTATGGTGATGGAAAGGTCTGTGAGAGGGCAGTTTTTACCGGGGATGAAAAGAAGTTCTGTTTTGTTGAGATTGAGTTTTAGATGATGTGCGGTCATCCAGGTTACAATGTCTTTGAGACACGCGGCTAGGCGTGCCTCAATTTGGGTATCGTCAGGGGGAAAAGAAAGAAAGAGTTGAGTGTCGTCGGCATAGCTGTGATAGGAAAACCCGTGAGAGGAGATTATATGACCAAGGGACCTAACATACAGAAGAAATAGGAAGGGGCCGAGGACAGATCCCTGGGGGACACCCGTGTTCAGAGTGCATGATTTAGAGAGGGACCCACACCAGAGAACCTGAAGGGAGCGGTTGGAAAGGTAAGAGGTGAACCATGAGAGTGCAGTGCCAGAAATACCAAGATCAGTGAGAGTGGAGAGGAGGATGTGATGATTCACCGTGTCAAATGCAGCTGATAGATCCAGGAGTACTAAAACAGAGGAGAGGGAGGAGGCTTTGGCTGTGTGAAGGGCATGAGTGACAGAGAGGAGAGCTGTTTCAGTGGAGTGAGCGGGTTTAAAACCAGATTGTAGGGGGTCCAGAAGGTTATTGCGAGAGAGATGGAGAGAAAGCTGTTCCGATACTGCGCGTTCAAGGGTTTTTGAAATGAATGGAAGGAGAGAAACTGGACGGATTATTTAATCCGTCATCCGAAAACACAGACGGGCCAAAAAGCTCACAAAAGCTTCTTGACTGAAACTCAGAAAATCAAACCTGTTGTGAAAACTCTTAATGACGGATGAAACTTTCAGAGTCAGTGTGTAAACATGAGTGACACAACATGAGGTTGTTGTATTCATTTTAAAAAGTGCGACAATTTCGGACGAAAAATATGGACTTGATGTGCAAAGGCCTTAAAGGGAAAATAAATGTGTGTCTATGCCAAGGTAAAAACCTGTTATGAATAATTAGTCAACTCATTCAAAATGGAAGGTATGAGAGAACTGCAAAAAAATTACTGGTTATTCCATTGGGTGAATTTTCATTGCACATTGAGATTTGTAAGTTATTATTATTTTGTCAGATCATCCCATGACTGGACAGAACAGAGAGACTTGTCTGGCATGGATGCTTTAGCTAGTGGGGAAAGAGCACTGGTCCACTTAAACCAGGAAACTCCAGCATCCCAATGACATAAGCAGCTCTTCATAAAAATTCAAAGAGTCACAAACGTCACAGACTTAACGTCAAGCCTTCTATGAACAGACTACAGTATGAATTGTTTATAGGAACAAGCAGTTGGTGCCAGCCAGCAAAGTCCTGTGCTGAAACCCAGAGGTTGGCCTGGATTTCCCCCCAGGTTCAACTAAGATCCCATCGGCGAGGGAAAGGTCCTCAGTCGACAGCAGCAGGTAATCCAGGTGAACCTAGGTGACACCAAAGCCGTGTATATAGAAGAGTCGCGACATCGCATTCACTCCAATGGACCAGTTTTTTTACTCTCAAGAGTTCCAGGAAGTAAGGTCCTGGATTAAGCAGCACTGTCGAGTTGCAGCAAAATGGACAGTTTGTGTTGTACTTTGAAAGTTTTTTTTAAAAATCAAATTCTACATTATCAGCTTTATTTTAGCATTCAAAAGTAGCGCGAGACCCCTTCCTGGCTGTTCATTGGCTAATGAGTCATGCATTTTGGTCCTCCGCTGACGCCTCTCTCTCTCTCTAAATTGCTCTGCTAAGCCCTATAGTCGTTTACCGTGCCCTGAACCAATCAGCTGTGACCTAAGCCCTAGTCGTTTAGCCAATCAGGCGAAGAGGCCTGTATGAGTGGCAGGTGGAGGAGAGGAGAGTGATAATGTGTCTGGAGTTGTTTTGCCTTGCCTGCTGCTGGGGCTGTTTGTCCCTCCCTTCCCCTCTCTCTCTCTCTCTCTCTCTCTCTCTCTCTCTCTCTGACATACATTCTCTATCTCTCTCTCTCTCTCTCTCTCTATTTCTGTCCCTCTCTCCCTTCACACACACCTCTCTCTGCTCTGTGTCTGTATATTGGTATCAGGAGTGCAGCAGCACTTCACTCCAATCTAGGCCACGCTGCTGTCAACCACATGTTGTCAGGTGAATCATTACTGCCAATACACTGTAGAGCTGTCTGTGGCAGCTAGCGGCATCGGAGTCCTGCATGGGAGCAAATTAAAAAAGGGACAATGTATATACCAAGCCACCACAAGGGGCAGCACTTGACACTTGAGAGTGGCCGTCACAAAGTGTAGGCACCGAGAAGATACCGAGTGGCCAAGACCATAAGATATTTCACAGGAAAAAGTAGGTTAAAGTCACACGCTTCTCTCAGGGGACACTCTATAGGAGGTGGAGGTGTGTGTGTGTGTGTGTGTGTGTGTGTGTGTGTGTGTGTGTGTGTGTGTGTGTGTGTGTGTGTGCGTGTGTGTGTGTGTGTGTGTGCGTGTGCGTGCGTGCGTGTGCGTGTGCGTGTGTGTGTACACAAATGCTGAGTGTGCTGGTTTAGCTCTCTCCTCTGGGCAGATTGTGTAATAAGATTAGAGGGGTCAGCTGTAACATGTATTAATCAGGCTTTACACACACACACACACACAGAGAGAGAGAGAGAGAGAGAGAGAGAGGGAGAGGGAGAGGGAGAGGGAGAGGGAGAGAGAGAGAGAGACAGAGAGAGAGAGAGAGAGAGAGAGAGAGAGTCAGATACAGTCAGGTTTACCCAGCTGGAGGCAACACCATGCTGTGTGTGTGTGTGTGTGTGTGTGTGTGTGTGTGTGTGTGTATGTGTGTGTGTGTGTGTGTGTGTGTGTGTGTGTGTGTGTGTGTGTGTATGTGTGTGTGTGTGTGTGTGTGTGTGTGTGTGTGTATGTGTGTGTGTGTGTGTGTGTGTGTGTGTGTGTGTGTGTGTGTGTGTGCGTTTGGACCTAGAGAACTCCCCTCAAACCAATGGACCCTAAGACATACACACACTCAGTGGCTCAGTGGTTAGAACTGTCACAAGAAGGTTGTGGGTTTCAAATCTCCGCCCGGTCCTTTCTGTGTGCAGATTGCATGTTCTCCCCATGTTTGCATGGGTTTCCTCCAGGTGCTCCACTTTCCTACCACCATCAAAGACATGTATGTTAGGGGTAATTGGGGGGGGGGGGGGGGCATGGGGCTAGCAGCCCCACCCTGTAAAAACCCACTTGCTACAGGAACCGCCATCGCAGTGCGGGAGCAACGCTCCACTTATAGGAGCCTACAAGGAATAACGACTGGGACACACCAGAAGCATCTCCGAAGCAGTGCGTCGCAGAAGCGTCGAGCAAAGAGGCTTGGTATTCACACCAGACGCCTCTGTTTTGCCCCGCGCCGGTCAAAACTTGTATTGACTTCATGCCTGGCTGCACGCGGCCGCTCGCGTCACGCGGCAAAAATACACCCGACACCGAAACCCTGTCTTCAGCGTCGCGAGGCGCTGTGCCGTGGCCGGCGTCGGATACGCTTCTGGGGCCAGTTGCACCAAGTGGTCTTAAAGTCCCTGGAAACCAGAAATATTTCTTTATTATTTAGCATTTTGAGTTAATCACATCACAGGACCCTATGTTAATAAGCCACCAGCCAAATTTGAACGATGATGAACGTCGCAAAGTATATAAATTTAGGTTTGACAGCCATGGCAAAACTCATGAGATTTCATTATTTTTTAGAGTGTACTTTCTCCCGCGGAATGTGTGGGCGTGTCCAGTCTACAGCAGGGAAATTTCTGTCTCTCGGAGAGCGCGAGAGAGAGGGGGGGAGGGAAACGGAGAAAGAAAGAAAGAGAGATGAGTGCACACACCGTGTGTGTGTGTGTGTGTGTGTGTGTGTGTGTGTGTGTTCGCGCGTTGCTCCGCGGCTCTGAGGAAGAGATCTCTGTCCGTTCTCTCTCTCTCTCTCTCTCTCTCTCTCTCTCTGAGAGAGAGAGAGAGAGAGAGAGAGAGAGAGAGGGAGAGGCATGGCCTGA
>NC_139632.1:5569223-5571723 GCF_964638095.1 Poromitra crassiceps | reverse complement strand
CCCCCTCTCTCCTCCTCTTCCCCCATTCTTCTCTCTCACTCCCTCATCTCTCTTTCTGTATGTCTCTCTCCATCTGTCTGTGTGTGCGTGTGTATGTGTGTGTGTGTGTGTGTGTGTATGTGTGCGTGTGTGTGTGTGTGCGTGCGTGCGTGCATGCGTGCGTGTGTGTGTTCTGGCTGTCAGATCCTCTCTCTGTCAGCATGTCACGCGGCTCCTCGCTGTGGGAACATCAAGCTAACTTAATGACAATGATGTGCCGGGGACATCTTTCACTCTGACACTGCTGACATCTTTCACTCTGACACGGGCCAGATGCACATATTATGCTCGCGACGCCGTGCTTTCATCAATGAACGACAAGCATGTGTGGGCGCGGGCGCTCGTGTGTGTGTGTGTGTGTGTGTCAGCTCCCCTACTGTGAGCAGCAGAGACGGAGAGTGGAGAGAGAGACGCAGAGAGGAAGGGGTTAACAAAAGGAAGATGGCGATATGGAGATTTGCCATTGAACAGCGAGAGAAAGGGAAGAGAAAGAGAAAGAGAGAGAGAGACAGACATCTGCTCGTGCTCTCTTCAAACCAAATGTGACACATATGAGGGAGGATGGTCTGTATTGATGACAGTAATAAGATTCTCCCCCAGCAGCTCCCAAACACTCCCAACCCAGAACAGACACTGTCAAACCTGCCCGTTATACTTCACAACACTGAAACTTGACTTTCTTTAAACATTCTTTGAAATGGTATTTCTTTGCCTAATTGGGCGGCGCAGCGACTCCACTCAATGATGACATAACGCACTGAACCTGTAAAACGGCTCTAAGCGTCTAACTCGGCGGAGTCGCACGACACCTTCAATCCATTTGTACCTTTCTGTCTAGAAAGGATGCGTCCACAAACCAACCCGCTACCTGCCTAACAAAGACTCAAAAGACTGCAGTGACAATCCGGAAAGCAAAGCATTTCTCACAGCAGAAAGGGGAAATTTGGTGCTTAACCCATTGATACCTGATGCAGCATTTGCGTGTATACCCCTCATTTGTGTGCGTATCCCTTTAAGACTTTAACTCTTAAAGGGATACACACACAAATGCTGCATCGGGTATCAATGGGTTAACCGCTTTGGTGTGAATGAATCCATCCGAGGTCCTATGTGTCAATCAATGACTAAGGCTCAGCGAGGCACCTTTGACATTTAGGGTATATTTGTGTTTTGCAAAGTTTGAAATTTGAAAACTTTATAGACCCAGACTCGAAACTCCCAATAAAACCTGTCGTCGGGACATTGTGTTTCAGTCACCCTACTGCAGTTACACATTTCAGTTCTAACCGCTGATTCCTGCAGAGGATTCAGAATGTCTCAATCTCCATGTATTTTCCGTGTATTTCTGGCTCGGGAAATTGCATCAGTGGCAACAAATGTACCCAGACAACGTTACTGGAACAGCGTTCCTGACATCTGCTCATCTCAGAACGGCTCAGGCAGCCCTGATGGAGATCATTAGTGTTCACACTATCACACACAGAGATGGGAAAGTACACACATTCTTTACTTAAGTACAAGTACAGTTACTTGTGTAAAAAAAAGATTGGTAGAAGTACTGATTCAACTTGTTTACTCAGGTAAAAGTTAAAAATGACAGGGCTCTGAAATGTAATCAAGTATGAAAGTAAAAAGTATTTCTACCGGCTGTTTCTGTGCTAAAGCTAACTGAACCTGACGTCATATCAAGACAAACAGAATTTCCGCGCGCTGCGCACGCTCAGTTCTTGGTTCAGGGCTCTGGAGACGATGAACCAAGCACACACAGATAGACTCCATTTATCGCTCTCCATTTATAGTAGTAGGCTTTAGGGCTGTCAATCTTCCTCTATAATCCAATTCGATCTTCAGTGGCTTTATTATTTTAATATTTGATTTTTATTAGATTTTTTTATTCCATTTTTTTTTTTTTTTTTTTAATTAAACGGATAAAAAAGTCCGGGTGAAATGTTATGTCTCTCCTAATTCTAAACATAGTTAAATCGCTTGGTTTGACCAAGTAAAACTATTTTTATAAGCATTTTACGAAATAACGCCTTATTAGGGCGTTTTCACACTGGAACGTTTAGGTCGACTTAACTGAGTTTTAGGGCCAAACACGGCGCGACTGGGTCAGTGTGAACATGCCACTCGAACTCGTAGTCGACGTAACTCACTCGCTCTCGGTCCAGCTGGAGAGGGTGGTTTCGGAGCGGCTTGCGTCGCCCTAACCCTACCCTAAATACGGCGCGAGTGATGTGTGAACGCGTGCCGACGTCAGCTCGTCCTAATGCTGTATTTCTAATGTTAACGTCAATTCGGCGTTCACAAACATTGCATAAACAGTTATTGGCCAAATTACCACCAAGGGCATAGCAAGCCTAGCGTTACAAACGTTAATGTTTACAACTTACCTGGCTGTTCGCCGATAATATCTGCGTATGGTGAGGGCTTCACGGTTCAACAGAATAAATCTGCGCCT
>NC_139632.1:5556723-5561723 GCF_964638095.1 Poromitra crassiceps | reverse complement strand
GGCCGGTTGAAAATATGCCAGATAAATAAATCCCTGATATAAAATAGCTTAATATTGTGTGATAGTCCTTACCGAGAACGACGTGCCTGTCGAATGCCGACCAATTAAATATTCTTGCTGCAAAATCGGCCTCTGAAAGACAACACTGGAATAAAGATCGACTACAGAGGCTATAAAGAATTAGACTATCGAGAAATAAATGGATTGAAGACGTTTATTTAGGAAACAATTATTTTCACAACATCCTTTTTTAAATAGTGGCCGGTAAATATTGTATATGGCCGGAACGTTACCGGCTGCATTGGCCGTTTGGAAAAATGCCTAGCGGGAATCCCTGGCCCCGCCTTAATCCGACGTTACCTCAAAGTGTGTCTCTCCCTTCCTCCACTTGATCCTTTCCTTCCTCTAATAGGATTTCCATCCCTTTGCTCTTGTATCATTACCTTCATGCATGTTGAGGAGAGAGAGAGGAGCCGGGCTGTGTGGACGCACTGAAGCGATAGGGAATCAATAGGCCTATAAAATGGACAATCAGGCAGTAAGCTGGCCGCCTATAGACCGTGGGGCCGGCCTGCCGGGGGTCCTGAGGGGGCATATTAGCTCTATCTGGCCGGATGAGGTGACACAATGCTTTTAATCTGCTATCTGTCTATCCTGCTGTCACTGTCTGTCTGTCTGTGTGTCTGTCTGTGTGTCTGTGTGTCTGTCTGCCTGTGTGTGTGTCTGTCTGTCTGTCTGTGTGTGTGTCTGTCTGTCTGTCTGTCTGTGTGTCTGTCTGTGTGTCTGACTGTGCGTATGTGTGTCTGTCTGTGTGTCTGTCTGTCTGTGTGTGTGTCTGTCTGTCTGTCTGTCTGTGTGTCTGTCTGTCTGTCTGTCTGTGTGTCTGTCTGTGTGTCTGTCTGTCTGTCTGTCTGTCTGTCTGTCTGTCTGTGTGTCTGCGTGTCTGTCTGACTGTGCGTATGTGTGTCTGTCTGTCTGTCTGTCTGTCTGTGTGTCTGTCTGTCTGTCTGTCTGTGTGTCTGTCTATGTGTCTGTCTGTCTGTCTGTCTGTCTGTCTGTCTGTGTGTCTGTCTGTCTGTCTGTCTGTGTGTCTGTGTGTCTGTCTCTCTGTCTGTCTGTCTCACTTAACTGACTCCAATTAAAATGTGCGCCCTGCTTGCCTCCATGTGTCTGTCTCTCTCTCTCTGTACGTCGCTCACCGGGGCTCTTTCTAATTCAAATGGATTTCCTCTCTCTGTGTACCTATCTCCATTCTCTCTGTCTGTCTGACAGTTTAGTGCTCTAAGCTAAGCCGAGGTCTGAGATCTGACACTTGCTTAGAAACTGTTCAAGAAAAGACTCAACACACAACGCTATATTGTTTAAGTCTATAAAAGTGCATTTTGTGGATTGATAAAAGAGGATAGTAAATGAGTTGCTCTGGCATGCAGATGTGTATGTATTTACATTGCCTCTCGGAGTGAAGCAGTTGTTTGAGTGTGTGTTTGTGCATGTGTTCTGCTCTCAGAGGCCACAGAGTGAGAGATATACATAAAGAGGAATTGAGCAGTACGGAGAGGAAGAGCTGTGCACAGATCAACATTTATGGGACCTCAGGTGGAATTTGAACATAGGAAGGCAGAAACAGCCATGTCAGCATCAGCATATGTAGGCAAGCTGTGCACGCTGTAGGCTACTGAGCACATGCCTGTGTGGGACGTGACGCTTCTTTCCCTGCCTACACCGTATGTCTGTCTGTGTGTGTGTGTGTGTGTGTGTGTGTGTGTGTGTGTGTGTGTGTGTCTGTGTGTGTGTGTCTGTGTGTGTGTGTGTGTGTGTGTGTGTGTGCGTGCGTGCATGTGTGTGTATGTGTCTATGTGCGTGTGTGTGTGGGTGTGCATGTGGGAGTGTGTGCGTGCATCTATGTGCGTGTGTGTGTGTGTCTATGTGCGTGTGTGTGTCTATGTGCGTGTGTGTTTGTGTGCGTGTGTGTGTGTGTCTATGTGCATGTGTGTGTGTGTGTGTGTGTGTTTATGTATGTGTGTGTGTGTGTGCGTGCATGTGTGCAATCATTTACATGCGTGGAAAAAGAGTGCATAGGGCGACTGTCCAGATGGAGCCAGTGTGATAAAGCACAGGGTGGAGGAGGTGGAGCCAGTGTGATAAAGCACAGGGTGGAGGAGGTGGAGCCAGTGTGATAAAGCATAGGGTGGAGGAGGTGGAGCCAGTGTGATAAAGCATAGGGTGGAGGAGGTGGAGCCAGTGTGATAAAGCACAGGGTGGAGGAGGTGGAGCCAGTGTGATAAAGCACAGGGTGGAGGAGGTGGAGCCAGTGTGATAAAGCACAGGGTGGAGGAGGTGGAGCCAGTGTGATAAAGCATAGGGTGGAGGAGGTGGAGCCAGTGTGATAAAGCATAGGGTGGAGGAGGTGGAGCCAGTGTGATAAAGCACAGGGTGGAGGAGGTGGAGCCAGTGTGATAAAGCACAGGGTGGAGGAGGTGGAGCCAGTGTGATAAAGCACAGGGTGGAGGAGGTGGAGCCAGTGTGATAAAGCACAGGGTGGAGGAGGTGGAGCCAGTGTGATAAAGCATAGGGTGGAGGAGGTGGAGCCAGTGTGATAAAGCACAGGGTGGAGGAGGTGGAGCCAGTGTGATAAAGCACAGGGTGGAGGAGGTGGAGCCAGTGTGATAAAGCATAGGGTGGAGGAGGTGGAGCCAGTGTGATAAAGCATAGGGTGGAGGAGGTGGAGCCAGTGTGATAAAGCATAGGGTGGAGGAGGTGGAGCCAGTGTGATAAAGCACAGGGTGGAGGAGGTGGAGCCAGTGTGATAAAGCACAGGGTGGAGGAGGTGGAGATGGAATCCTCTATTGGAGGAGACGCCAGCATGACCGGGACATTGACTAAGGGGTCAAAGGGCGTGTGGGAGGTGTGTGTGTGTGTGTGTGTGTGTGTGTGTGTGTGTGTGTGTGTGTGTGTGTGTGTGTGTGTGTGGTAAGTGCAATCTAAATGACGTTTATTCCTACAGTATTACCTTATTATTAATCAACAATGAATTAACTTGTTGCTAGTTAGTTGTCTCACTAAAGATGCAGACGAGTCAAGGATGTTTGAAAATGTTTGATCAGTTCATTCCCATATACTTATTTGACACCTTGAAATAACTAGCAGGCAAAACAGGCAAACTGGCATATTGAGTTTGTGGATTTGATTCATACTGTATCCATGTCAAATACCATTAAAACAATGATGACCATGAAGGCAACTTAAAGGTCCCGTCCAGTCAGTTTTTCGAACTGTATAAAGCGTTGGTGTTGTATGAAAACGTACATGAGCACGCGCTGTGGAAACGCACGTTACCATGAGCGCCAAAGAACTTCCGAAGGCTAATAGCTTGTTCCACTACTGTAGTATAATGACTGAGACTACAGCGCGGTTTTGGGAAAGCAAAACAGAACAGCTCTTGATTAAACTAGCGGAAACAGTTATGCCGCCATGACAGTCTCCCCGCATCTCCGAAAAACATGAATTTAGAAGCTACAATATTGCTATAATAGCAACAATCGGCCAACAGATATCAAAGCTGGTGGGCTTCATGGAAAGAGTGTGACTCGAACTGGTTAAGTTATTATCGGAGGCATTTGAGCCTGGCGAACTTCGTTAACAATCTTAGCTAACAGCTAGCTAACGCCAGAGGCTAACGCTAGCTATTTACTGTACTATATACTGTATTATCTGTCTATCATACATCAGTAATCAGACCATTATTATGCCTGACGTCATCATCACTACCTTTTTACCAACAGCTTATTTTTGGGACTTTGAGCACAACATAAGGTTATTTGTCAACAGAATACAGTGGCGAACACTGTGGCTAATCAACAGAGCAGGTCACATGACTCACCAACACATGACATATCTTCCAGATGAAAATACACTGGAGGCGGGATTTAAGCCACCTGGTCGATGCTTACTCGCTGTAGACCTTATTCGATTGACGTCACTCACGTACGGGTCACGCCCACCGCCGCCATGTTGTTGACATAGCGCTGCAGCGCTCAAGTGACAACCTATGTAAGAGCAGCGTTTATAGGAAGCTAGCCGCCGTTAGCGTTACCTGTATCGTTCCTGTTGTGTTCGGATGGTGACCTGCGTTAGGCATGGCTGTAATGATGACGGCAATAAAGTCCCCGTGGTTTGTTTCTATCTCTACCGTCCACAGACGTGAAGGGAGCGAGACGGAGGATATGTCAGCAGCACAGGAGATGTGTGGATAGTTAGGAGAGACAGGTGAAACTTTCTGACAGCTCCTCACAGCAAAGTCTGTTCACCTTGTTTTTTCTTTTGTTTATTATTACAGGCATTAACGGCAGCATACAAACAACAACTCTGGGGTTTTTATTGCTGTCATCACTATCGCTATTTTGTAATGGAACAGAAACGACAATAAGGCTGTTACTAGTAGCGCTGTGCCTGCAGGATGGTATGTCAACAATATGGCGCCGTCCAGGGTTAGCGAATAAGGTCTATAGGAAAGTGTGTGTTCACCCAGCTGAGAAAATGTCTCACAAATATGCACACATGCATGTGCACATAAATACACACACACACACACGTCTCTAGTTCATGGTCCACAAGGACAATGTCAATGCTGAGCGTGGTTTTGATGTAAATGGGACATTGATTTCTGGGCGGAAAGTAACAGCCCTATGTCTGGAAACACACACACACACACACACACACACACACACACACACACACACACACACACACACACACACACACACACACACACACACACACACACACACACACACACACACACACACACACACACACACACACACACACACACCCCATCCTTCAGATGAGGCCTTGACCGTCTAGTTGAGGACTGTGAGCCTAAGGGTCCATCAATTTAACCACCCCTCCCTCAGGTTCATGTCTCGCTATGGCTCTCTCTCTCTCTCTCTCTCTCTCTCTCTCATACACACACACACACACACACACACACACACACACAC
>NC_139632.1:5546723-5554223 GCF_964638095.1 Poromitra crassiceps | reverse complement strand
TGGCATCCAGCCACATTGCTAATGCATTGAGAAATGACATCAAAACATGTGAATGGGGACAAAAAGGGACACACACACAACTTAAGACCAAGTGATTGGGGATCATGATGGCTTAATTAAAGCCATGTCCCCAGTTTGTAAAAAAGCTGATTTAGGGGTCAGGGGTTAAGGGTTAGGTTAGGTTTAGGCAAGTAGTGGTTATGGTTAGTGACCTAAGTAAGACTGTGTGTGCGTGTGTGTCTGTGTGTGTGTGTGTGTGTGTGTGTGTGTGTGTGTGTGTGTTTGTAGGTGTGTATATGGTTCTTATTGAACCCGATAGCATTAGAAGTATTGAATGGTTTTGCGTTATGGTTATAGGAAAGGAGATGTTGCACTGCATTAAGAGTGCTGTAATATGATGGTATAGAGTACGGACAAGCACATATATACACACACACACACACACACACACACACACACACAGGTTCCCGGACACACCCCGTGCGTTCACTCTGGGCCTGTTGGTTATGACTGGGTAAGGAGATGGGAAGGTGGGTCGATGAGCGCTGATTAAAAAACATCAATACAATTTAATACAGTAAAAGCCAGGCCTCACCACTGCCCCCTACCTGTCACTCACACACAGGCCTCACCACTCCCCACCACCTGTCACTCACACACACACACACACACACACACACACACACACACACACACAGCATTGTGTTGCGTCATGTAAAGCAGTCTGAGCAGTTAGCTGCAACATTCCACCATCTGGCCCCTCTGACCCCACGGCTCCCATAGCATTAGAATGCATAGAAACCATACTTCCTGCTTCCACATCGTCATCTGCTTTGCTGCAGAAGGCTGCCAATGGACAGTGGAGCTGCCATGCCAACATATCCACTCATGTCTCATCAAATGTACACTACAGAGTGTTGTAGTGTATGTGTAGCAGAGTACTGTAGTGTGTATGTGTATGTGTAGTAGAATGTGTAGCAGAGTGCTGTAGTATGTGTAGCAGAGTGTTGTAGTGTATGTGTAGCAGAGTACTGTAGTGTGTATGTGTAGTAGAATGTGTAGCAGAGTGCTGTAGTATGTGTAGCAGAGTGTTGTAGTGTATGTGTAGCAGAGTACTGTAGTGTGTATGTGTAGTAGAATGTGTAGCAGAGTGCTGTAGTATGTGTAGCAGAGTGTTGTAGTGTATGTGTAGCAGAGTGCTGTAGTATGTGTAGCAGAGTGTTGTAGTGTATGTGTAGCAGAGTACTGTAGTATGTAGTAAAAAAAATAAAAGAAATATATATATATTTTTACAGTGCACCTGAACGCAACATGCTAAATACCCGCTGAATAAGTGTCCAAATGTTCATGTAATTCTGGCCAATACTCCACTTCTGTTACAACATTTCAGCCTGGAAGATATAATCTTCATGACTAAAAGGCTAAATGAAGAGCTTAGAAAATGAATAGCCCCGGGGGCCCATGGTAGTATTAATCCGGCCCTGGATATATGGGAGGAATAGCAGGTAGGCTATCACTGTCCCTGATTCCTGAGGGTAAATTGAGTAATGCTGCAGAGAAGAGGAGAAGACACTGAATAATGACATCACAACAGTATAATCCTAATGTTAATTTAAAATTAAATATTCCTCTAAATATGGCTAAAAGTCCAAAAAGGGTGGGAGAGAGAATGAGGATTCAAACACAGCAGTGGGAGCAAGTGGTGACATGGAGGTGAGTGAGAAAAGGTGACTGAATAATGACACAACAGTCTAATCTTAATGTTAATATTACTCTAATCTGGCGACAAAGTGGCCAATTTTTTTTTGGCGGCGACCTTTGGTCAGTGGTGTACTTCCAGCACCACTGAGTGTATGTGTAGTAGAATGTGTAGCAGAATGCTGTAGTATGTGTAGCAGAGTGCTGTTGTGTATACGTACAGTAGCAGAGTGATGTAGTACGCTGTACGTGGTTCAGCTGGGGAGTCTGAGTGGCTGCTTGACTTGACCCAAGTGTGAACATTTAATCAGCTTAGCATGGCCTCCCTGCTAGGCTAAAGGGCAACTAAAACCATACAGCCATGCTAAGCTATATGCACTGACCCACACTGATCTCTACCTCTCGCTCTCTCTCAAACACACACACACATGCGCACACACACACACTCACGTACGCACACGCGCGCGCACACACACACAACATACACACACACACGCATGCGTGCGCACACACACACACACACACACACACACAATATATACACACACACGCACGCACACAATATAAACACACTCGCGCGCACGCACGCACACGCACACACACAATACTGTACACACACACACACGCACAATATACTGTACACACACACACAATATACTGTACACACACACACACACACAGTTTCACCCGTGCATAGACAGCTGACACAGCTGAAAGCCTACAGAGCTTATAGGGCTGGAAAACACGGCAGACACGCTGAATCCTATTGAGCTGATGCTTTTAGTCATGTAAAGTGCATGAGAGTGCATGTAAGAGCCCATGTACAATATCTGTAGCGCTGTGGGAGCTTAGCTTCAGTTAGCTTAGCTTAGGTTAAAGTGCATAAGAGCAGAGATTCTGAACTGGCCTAAGTCCTCAAAATAGAGCCGAGGCTATTGCAGGTTTTATTCAATTAAGTAATTGCGGATCTGTGTGTGTGTGTGTGTGTGTGTGTGTGTGTGTGATACTGTATTAAAGCTATATAAGCCATACAATCTGTGTATATTAGACAGAAAGAGAGAAAGCAACATAGTAGAGAGACAAGATTCACAATTCACACATTCTGTAGTGTGATTTTGCAAAGTGGAGAAAATTCCAACAGGGGTTGTAGCCATTTCAGTGGTCTGTACAGACCTGTAACTTACGGGATCTGTGCTTGTTTTCTCCTACACTCGGTTTCCTCTGGTGAAATAGAGCCACAGGGAGCAATCATTTCCTCTTGCCAATAAGTTATTGCTAAGGGCATCATTTCATCTTCCGCTCAATAACAAGCACAATATTGTTCTTTTTTATTGTCTTTTATTTGCTACACAGCATTTCAATAGATGTCCGCAAGATCCGATTCCTCGCTCAATTTGGTTGCACCTTTGGTGCTCAGCCATTGCTGTGATGATTTTGCTCTGCATCTTTTCCATGTTTTTCTTTCTGTCGATGACGTTTCATTTTCTTTTGTTAATATTTCCTTTGTCTGTTCTTCCATGGTGGCTATCGCTGCTCATGCCAACTAGGTTACTCAGTTCTAGGCTACGCAATTCTTCTCCTCCAAAGAAACTGCTGTGAAACAGCTGGGAACAAAACACATCACTTTCTAGGTGTGCAAGAGGAGTTAGCATCTCAGAGCTACTTGACACCGACTGTTTAGAGGTGTGTTGTATCTTGTGAAGAACAGTCTGTCTACAACATCCTATACTTTGGAACACTTTAATGAACCTTGGTGTGGCATACCCTCCCTCACCTGTGAGGGTGCGAGGCCCTAATTGTTCCTGGGAGCTGATTCGACAAGCAAGGCTCCAGCGATGAAAAGGCATGATCGCAGTAATTATTGATGACAGCAATAAATATAAATGATCGGGTATTATGTTAAAACTAGGTGTAGGCCAGTATTGTCTAGTTGTGATTTAGTGTTCAGGGGGATGGGGGCTGTTCTGAGCTGCCGTGGGTCCTGACCACCTGACCGACCACACACGGGGTCCGGACCATGGTCAGTGCGTCTGTACGCTGACTGCGACGCGAGGTTTCTACAAAGCTGTCATGGCATTATTTTCCAACTGAGCTGAGCGGCCTGGCAGAATGAGTTTGTCTTCATGGCTGAGCTGACTGAGGAAATGTGTTAAATCAATTTAAAAAACTCTATTCAAAATTATTTATCTCCCATGCATATCTAAAAATTAATGTGTCTAAGTTCTAGCTCTTTCCTCCTGTCGTTCGTTCAGGGTGCCCTAGATTAACTTACATGGTATTTTGTTGGCTTTGTTGTGGCACAGGGGAATTCTTGCATCCATGTAATCACACAGACTTATTCCTGTTAATTCTTTTATTCTCTTCACTGGAATTTTCCCATGTCTCCTTTATGTGCATCATTTTCCCATGGTGCAGCCGAGGGCAACACAAGCACTGATCATAAGACGAGGAGGAACACTGACGGACCACGTATGTGACAGACCACCTGACCGACCACACACTGAAGTGGTCCTGACCATGGTCAGTGCGTCTGTACGCTGACTGCGATGCATTAAGAGGAGAAGGAACACTGACAGACCACGTAGCCTACGTGACTGACCACCTGACCGACCACACACTAAATGGTCCGGACCATGGTCAGAGCGTCTGTACGCTGACTGACGATGCGAGGAGAATGAACACTGACGGACCACACTGACCACCTGACCGACCACACACTAAGTGGTCCGGACCATGGTCAGAGCGTCTGTACGCTGACTGCGATGCATTAAGAGGAGAAGGAACACTGACAGACCACGTAGCCTACGTGACTGACCACCTGACCGACCACACACTAAATGGTCCGGACCATGGTCAGAGCGTCTGTACGCTGACTGACGATGCGAGGAGAATGAACACTGACGGACCACACTGACCACCTGACCGACCACACACTAAGTGGTCCGGACCATGGTCAGAGCGTCTGTACACTGACTGATGCATTTTGACGAGAAGGAACACTGACGGACCACGTGACAGACCACACTGACCAGCTGGCCGACCACACACTAAGTGGTCCGGACCATGGTCAGAGCATCTGCAGGCTGACTGATGCATTAAGAGGAGAAGGAACACTGACGGACCACGTGACAGACCACACTGACCACCTGACCGACCACACACCAGTGGTCCGTGGTACAGTGACGGACCACACCAACTGGTCCGGACCATTCGCTTTAGCGCCCCCCTAGTGGTACAGACCAATGGTCTGTACAGACCACTGAAATGGCTACAACCCCCTCTCGAAAATTCCCACTCTGGATCTCTATTCCCTAGTGAGGCCAGCGGGGGCAGCAAACGCCTCCTATGCATTTAACACACACATTCTATGTGGCGCAGAATACACATCTGGAATGAAGTGTGTGTATACAGTATGGAGAGAGCGTTGGAAACTAAGATACTGACACATGGTGAAGATAAGATAGGAAATGTGTCATGATATAGGCGTTTTATACTGCATATCTATACACAATGTCACATGTAAATGCTATTTATACAAATCAAAATGTGTGACACATGAAGTAAACATTATGTAGAGCTTATAATAACACCGATACCCCCATTCAGATAAATAAGAGATATAGGGGTGCAGGTACAGATATGGGGAGAATTATGCTGACTAACCACTAGGGGTGCCGGTGGCGACTAGTCTATAAATCAGAAAACACTCAGAAAACAGTCAAAACTGAGCGCAATGTAATCTTAAGGTTAAAACGTTGTCCCAAAAAATAGTGTGTATTTAAGAGCCATTTGAAACCATCAATTACGTTCGTCATAATAATCGTCAATATTCACAACACCTTGCGCTGTTTATGAACATTGCACGTCAGAAAACATCACAACTCACCCTATAGCGCCGTGTATTCAGGCTAAGTATAGTTCATTTAATTTTCGGAAGCCTTTGCGTTCAACAAAGTTGAGTGGAAGCATCTTGTGCAGTCATTCATTGCCATATGAGCTATCTTGTGTGGCTAACGGGTTAGCTTGTCTGGCTAACGCTGCCATAGGGTCCACATATCCTTATGTCGGTCGAGTGATTAACTCGATTAACTCATATATGCCAGTGTTATCTGACACAGCCTACATACAACCATATTTTCATTTACTGGAACAAAATACTGCCAAACTGTGCAGGTTTTATGAGACGCCATCTCCCTTCCGCTCCTTTCCACTACGTTACAGGCAATGGTCCACTCCCACTAACACGTCTGCTTTGTTTACATCCTGGCATTAGAGCCTAGAGGAGGGGGGCTACAGTAGTGGCTGGTAAAGACGCAACAACTTCCACCCGCATTGTTTATTATTATGATAATTTAATCATTTGTAAAAGACTAGTATTTCTCGTGCCGACTAGTGAGGGAGTGGGCGTTTAAACGTTTAACCCACTAGTCGTCGGCATCCCTACTAACCACTTGTCATATCAAGGATAACGCTGGAGCCACGTATCAAACTTCATGTCTCACCTCGTCTCCTCTCCTGCCTGTCAGCTTTAGGGAAGAGACGTTGGTGCCGACACATGGGACAGCCAAATCTCAATAGACCGTGCACTGCGACACCATGGGCAGAGACACAGAGACAGAGACAGAGAGAGAGACAGAGAGAGAGAGAGAGAGAGAGATAGAAACAGACAGAGAGAGACAGAGACAGAGAGAGAAACAGAGACAGAGAGAGAGAGAGACAGAGACAGAGAGAGAAACAGAGAGAGAGAGAGAGACAGAGACAGAGAGAGAAACAGACAGAGAGAGAGAGACAGAGACAGAGAGAGAAACAGAGAGAGAGAGAGCGAGAGACAGAGAGACAGATGTCTTCACGAGGACAAAAGGGGAGGTGTGTGGACGTGCCAGGGGCTTTCCTCATTCTATCTGTCAGAGCTGCACACACAGGGCGAGACACACACAGGGCGAGACACATACAGGGCGAGACACACACAGGGCGATTGTACATCGCCCAATATGATTGTGTTTGGGTGTAATTTCATATCACAACCCTGTGCTCCAGCTTATCCTAAACCCCCCTTCCCCACATCTAGCCTATGTTGTTCCTGACATATTACACATCACTTATTTATAGCAGTGCCATGCTCTCTAACAACTGTTCCAACTGTTCCAACTTCCAACCACTTCACTCTTCTTATATGCTGCAGCAGTGCCTCTTCAACATACAGTATACAACAAAACAAGGCCTACCCACTAAATAGTTATTATTATTATTAATATTGTTATTGTTATTATTATTATTATTGTTATTGTTATTGTTATTGTTATTGTTATTATTATTATTATTATTAAGGTCTACCCACTAAATAGGCACATTATTGAAATTAAATCAATCTTCAGAAGGTGCTGGTTAGGTATATGGATGAGGATGGAGCCGCAGTCTCTATCCATATAGTTTGCTGCTTGTACATCTCAAACATCACCTGCTTTGGAGATAGATGGCTAAGAAGACACACAGACTGAAGACAGGATATTATATGGGATTTTTTCTATAAATAAAACAAACAGTTCTGCGACAGTCCCTCTGGGCCTGCTGCGACAGGTAGTCTGGTTAACAAGCCCTGAGTTTTTCCAATGACAGACAGAAACACTGAAGATACATGAGTCTTTTCAATGTCTTCTCAATCCAGCACACATGGCACAACAGGAGTTTGAGATGGTTCTTGTCATGTTCTGGCTCATAGCCTGAGCAAATGGAAAATGTCAAGGGGAGAAGTGTTGAATTATGCAACAAATACCAAACTTTTAATAATGAATTTCAGAGATG
>NC_139632.1:5531723-5541723 GCF_964638095.1 Poromitra crassiceps | reverse complement strand
TGGATGGCCGTTCAATTGGAAAACGTAGCATGAGCCAGATTTGACCACACTGACCTTCATGTACTTTCAGGGACACAGATACGCATTAGACACAGAGCCAGCACGTTCCACTGGACCTCTGTGGGAAGAGGACATGATGAAAACTAGCTAACAGTTAGCTAGCACCATAGCAGTGTTTTGCATGTGTTAGCCCATTTACTACACTGCACACATAATATGTGCATGTCTGTACATGTTACGTACATATATTATGTACATATGTGTATATGTGTATGTATCTGTGTATGTATCTACATATTATGTACATAATATGTATATGTATCTACATATTATGTACATAATATGTGTATGTATCTACATATTATGTACATAATATGTGTATGTATCTACATATTATGTCCATAAGGTGCTGAACCTACCTTAAGATGTTCTGCTGCTCAGGCTAACATTCGTGCATGGGTTCAGAGGTCATGGATGTTTGAATTTAGTTCAAAAGGGAGTATTTTCTGGTGGAGACAAAATGAGCATGAAACGATCAAATAACTTGGATACATTAGAATACATAAATTACTTACAATACACCTGGGCTGGATGTTCACTGTGATGGATTACCTATCTCGAACAACTTCCAAGTCTGCGCAAGTAGATTTTCATACCATACTGAAATGAACTGCAAACAAGTACCTTTGGAAACCGTTTGGTAGTGATGTCAAAAGTATACGTGAATTGTCGTAAATGGGCTGCAACATGAAATGACACGGTATGGTGCTTTAAGAGGAGTATGTGTGGAGTAACGGAGATAGTATGTGTGGAGTAACGGAGATAGTATTTGTGCAGTAACGGAGATAGTATGTGTGGAGTAACGGAGATAGTATGTGTGGAGTAACGGAGATAGTATGTGTGGAGTAACGGAGATAGTATGTGTGGAGTAACGGAGATAGTATGTGTGGAGTAACGGAGATAGTATGTGTGGATAGTATGTGTGGAGTAACGGAGATAGTATATGTGTAGTAACGGAGATAGTATGTGTGTAGTAACGGAGATAGTATGTGTGGAGTAACGGAGATAGTATGTGTGGAGTAACAGAGATAGTATGTGTGCAGTAACGGAGATAGTATGTGTGGAGTAACAGAGATAGTATGTGTGGAGTAACGGAGATAGTATGTGTGCAGTAACGGAGATAGTATGTGTGCAGTAACGGAGATAGTATGTGTGCAGTAACAGAGATAGTATGTGTGGAGTAACAGAGATAGTATGTGTGGAGTAACAGAGATAGTATGTGTGCAGTAACGGAGATAGTATGTGTGGAGTAACGGAGATACTATGTGTGGAGTAACAGAGATAGTATGTGTGGAGTAACAGAGATACTATGTGTGGAGTAACAGAGATAGTATGTGTGGAGTAACGGAGATAGTATGTGTGGAGTAACAGAGATAGTATGTGTGGAGTAACGGAGATAGTATGTGTGCAGTAACAGAGATAGTATGTGTGGAGTAACAGAGATAGTATGTGTGGAGTAACAGAGATAGTATGTGTGCAGTAACGGAGATAGTATGTGTGGAGTAACGGAGATAGTATGTGTGGAGTAACAGAGATAGTATGTGTGCAGTAACGGAGATAGTATGTGTGGAGTAACAGAGATAGTATGTGTGGAGTAACGGAGATAGTATGTGTGCAGTAACGGAGATAGTATGTGTGGAGTAACGGAGATAGTATGTGTGGAGTAACGGAGATAGTATGTGTGCAGTAACGGAGATAGTATGTGTGGAGATAGTATGTGTGGAGTAAGGGAGATACTATGTGTGGAGTAACAGAGATAGTATGTGTGGAGTAACAGAGATAGTATGTGTGGAGTAACGGAGATAGTATGTGTGGAGTAACAGATATACTATGTGTGGAGTAACAGAGATAGTATGTGTGGAGTAAGGGAGATAGTATGTGTGGAGTAAGGGAGATACTATGTGTGGAGTAACAGAGATAGTATGTGTGGAGTAACAGAGATAGTATGTGTGGAGTAACGGAGATAGTATGTGTGGAGTAACAGAGATAGTATGTGTGGAGTAACGGAGATAGTATGTGTGGAGTAACAGAGATAGTATATGTGGAGTAACAGAGATCGTATGTGTGGAGTAACGGAGATAGTATGTGTGGAGTAACAGAGATAGTATATGTGGAGTAACAGAGATCGTATGTGTGGAGTAACGGAGATATTATGTGTGGAGTAACAGAGATAGTATATGTGGAGTAACAGAGATCGTATGTGTGGAGTAACGGAGATAGTATGTGTGGAGTAACGGAGATAGTATGTGTGGAGTAACAGAGATAGTATATGTGGAGTAACAGAGATCGTATGTGTGGAGTAACGGAGATAGTATGTGTGGAGTAACGGAGATACTATGTGTGGAGTAACAGAGATCGTATGTGTGGAGTAACGGAGATAGCTGCGAGGTAGCAAAGCTGTGCTGAGTGCCGGCCTGAAAGGCTGCGGTGACACTGACTTAATGGCTCCAGACATGACCTGTCAAAATGTTTGTATGCATGGTAGAGAGAGAGAGAGAGAGAAGAGAGAGAGAGCAGAGAGAGAGGAGAGAGAGAGAGAGAGAGAGAGAGAGAAGAGAGAGAGAGAGAGGGAGAGGAGAGAGAGGGAAGAGAGAAAAGAGAGAGAGAGAGAAGAGAGAGAGAGAGAGAGAAGAGAGAGAGCAGAGAGAGAGAGAGAGTGGTGAGTGACTGTGTGTCAGTGTGCACGTTGTGTGCTCGTTAACAGTGGGTTGCCTTTTCTAGGAAATCCCTGGATGACGCAGGTAGAATGGAGTGAGAGGAGAGGAGGCTGTTTGGGGATAATCACCTACCGCCATGGACCCTCATACCCAACCCAGCAACCCATTGGACATGGCGTGTGTGTGTGTGTGTGTGTGTGTGTGTGTGAGAGAGAAGAGAGAGAGAGAGAGGTAAGACAGAAACAAAGAAACAAACTAGAAAAGTGCACTCAGTAGAGTGCAGATCTCCGCCGGGCAGCGCTCTGCCTAACTAAGGAAGGAATGAAGGAAGGAAGGAGGTAGGAACCAAGAAGAAAACAGGTCCATGAACAGTTCCACCCAATAAGTTATATACAAATCTTGCATATTCATGGCTCTCCTATGAAAGGGTATACAATGTATACAATGTATATACAATGTATACAATGTATACCCTTTCATAGCATGTATACTATACATGCTGGCACTTTGTGAATGAGTTTGACATCAACAACGCTGCAATCCTGAATAGAGCTTTTTGTCCCTAGCCGTTGGCCCGCGTGTGAAAGAGTTTGGATCCTTGTCAGAGAACCTGTCCTTGTGTTGGTGCTGCTGACCCAAACAGCAGGGCTGCCAGGACCAGCGCAGAGGAGATTCAGCTGAGTGAAGAATGAAAAGGAAAAAATGATTTAGTTCACTTCAAGGGTCGTCTCCTTCAGCTCTGTGGATTTGTTTTGCAGTGTGCCTCCAAGACAAGAAGAATGTGCTCCTGATCAAAGATCGTCTATACAGGCCACAGGCCGTTTCTTCCATTGATTTGAAGGATATAGATTCCCACATCCTGATCGGACCCCTGCACACTGACACACCCCGATCGGACCCCCCACACTGACAGCAGCAGTGAAATTTCTGTTCCGAGTGGAGGCGTTCAAAAGTTGGTGTCACACTGCGAAGAAACAGCCTTGACAAATGAATGGATTTCTTATAAATTAATTATTGTAAGTCTAGCTGCTCAAACAAATTCAAATGTCTTGAAACAGCCATGATCAAACTTATACATATTTCAGGAAGACATTTTGAATTCTCGTAATGTCGGTCTAGCAACAGGTTTCAGAGGAAGGGTGGAGAGAAAGGTGTGTGTGTGTGTGTGTGTGTGTGTGTGTGTGTGTGTGTGTGTGTGTGTGTGTGTGTGTGGGGGGGGGCACTGCTGGCATCACTGCTGTGCCCTTTTCAAAGAGCTCACAGTGCAATGAGGCGTGCAACGTTAATGCATGCATGAGGAACCAAATCACGTTCTCAACCTTCAAGCAAGCAAAATGTAGAAACCAAATTCAAAACGTCCAAGAATTTGTGGCCACCATCCAGCCTGTCACCATCCAGCCTGTCATTCATTTCAATCTGGCCCGCACACAAATGTGGCTTGTAAATTCATTCTGGCACACCTGGTTGCAATCAGCGGTAATCTAAGTCCTTGCTGCCACATACAGCAGACAGCACACTAGACTAGTGCCATCTCTTCCCAGCTTCTTCTTGCCTATTTCCAGGCACACACTGTTCCATGTGAATTGACAGTTGAAAGCATTCTGTCTAGATAGAGAAACCTACTGGACATCTTCTACATGGCTTATTCCTTCTACATGTCTAGAGAAACTTACTGGGCATCTTCTATATGGCTTATTCCTTCTACATGTCTAGAGAAACTTACTGGACATCTTCTACATGGCTTATTCCTTCTCCATGTCTAGAGAAACTTACTGGGCATCTTCTACATGGCTTATTCCTTCTACATGTCTAGAAACTTACTGGACATCTTCTACATGGCTTATTCCTTCTACATGTCTAGAAACTTACTGGACATCTTCTACATGGCTTATTCCTTCTCCATGTCTAGAAACTTACTGGACATCTTCTACATGGCTTATTCCTTCTACATGTCTAGAAACTTACTGGACATCTTCTACATGGCTTATTCCTTCTCCATGTCTAGAGAAACCTACTGGACATCTTCTACATGGCTTATTCCTTCTCCATGTCTAGAAACTTACTGGACATCTTCTACATGGCTTATTCCTTCTACATGTCTAGAAACTTACTGGACATCTTCTACATGGCTTATTCCTTCTGCATGTCTAGATAAACTTACTGGACATCTTCTATATGGCTTATTCCTTCTACATGTCTAGAGAAACTTACTGGACATCTTCTACATGGCTTATTCCTTCTCCATGTCTAGAGAAACTTACTGGACATCTTCTACATGTCTAGAAACTTACTGGACATCTTCTACATGGCTTATTCCTTCTACATGTCTAGAAACTTACTGGACATCTTCTACATGGCTTATTCCTTCTACATGTCTAGAGAAACTTACTGGACATCTTCTATATGGCTTATTCCTTCTCCATGTCTAGAGAAACTTACTGGACATCTTCTACATGTCTAGAAACTTACTGGACATCTTCTACATGGCTTATTCCTTCTACATGTCTAGAAACTTACTGGACATCTTCTACATGGCTTATTCCTTCTACATGTCTAGAGAAACTTACTGGACATCTTCTACATGGCTTATTCCTTCTACATGTCTAGAGAAACTTACTGGACATCTTCTACATGGCTTATTCCTTCTCCATGTCTAGAGAAACTTACTGGACATCTTCTACATGTCTAGAAACTTACTGGACATCTTCTACATGGCTTATTCCTTCTACATGTCTAGAAACTTACTGGACATCTTCTACATGGCTTATTCCTTCTACATGTCTAGAGAAACTTACTGGACATCTTCTACATGGCTTATTCCTTCTACATGTCTAGAGAAACTTACTGGACATCTTCTATATGGCTTATTCCTTCTACATGTCTAGAGAAACTTACTGGACATCTTCTACATGGCTTATTCCTTCTCCATGTCTAGAAACTTACTGGACATCTTCTACATGGCTTATTCCTTCTCCATGTCTAGAGAAACTTACTGGACATCTTCTACATGGCTTATTCCTTCTACATGTCTAGAAACTTACTGGACATCTTCTACATGGCTTATTCCTTCTACATGTCTAGAAACTTACTGGACATCTTCTACATGGCTTATTCCTTCTACATGTCTAGAGAAACTTACTGGACATCTTCTATATGGCTTATTCCTTCTACATGTCTAGAGAAACTTACTGGACATCTTCTACATGGCTTATTCCTTCTCCATGTCTAGAAACTTACTGGACATCTTCTACATGGCTTATTCCTTCTACATGTCTAGAGAAACTTACTGGACATCTTCTATATGGCTTATTCCTTCTACATGTCTAGAGAAACTTACTGGACATCTTCTACATGGCTTATTCCTTCTCCATGTCTAGAAACTTACTGGACATCTTCTACATGGCTTATTCCTTCTACATGTCTAGAAACTTACTGGACATCTTCTACATGGCTTATTCCTTCTACATGTCTAGAAACCTACTGGACATCTTCTACATGGCTTATTCCTTCTACATGTCTAGAAACCTACTGGACATCTTCTACATGGCTTATTCCTTCTACATGTCTAGAAACCTACTGGACATCTTCTACATGGCTTATTCCTTCTCCATGTCTAGAAACTTACTGGACATCTTCTACATGGCTTATTCCTTCTACATGTCTAGAGAAACTTACTGGACATCTTCTACATGGCTTATTCCTTCTCCATGTCTAGAAACTTACTGGACATCTTCTACATGGCTTATTCCTTCTCCATGTCTAGAGAAACTTACTGGACATCTTCTACATGGCTTATTCCTTCTCCATGTCTAGAAACTTACTGGACATCTTCTACATGGCTTATTCCTTCTCCATGTCTAGAGAAACTTACTGGACATCTTCTACATGGCTTATTCCTTCTCCATGTCTAGAGAAACCTAATGGACATCTTCTACATGGCTTATTCCTTCTCCATGTCTAGAAACTTACTGGACATCTTCTACATGGCTTATTCCTTCTCCATGTCTAGAGAAACTTACTGGACATCTTCTACATGGCTTATTCCTTCTCCATGTCTAGAAACTTACTGGACATCTTCTACATGGCTTATTCCTTCTCCATGTCTAGAAACCTACTGGACATCTTCTACATGGCTTATTCCTTCTCCATGTCTAGAAACTTACTGGACATCTTCTACATGGCTTATTCCTTCTCCATGTCTAGAGAAACCTAATGGACATCTTCTACATGGTTTATTCCTTCTCCATGTCTAGAAACTTACTGGACATCTTCTACATGGCTTATTCCTTCTCCATGTCTAGAAACCTACTGGACATCTTCTACATGGCTTATTCCTTCTACATGTCTAGAAACCTACTGGACATCTTCTACATGGCTTATTCCTTCTCCATGTCTAGAAACTTACTGGACATCTTCTACATGGCTTATTCCTTCTCCATGTCTAGAAACTTACTGGATATCTTCTACATGGCTTATTCCTTCTCCATGTCTAGAAACCTACTGGACATCTTCTACATGGCTTATTCCTTCTCCATGTCTAGAAACTTACTGGACATCTTCTACATGGTTTATTCCTTCTCCATGTCTAGAGAAACCTAATGGACATCTTCTACATGGCTTATTCCTTCTCCATGTCTAGAGAAACCTAATGGACATCTTCTACATGGCTTATTCCTTCTCCATGTCTAGAAACTTACTGGACATCTTCTACATGGCTTATTCCTTCTCCATGTCTAGAGAAACTTACTGGACATCTTCTACATGGCTTATTCCTTCTCCATGTCTAGAAACTTACTGGACATCTTCTACGTGGCTTATTCCTTCTACATGTCTAGAGAAACTTACTGGACATCTTCTATATGGCTTATTCCTTCTCCATGTCTAGAGAAACCTAATGGACATCTTCTACATGGCTTATTCCTTCTCCATGTCTAGAAACCTACTGGACATCTTCTACATGGCTTATTCCTTCTACATGTCTAGAGAAACTTACTGGACATCTTCTACATGGCTTATTCCTTCTACATGTCTAGAGAAACTTACTGGACATCTTCTACATGGCTTATTCCTTCTCCATGTCTAGAGAAACCTAATGGACATCTTCTACATGGCTTATTCCTTCTCCATGTCTAGAAACTTACTGGACATCTTCTACATGGCTTATTCCTTCTCCATGTCTAGAGAAACTTACTGGGCATCTTCTACATGGCTTATTCCTTCTCCATGTCTAGAGAAACTTACTGGACATCTTCTACATGGCTTATTCCTTCTACATGTCTAGAGAAACCTAATGGACATCTTCTACATGGCTTATTCCTTCTCCATGTCTAGAAACCTACTGGACATCTTCTACATGGCTTATTCCTTCTACATGTCTAGAGAAACTTACTGGACATCTTCTACATGCGGCTTATTCCTTCTACATGTCTAGAAACTTACTGGACATCTTCTACATGGCTTATTCCTTCTACATGTCTAGAAACTTACTGGACATCTTCTACATGGCTTATTCCTTCTACATGTCTAGAAACCTACTGGACATCTTCTACATGGCTTATTCCTTCTCCATGTCTAGAGAAACTTACTGGGCATCTTCTACGTGGCTTATTCCTTCTACATGTCTAGAAACCTACTGGACATCTTCTACATGGCTTATTCCTTCCCCATGTCTAGATAAACTTACTGGGCATCTTCTCTAAGTCTAGAGAAACTTACTGGACATCTTCTACATGTCTAGAGAAACTTACTGGGCATCTTCTACGTGGCTTATTCCTTCTACATGTCTAGAAACCTACTGGACATCTTCTACATGGCTTATTCCTTCTCCATGTCTAGATAAACTTACTGGGCATCTTCTCCAAGTCTAGAGAATCTTACTGGACATCTTCTACATGTCTAGAGAAACTTACTGGACATCTTCTACATGGCTTATTCCTTCTACATGTCTAGAAACCTAATGGACATCTTCTACGTGGCTTATTCCTTCTACATGTCTAGAAACCTACTGGACATTTTCTACATGGCCTATTCCTTCTCCATGTCTAGAAACTTACTGGACATCTTCTACGTGGCTTATTCCTTCTCCATGTCTAGAAACCTACTGGACATCTTCTACATGGCTTATTCCTTCCACATGTCTAGAAACCTACTGGACATCTTCTACATGGCTTATTCCTTCTCCATGTCTAGAGAAACTTACTGGGCATCTTCTCCAAGTCTAGAGAAACTTACTGGGCATCTTCTCCAAGTCTAGAGAAACTTACTGGACATCTTCTACATGTCTAGAGAAACTTACTGGGCATCTTCTCCAAGTCTAGAGAAACGTTCTGGACATCTTCTACATGTCTAGAGAAACTTACTGGGCATCTTCTACATGTCTAGAGAAACTTACTGGGCATCTTCTACATGTCTAGAGAAACTTACTGGACATCTTCTACATGTCTAGAGAAACTTACTGGGCATCTTATACATGTCTAGATAAACTTACTGGACATCTTCTACATGTCTAGAGAAACTTACTGGGCATCTTCTCCAAGTCTAGAGAAACTTACTGGACATCTTCTACATGTCTAGAGAAACTTACTGGGCATCTTCTACATGTCTAGAGAAGCTTACTGGGCATCTTCTCCATGTCTAGAGAAACCTACTGGACATCTTCTACATGTCTAGATAAACTTACTGGACATCTTCTACATGTCTAGAGAAACTTACTGGGCATCTTCTACATGTCTAGAGAAACTTACTGGGCATCTTCTACATGTCTAGAGAAACTTACTGGACATCTTAGTCTAGAGAAACTTACTGGACATCTTCTCCATGTCTAGAGAAACTTACTGGCATCTTCTCCATGTCTAGAGAAACTTACTGGCATCTTCTCCATGTCTAGAGAAACTTACTGGACATTTCTACGTGGCTTACTTTTTAATAACATTAAACAAAGATGAGATTCAGTGGTCCTGTGGTTCCTTATAGAAACCAGGATAGTAATGGAGAAGTCCTGCGTAGCTCTCTTTGAACCCTCTTCCTTTTGTGGAAGCCACTTTTATTTAAAAACAGGTGAGTGTGCATGCCTGCATGCGTGTGTGCGCGTGTGTGCGTGCGTGTGTGCGTGTGTGTGCATGCGTGCGTGCGTGCGTGTGCACATTGGGGTCCTTGTTATTAAAGCACCCTCCACTGGGTTGGCGGTGGTTAAAAATGGGCTGCCACCCCTGTTCTCTCTCCATGTGTTCATCTCCACTGGCCCAACCGTGGCCCCATGCACCCGCTCTCCTCTCTCCTTGCCC
>NC_139632.1:5511723-5524223 GCF_964638095.1 Poromitra crassiceps | reverse complement strand
TAGAAGTACAGTTACTTGTCTAAATAAAGACTCTGGTAAAAGTAGAAGTACTGATTCAACTTGTTTAATCAAGTAAAAGTAAAACAATTACAGGCTCAGAAATGTAATCAAGTCTAAAAGTAAAAAGTATTTCTCCCAATTGTTTCTGTGCAAAGCTAACTGAACCTCACATCATATTAATATTGGCTACAGGAGGTGTATGCTGATGGTATATCATCTCTGCTCCCGGAGTTGTTTGAAACACAGTCATTGAAGAACTAAATCTAGGAAATTAAATGAAATAAACTGACTCCCTTTAAGCTTCAAGTCAGTTTTTGTGGAGCACAAAGTCCTTCATCACTTGTGGTAGTGGTAGGGAGTGGACTTGGTTCAGGCGATGTGTGCCCAGCACTTGGCGGATCTGGATCCGACACACGTGGGCCAGACTGCGAGGAGATCTCTTGGCCTCCAGAAAGACCCTGAGAGCCTCAGGATCAGCCACTTCCTCCAGGTGTGCCTCTTTGTGGTCACCAGGCTCAGCACCGTGGTCCAGCAGCAGCTGGACGAAGGCCGCGTTGCACCCGTTATACAGCACCACCTCCAGCAGGCGAGAAGCCACGTCACGGGTCAGAACGCCAGCAGCCTGGAGCAGCAGGTTGAAGCAGTCCAGGTGGTTGAGTACAGCACTGTAGTAGAGAGGGGTGTATGAGCCGTTTATGCTTCTGTTAGGGTCAGCCCCGGCTTCCAGGAGGATCCGGACACAGTCCAGGTGACCGTAGCGCACGGCCGTGTAGAGAGGCGTCATGTTAAACACACCAGCTAGGTCTACCTGTGCTCCCTGTGTGATCAGGTAGTCCACACAGGCAGCATGACCATCGGCTGCGAGCTCCAGAGGGGTCCTCCACCAACCCCCATAAATACACTTCTTATTGATCAGCCTTCTGAAGTGGTCTTCCTGCAGCAGGCTCCTCAGTGTGTCCAGGTCTCCTGTCCCGGCGGCATCATAGAGCTGCCTGTCACCATGACCTGCTCGAACAGCCATTCCTTCAGATGTGTCACTGTACCACACTGACTTGTATGCTGTGTCTCAAACAGAAGGCAGTATCAGTATTGCCAGGTAGGAAATGTTGAATTATCGTACCTGAGGGTCAAAATGATCTTTTGGAGGGAAATTATCATACGCGAGCAGCGGCTTCTTCTTCTTATGGCTTTCCTTGCATCTTCCACCACTTATATAGCTTCAGCCAGGAAGGATGTATGACATCACTGATGACATCACAATTGCTCGAGTGACATCACTGATGACATCACAATTGCTCGAGTGACATCACTGATGGCATCACAATTGCTCAAGTGACATCACTGATGACATCACAATTGCTCGAGTGACATCACTGATGACATCACAATTCGCTCAAGTAATGTCACTGATAACATCACAATCCTTGAATTATGACATCACTGATGATGTCACAAACAGATGGCATCATGGAGCCGCCTGTCGCTGCGTGCTCCAGAGGGGTCCACCAACACTGCTCATTTATCTGACTTCTGAAGCGGTATTCCTGGTCTTGAGAGAGAGAGAGGCAATAGAGAGGGAGAGAGAGAGTAGAGAGAGAGAGAGGAGAGGAGAGAGGAGAAAGGAAGAGAGGAGAGGAGAGAGGCAGTAGAGAGAGAGAAAGAGGAGAGAGACAGTAGAGAGGGAGAGTAGAAAGGGAGAGATGAGAGGAGAGAGGCAGTAGAGAGAGAGGAGAGAGGCAGTAGAGAGGGAGAGAGAGTAGAGAGGGAGAGAGTAGAAAGGGAGAGAGGAGAGAGAGTAGAGAGGGAGAGAGGAGAGAGGCAGTAGAGAGAGGAGAGAGGAGAGTAGAGAGAGAGGCAGTAGAGAGAGAGGAGAGAGTAGAAAGGGAGAGAGGAGAGTAGAGAGAGTAGAAAGGGAGAGAGGAGAGGAGAGAGGCAGTAGAGAGAGAGAGAGAGTAGAGAGGGAGAGAGGAGAGGAGAGAGGCAGTAGAGAGAGAGGAGAGAGTAGAGAGGGAGAGAGGAGAGGAGAGAGGCAGTAGAGAGGCAGTAGAGAGAGGGAGAGAGTAGAAAGGGAGAGAGAAGAGGAGAGAGGCAGTAGAGAGAGAGGAGAGAGAGGGAGAGAGTAGAGAGGGAGAGAGAAGAGAGGCAGTAGAGAGAGAGTAGAGAGGGAGAGAGGAGAGGAGAGAGGCAGTAGAGAGAGGGAGTAGAGAGAGAGAGAGAAGAGAGGCAGTAGAGAGAGAGAGAGTAGAGAGGGAGAGAGGAGAGGAGAGAGGCAGTAGAGAGAGGGAGAGAGTAGAGAGGGAGAGGAGAGAGGCAGTAGAGAGAGAGAGAGTAGAGAGGGAGAGAGGAGAGGAGAGAGGCAGTAGAGAGAGGGAGAGAGTAGAGAGGGAGAGGAGAGAGGCAGTAGAGAGAGAGAGAGTAGAGAGGGAGAGAGGAGAGGAGAGAGGCAGTAGAGAGGCAGTAGAGAGAGGGAGAGACTAGAGAGGGAGAGAGGAGAGGAGAGAGGCAGTAGAGAGGCAGTAGAGAGAGGGAGAGACTAGAGAGGGAGAGGAGAGAGGCAGTAGAGAGAGAGAGAGTAGAGAGGGAGAGAGGAGAGGAGAGAGGCAGTAGAGAGGCAGTAGAGAGAGGGAGAGAGTAGAGAGAGAGAGAGAGTAGAGAGGGAGAGAGGAGAGGGGCAGTAGAGAGAGAGGAGATGAGAGAGAGAGTAGAGAGGGAGAAAGGAGAGGAGAGAGGCAGTAGAGAGAGAGAAAGTAGAGACAGATGATAGAGTTCCCAGCTCTCTCCTCGGTCCCAGAGGGGTAGCTGGCACACTGTGTGTGTGTGTGTGTGTGTGTGTGTGTGTGTGTGTGTGTGTGTGTGTGAGAGAGAGTGAGAGTGTGTGTGTGTGTGTGTGTGTGTGTGTGTGTGTGTGAGTGAGTGAGTGAGAGAGAGTGTTTTTCAGGTTTCAAGTTTATTGTCATATGCCGGTAACAATGCAAAACATCCATCACCTGCAATGAAATTTCTTATGCTCAAAACCCACTCAACTTCACTGTTAAAAAAGACATAAAAGAAACATCAAAGGGAAGCAGAGAGTGTCTTAAAAAGGAATAAAAGCAAGTTAAAAAACACAAACACAAAAACAGAGCCCCAATTTCATAGCAGTCAGGACACAGTGACATACATAAACACAAGAAAAATCTACATATGAAAAAAAAAAAAAAGTGCTGTAGTACAATAGAAGCACTTAAAGGAATAAGTCTGGAGCAGCTTGGATCCAATGATGCCTTTTATTTAAGGTGCAAAATAGTCAGACAACGTTTCGACGTGCATACGTCTTCATCAGGTCTAACAGAATAACAGGCAAGGAGAGCATTTAACACATTCACTGCCAGCCATTTTTTTTTTTACTGTAGGTAGCTTCTGCCAGAGGGTTTTTTTGAGGATTCCGGCTCATCTTTCAAGACCCGAGGATTCTTTTCTGCTAAGATTTTGTGAACACAAAATATCTCAAAAGAACTAATAGAATGTGTGCTTTCTCTGTCTAAAAGAGTTAGTTTGTAGAGTTAGTAGTTATGTAGGCATTAGCACTTGAATACAGCATGGTTTCAGCGTCTGAAAATTTAAACTGAGATAAATAGCTTTTTGTGAAATTCGATAGAACAGTCACTTTAACCATTCATTTTTGGCATCAGTAAGACGTCAGACATCTAAACAATAGTTTTGAACAGTAATTTCCTCCATAACAGCAGGAAACCCCCCTCTACTTCAAACTGGGCTCGCTCGTTTCTTGGGGTTTCGGTTGAGAAACCCCAAGAAACGGGGTTTCTTTTGCGATTCTCGTCTTATTTATGCTGCGTGTTTCAAAGTGTGTTGCACCCATAATCTATTATGCAAATTTGCAATCCCCCACCGCCAGCAATCAGCGCGAAAGCGAAAGCGTTTTCGCCAATCCATTTTACAGTAGAATGGTTTCATCGCGCGTTCCCCTGCAGTTTTGGGTCGGCTTTTTCTAGTGTGGAGAGCACTGTCGCCACTTAGTGGGTCGGTGGAATGGGTTGTACACGTTCGGTGGCTTCAATATTTATATAAGAGATGTAAAAGGGTTAGATCAACGTCCCACCGCAACACGTCGTTGGCAGTCAACCGTTGGATTTTTTTTGACGTATCAACACGTCGTTGGCAGTGAACGTGTTAACAGGTAGGAAAAAGGGGCAGAGCTTGCAATTAGCCAATGGCTTCGTCCTGCCTATTATTCAAATAGCCTCAAACAGAGCCTCTGCAATCAGTAATTATACAGTGAGCATAGTGAGGAGGCAAAAATAAAAGCCTGGAGTAAGATTAAAATGTACAGTGCATTATAGGAGGGGAGGGGAAATAGGCTATAAAAACAAGGTACAGCAGTTTATTAGTACAGAGCCCAAACAGGCCTAATATAAGATTAAAATGTACAGTGCATTATAGGTGGGGGGGAAGGGGGTAAGAGGAGGAGGGGGGGGGGAGGCTATAAAAACAGAATACAATATCAAAACCCAGGTAAAGGCCTAATAGAGGATGTACAGTGCATTATAGGGGGGAAATCTGGAGACTGTCTACAGGAGTCTCATTGAAAGTATTTTGACCTTTGACATGTGCACATGGTATGGGAATCTAGGAGCTAAGAACAGAAATAGACCAAGAACAGGAACAACTGGGATGTATCTATAAAACACGGGTGGCACGAAAAGCCAGACAAATATCTCCATATCTTTTTCCATATAAGTCACCAGCGTTGATATTTGTTGGCTGGTTGTTGATATTTATAACAATATTGTGGCTTCTAGACGAACATTTTGCGGAGGTAGAGGCAGCCGTACTGTTTCCAGTTCAACTGCCTGGAAGGGAGACAAAGATCGTATATTGAACGCACGAGCGAGGCTCTTATCCTTCTTGGAGAACAGTGCTGCAGCCATGATGTTCCAGTGGAACAAGGTATAAGCAATGGGTTCTTACCAATAGACGATCTTTGGCACAAATGATGACTGGTGGCGACGTAGTTTATTACGACGCACGCGCTTTGCGTTTCCACCGCACACCAGGATTCACACAGGCTGAAAACCAGCTGGAGATGCATGGGGCTTTAAGAGGCGTGGACAAACTGCCTTACTGGCTGGCGTGGGTGTGGCTTGGCCCAGTGCCAGCAGCCATGCTGTCAGACACAGCAGCCATTGTTTGGGTGAGAGGTGCACTCACTGTCAAACCGTCCCATGACGAGAGTGAATGGTGTGTTGCAACGTCAGGGAAAAACAAAACACTGTGATGCATTCGAGGACACACACACACACACGCACGCACACATGCACGCACGCACGCACACGCACACGCGCACACACACACACACACACACACACACACACACACACACACACACACACACACACACACACAGAAATAGACATGTGGAAGATGCAGGTATATTTGCAAATGCAAATCTACAGAAATGTTGTAGAATCACAGAACAGTGATATATACACTGTAGACTCCCTTGTTGTGCCTCTTACACACACACACACACACACACACACACACACACACACACACACACACACACACACACACACACACCATAATTCAGTATGTCATAAGTTTATGTTGATGTTTTGTGGCTTCGACGGGCTAGAGAACAGGAAGAGGGAGACGGTTTGTTTTTGTTCTGCTTGGTTTCCCACGTAGGACCGAGTGACGGGAGAGAGAGTGTGAGAGAGAGAGAGAGAGAGAGAGTGAGAGAGAGAGAGAGAGAGAAATGTCAGTCCACTGAGCCGAGTGAGACACTCGTCACAAATCTGGTGACTTTTTCTGACCATGACCATCCCAAAGCATTTGCCAATAAATTGGTATTTACGACTGATGCTGGTTTGCTGGAGTTGCTTGTCTCTAATCCAGAGAGGTCTGATGATCACAGTGCCCCCCCCCCCCTCCCTCCGCTGAGAGCAGGGACTGTAGGATACGGTCCACTTGTAATTGCTACCGGCGTACGCCAAATCTGGCCTGGGTGGGCGGAGTCAGCAGTTAATATTAACACGGGCTACGCCGTGGCGTGCATAACAAACGCAGCCTTATATATTGATATGCACAATATCATGTGACGTCATCTGGCCAATAGCTACTTTCCTTGGAAAAGAGTTGAAAACACTGCGGGCCAGCTGTATGGAACCATACGCTACCATAGTGTACTAATCATCTTGGTGACTAGATGGAAAAAAGGGATATTAGCATTAAATGAGAGTACCAGTGATAATGGATAACGCTCTGAGCTGCCAGGTTTTGCTCTGTGGTGGAAACCAGACGTTTACAAACAACAAATGGTTTAGCTTTGCTTCAATCACAGCGTTTGTTATCTGTCCATGATGGGATGACCTCACTGATTGTTGGAAATGATTGTTGCTCATTTTGGCAGAGGATCTTTTCTAAAAGCCCCCTTTGCATCTCTAACCTTGCTGCTCTAAACTCTGTGCTGGTTTGCATCCCTAACCTTGCTGCTCTAAACTCTGTGCTGGTTTGCATCTCTAACCTTGCTGCTCAAAACTCTGTGCTGGTTTGCATCTCTAACCTTGCTGCTCTAAACTCTGTGCTGGTTTGCATCTCTAACCTTGCTGCTCAAAACCCTGTGCTGGTTTGCATCCCTAACCTTGCTGCTCTAAACTCTGTGCTGGTTTGCATCTCTAACCTTGCTGCTCTAAACTCTGTGCTGGTTTGCATCTCTAACCTTGCTGCTCTAAACTCTGTGCTGGTTTGCATCTCTAACCTTGCTGCTCTAAACTCTGTGCTGGTTTGCATCTCTAACCTTGCTGAAAACTCTGTGCTGGTTTGCATCTCTAACCTTGCTGCTCTAAACCCTGTGCTGGTTTGCATCTCTAACCTTGCTGCTCTAAACTCTGTGCTGGTTTGCATCTCTAACCTTGCTGCTCTAAACTCTGTGCTGGTTTGCATCTCTAACCTTGCTGCTCTAAACTCTGTGCTGGTTTGCATCTCTAACCTTGCTGCTCTAAACCCTGTGCTGGTTTGCATCTCTAACCTTGCTGCTCTAAACTCTGTGCTGGTTTGCATCTCTAACCTTGCTGCTCTAAACTCTGTGCTGGTTTGCATCCCTAACCTTGCTGCTCTAAACTCTGTGCTGGTTTGCATCTCTAACCTTGCTGCTCTAAACTCTGTGCTGGTTTGCATCCCTAACCTTGCTGCTCTAAACTCTGTGCTGCTTTGCATCTCTAACCTTGCTGCTCTAAACTCTGTGCTGGTTTGCATCTCTAACCTTGCTGAAAACTCTGTGCTGGTTTGCATCTCTAACCTTGCTGCTCTAAACCCTGTGCTGGTTTGCATCTCTAACCTTGCTGCTCTAAACTCTGTGCTGGTTTGCATCTCTAACCTTGCTGCTCAAAACTCTGTGCTGGTTTGCATCTCTAACCTTGCTGAAAACTCTGTGCTGGTTTGCATCTCTAACCTTGCTGCTCTAAACTCTGTGCTGGTTTGCATCTCTAACCTTGCTGCTCTAAACTCTGTGCTGGTTTGCATCCCTAACCTTGCTGCTCTAAACTCTGTGCTGGTTTGCATCTCTAACCTTGCTGCTCTAAACTCTGTGCTGGTTTGCATCCCTAACCTTGCTCAAAAATCTGTGCTGCTACAAATGAGCTTCTGAGCTATTTCCAGTGAGCAATGTGTCGCCTCTGGGTGAAAACCTCACATCACTTTTCAGGCAATAAGCATCGTTTTTTGTTTTTTGGACCTTGCATTTTTGACATGATGGTTTTGAAAGGCTTTCATGTGCCCAAGTGGTCGGGAGACATTTTCTCAACCCATATAGGAACATGTAGCAATTCCATGTATTTCCCCTCATTCATTAGCCATTCACATGCCGATGGTAACCTTTCCATTTTCAAACCAATGATCAGGCCTTTCACCTGCTAGTTACAAACACTCACACAGATAGATGGAATGCAATACTAGAGGGAGATGTGTGTTCTCATATTCTCTCTCTCATAACACCAGAGGTCATCCCCCTTTTCATTAGAAGTCTGGAATATTCATTTGGAGAACATCATTGCTTCTTTTGGTGTCTCAGACATCTTATGTGTGACCTGTGATCTGTTACCATTTCAAAAGGAGTCACCCCGTGAACGTCCACATGACATTTGTGTTGAACAGCCACCTTTTTGAATGTCACACATTTTGCACGGATCATATCGGCCTATTTGCCCACAACAACATTATTACTCGTCCCGGAGATGAAAGAGACATGACGATACACCTCACTGTATCCACTGTAATGTAGGCACTTTACAGTGTCTACTTTAAGAACCATACTGCTTAAAGGTCCATTATCACATGTGTGTGAGACTATTCACCAACCTACAGACTAGGTCCATTATCACATGTGTGTGAGACTATTCACCAACCTACAGACTAGGTCCATTATCACATGTGTGTGAGACTATTCACCAACCTACAGGCTAGGTCCATTATCACATGTGTGTGAGACTATTCACTGACCTACAGGCTAGGTCCATTATCACATGTGTGTGGGACTATTCCCCAACCTACAGGCTAGGTCCATTATCACATGTGTATGAGACTATTCACTAACATACAGGCTAGGTCCATTATCACATGTGTGTGGGACTATTCCCTAACCTACAGGCTAGGTCCATTATCACATGTGTATGAGACTATTCACTAACATACAGGCTAGGTCCATTATCACATGTGTATGAGACTATTCACCAACCTACAGGCTAGGTCCATTATCACATGTGTGTGAGACTATTCACTAACCTACAGGCTAGGTCCATTATCACATGTGTATGAGACTATTCACCAACCTACAGGCTAGGTCCATTATCACATGTGTGCGAGACTATTCCCCAACCTACAGGCTAGGTCCATTATCACATGTGTGTGAGACTATTCACTGACCTACAGGCTAGGTCCATTATCACGTGTCTGAGACTATTCACTAACCCACAGGCAAGCAAACACACACACACACACACACACACACACACACACACACACACATACACACACAAACACAATTCACTGATTGGATCCGGAGTGGGAACCTCTCCCACTTTTTGACTAATTCACTAAGAAACTGCTTCAGCCAGTTGTGTGTGTTCGTTTGTCAATGTGTGTGCGTGCGTGTGTGTGTGTGTGTGTGTGTGTGTGTGTGTGCGCGCGTGCGTGTGTGTGTGTGCGTCTGTGCGAGTGTGTGTGTGAAAGCATCTATGTGTATGGATGTTGAGGGGAATCCCTTTAGGTGGAGCACTCGGGGCCAGTCAGAATGGCTCTTAGAAAGCCAATGAGATTAAGCCCTTGGTGGTGAATTAAAGCCTGCATAGGCACATTGGGAAGGCTAATTGAATTCCCGGCCTCGGCTGCAGCATGAGATCTATAGGACAGCTCAGCTACTCACAACCACTTGATAAGAGGCCACAGCACAATGGGGCCATTGACTGGGGGCCAATTCAGTACAACGTTATGAGCGATTCACATGTCAGAGAGCCTAGAATCTGTTAGCAGCACTGCTGAATGGACAAACTCGCACTCAATACCATGTGGAGACGGACGGAGTCAGAGCTGACATGAAGGTATTTGATCTCTCCATTATCTGTGGTGAGAGTGCAGATGTTTCCTGCGGGCAGGCCAGAGCTTCCACGTGGCACGAACTCAAGAATAAGTGTACAATCCGTTCTGCCACCTGATGACAACTGGTTGGATCTTCATGTGGAAAGGACAAACTATATTGCATATTGCCAGCTCCATTACAATCTGCTGGAGCATCCCTCTCCCATTGGTCCTGGCTGGGAACTCGTGGATGGATGATGAGAGGAGTGAGTGTGGAGAATCAACAGATTCAGATGAAGAGTAGCGTAGCGTAGCGGCCCTAAACAATGTAAAGTTACAAATTCAGTTTAAATCCTATGTTAAATTTCTTTTTACTAGTTAAATACCTTGTAGTGCCATAAAGGGGATGTTGATGCAATTTGTACAAATTTGTACAAAAATTGATACAAATGTACAGTATGCGAGTGTATTCTAATAAACACCTTTATCATTCCATTACATTGTGAATTAATTCAGAAATGTCTGACCTGAGAAATTACTGGGCACAGCAAGAGAAGGTTTGTTTCTGATGAACCACAAATGTTGGCCTTTTTGACCTCTGAGATGACCTCTGTGTCTACATGTTGTTTTACTGTACATGAGCAGAGCTTTCATTAGTCTAATATGAAGGCTCTATAACCATTTTGAAAAATCTACCTTTTTGAGCTGAAAATTGGCAGCCATCTTGGATTTGAAGGTCAAAATAGGTCAAATCACCAAAATGACAACAATTATAAATCCCTCGACCCAAAAAGTCCCCGAAACGATGTACTTTGCAGCATTGTAGGCCAAACCATTGAAAAGTACATTTCCAACATAGGTACACACGATGGTAGCCATTTTAGATTTAGAGCTCTCAAAAAGGTTGCCCGCATTTTCGCCCCGAAACGCGCGGGAGCTAAATGTGTTTATTAACCTTCACAGATGACAAATCCACTGAGAAACAAACCTTCGCTCTCCACGGTCACGGAATCACCGGCAATCACCCAACTATTTGCAGCACCTGGTAATAGACCTGGCACAATGATGATGGCCTGGTGGATTGAGTGATTTGGCATCCCCAAGCTGCTCCCTGATAACAGGATCACCAGCTGGACCATCAGGTTAAGGCTTAGTGCTAAATGGCAGAATCAATGAGCTGCCATTAGGAGTCCTCGAAGTCAACCGAATGCTTCATCGAAGGGACTCTAATTGGCCACGGCCAAATGGCTGCACACATAGGAGCTGAAACCTGATTGGTGCAATGGAAAGCTGATGAGCTGATGAGACCATCCTATATCCAGCTATACCCCGTCTGTGGCAACAGAAAACACCTGCCTCTCAAAGTCTCGCTAGCTAGGATTGGCTATCCTTATTCCAGTAACACACCATTCAAATGGCTTCCTTAAAACAGTGTTGTTACACAAGTACATTGTGCATTACAATGAGATTCCTCAGGCGCCTGTACGGTGATACTGAGTACTTACAATACTTTCCCATATTTTAAAGCTGCTGTAAGTGATTTTTTGTGTGTGGTTAAAATAAGACGTTAAATAGCTGTATTCTATATTGTGACAGCAATCACTGATATACTGTAGAGTGTTTGGTCAGTAACATGGGTCTTCCACTCACTCTGATTTGCGGTAAGAAGAACATCTTTCTGGGATCCCATCCCACTTTATCCAATCAGGAGAGAGAACTCATCGCACTTTATCAAATCAGGAGAGAGAACCCATCCCACTTTATCCAATCAGGAGAGAGAACTCCACAAAGAGGATTGGGTTTACACGGTTCTCATTCCCAAGCAGTGAAATGCTGATGCTTTAAGGTGGTGTTCTGAACCGGATCACTGATGCTTTGAGGTGGTGTTCTGAACCGGATCTCTGATGCATTGAGGTGGTGTTCTGAACCGGATCTCTGATGCTTTGGGGTGGTGTTCTGAACCGGATCGCCAACCCAAAGCGTCAGTATTTGACTACTTGGGAATGAGAACCGTGCCTTCATCTAGAATCGCTAGCACCTTTACTATGCAGGTTAATGAAGTGACAAAAGACAGGTGTAAAGTGTTAGCATGCCGTGTTGCAGGCATCAGTGCACACAGTAAGAGGTGTGTTAGCATGCCGTGTTGCAGGCATCAGTGCACACAGTAAGAGGTGTGTTAGCATGCCGTGTTGCAGGCATCAGTGCACACAGTAAGAGGTGTGTTAGCATGCCGTGTTGCAGGCATCAGTGCACACAGTAAGAGGTGTGTTAGCATGCCGTGTTGCAGGCATCAGTGCACACAGTAAGAGGTGTGTTAGCATGCCGTGTTGCAGGCATCAGTGCACACAGTAAGAGGTGTGTTAGCATGCCGTGTTGCAGGCATCAGTGCACACAGTAAGAGGTGTGTTAGCATGCCGTGTTGCAGGCATCAGTGCACACAGTAAGAGGTGTGTTAGCATGCCTTGTTGCAGGCATCAGTGCACACAGTAAGAGGTGTGTTAGCATGCCGTGTTGCAGGCATCAGTGCACACACAGTAAGAGGTGTGTTAGCATGCCTTGTTGCAGGCATCAGTGCACACAGTAAGAGGTGTGTTAGGCTAGCATGCCGTGTTGCAGGCATCAGTGCACACAGTAAGAGGTGTGTTAGCATGCCGTGTTGCAGGCATCAGTGCACACAGTAAGAGGTGTGTTAGCATGCCGTGGTGCAGGCATCAGTGCACACAGTAAGAGGTGCCACACTTTCTATATACCTGTATGCTGCTGGAGCATTACAGTTGTCCTTAATGATGGAACAGTGGTAGGAACATACTTATGTGCATTATATCATGTATAGATTACAGTAAGCTTGTCCCCGCACTATCTCTCTTCTTTCCTCTTAAGTCAGAATTTGTATTTTTGTTATAATCTCTCTCTCAATTCAACAATAA
>NC_139632.1:5496723-5506723 GCF_964638095.1 Poromitra crassiceps | reverse complement strand
CTCACACAGCCACTAGAGGAGTCAAACCCCGGAGAGTCCAAGTTACCTCACACAGCCACTAGAGGAGTCAAACCCCGGAGAGTCCGAGTTACCTCACACAGCCACTAGAGGAGTCAAACCCCGGAGAGTCCGAGTTACCTCACACAGCCACTAGAGGAGTCAAACCCCGGAGAGTCCGAGTTACCTCACACAGCCACTAGAGGAGTCAAACCCCGGAGAGTCCGACTTCCGGTTTGGTGAGCATGTGAGTGAGAGGTGGCGTCTCGGGTTCTCCTGCCCGCTTATGCTTAAAACCTACTATTTCGTGCCCTATGCAAAGTTTGAATGTTGAATTAAGAATGGCTATCGTTTAACTACTTATCAAACGACATGCCAGCAAAGAAAGCTCCACCCGTAGAAACTGCTGCGCTTCAGAACATAGAAGTTGTCGACTCTGGCGTTATCAGCATGCTGGCAGACTTAAGGATCGATATAATGACTAGCTTCGCATCAATGGAAGCGAAGCTAGATAAAATACAGTCTTCGGTGACAGAGCATGGACAACGTATCGACTCCCTTGAATCGAATGTCGACCTCCAAGACCAGCGTATTACTAAGCTGGAACAAAGGTGCGACGCCCTGGCTGAGAGCAACATGAGGCTGATGGCGAAAACGGCGGACCTGGAGGGACGTAGCCGTCGCAACAATATTAGAATCGTCGGCCTCCCCGAATCCATTGAGGGACCTCGACCTACTGAATTCTTCTCGGAGCTCCTAGTGGAATTGCTGGGGGACCAGATCCTCACCTCCCCTCCGGAGCTGGACCGAGCACATCGAGTGCTTACTGCTAGGCCGCCAAACGGAGCGAGACCGCGGCCTGTAATAATCAGAATACATCGATATCAAATCAAGGACCGGATCATCAGAGAGGCTCGTAAGCAACGTGGCAAAATACAATATCGAGGAGCAGCTGTGCACATCTTTGAAGATTACACCCCTGAAGTGCTTGAACAGCGCGTAAGGTATCGAAATATCATGGCGAAGCTGTATGGCCTTGGTCTCAAGCCGTCCTTGCTATATCCAGCGCGGCTACAGATCACACTTCAAAATGGAACCAAGAAACGGTTCATATCGCCAGAGGAGGCCGAAACCTTCGCAGTCAGTTATCGACAAGATTGAGGTCCTGTCTTCTTGTTTCCCTTTTTGTTTCTTTGAGTGGTTTGTTACTGGGTCGGAGGAGCTATCTAGCCTAGCCACGGCCATCAACTTGAGACGAGCTAACGGAGCTAACCGCTACATTAGCCAGCACCATTCCACCACTCTGTTTGTGTTACTTCACTTCTCTGGAAACAAACTATAGCGTGCCTCCCGGGACCACACTCCGGTGCGGCCACATTTCTTCACTTCTCTACCTAAACGGGTCGGACTTCACAAAGCTTGACGTTTTCTACAACCTAGGCCTTGACTCTCGATATGGCCTACTTCGGACATGGTTCAGGCTAACTATGATGCTAACTAGTTGGCTAACACAGGACTACACAGTACTGGCCCTCTATCATAGGACATAAGGACATCAACCAAGAGGATTTTTCATTACTTCTAAAGCGGGACTGAGAGTGGTAAATCAGTCCACAGTGACAGTGATTTGGATTTTTTTTTTTTTTTTTCTCTCTTTCTTTCTTTGTTCCATTCTGTTTAATTTTCATATCACACTGAGAGCAGACTATTATTGAATAGGCCAGTATAATAGTTTCAGTTAATAATAGTTTAATAAAACCACTGTTGAACGGAAAATCTTTTTGGCCGTGGGTATGGGCGGGGGGGTAAAAGGCTGAAAACATTATAGGTACATAGTCTGTGATGCCAATGTAGGGGGGTATAAGTGTGTGTGTGTGCGAGTATGTGGGTGCGCGCCTACATGTAACCCGGTCAGCCATAATGTTAAATCTTGACACTCATGAAATGATTCAGTCCTCTAGTTGACTGATCCAGTTTACCTCTATTGGGGCCAGGGTATGAGTGCGGATGTGTGTGTTCTATAGGCTGGCCAATCAAAGTGATCTACCTCTATCAGTGTTAATGTGGGTCGTGGTACATGCGTGGATATGTGGGTTTTACATGCTGGCCGAGCTACAAACTATACACTAGAAAAAGAGAAATGGGAGGGGGGTGTGTTTGTGTGCGTGTGTGTGTGTGTGGGTGTGTGTGCTGTGTGTGTGTGTGTGGGCGTGTGAGTGTGTGGGTGTGTGCAGCCTACAGGCTGGCTGATTAACCTACCTCTGTCAGAATGATCAATTTTTCTTATTTTTCTTTTTTCCTTTTCTTATTAATGCTGATGTATGTGAGGGTATATTCGATTGTATGTGGATGTAGGGAAGTCACATGCCAACTGACTGACCTCCCTCTATCAATAGGACTTACCTCTATACCGATGTGTGCCTTGGTATGGGAAACTCATGCATATACCTGTGCAAACACCAGAGCGAGCACAGGGATGTAGATGCGTACCTACGGGGGTGTGTGTATCTTTTAGTGTGTATGCTTGTTGTTGTTGTGTTTTTTTCTTTTTTTTTTTCTTGTTTTTTTCCTTTCTTTTTTGTGTGTGTGTGTGTGTGTGTGTGTGTGTGTGTGTGTGTGTGTGTGTGTGTGTGTGTTTTCTTTATTTTTATTTTTTACTCTTACCTCCCTATTGTCTTGACAGGTTGTTCTGTCCTCTGGTCTATTTGGCATTGCTGGTGATACTGAGGATTACACATTCAATAACTGCTATGTTGTCCACAACTCTTACTCTGGTAAACTTTTGGGGCGAAACTTTGGAAGGGTAGTCCCTGGGACATGTCGGGAAAGATAGAAAGAATGCCGTCGTTGCAGAAAGGGAAGTTCAAGGTTTGTATGGGTTGGAGGGGGAGGGTTAGAGGGGGAGGGGGTAGGTGGAAGGGGTGGATGTCTTATGCTCATCCAATAGGGAAGGGGGGTGGGTCGGTGGTTTTTTTTTGTTGTTATTTTATTTTTATTTTTATTTTTTCGTTTGAAAGTTTTACTTTGAAAATGCTGCTTGTTTTGTGTTTCACTGCTTTCAAGTATTTCACTTCTCTTATATGTTTCCTGCATCATGAGTCTGGCCTGTGTTATCCGAGGTTTCCATGGACCATTCCATGGCAAGCGTGACAGAGGCTCCGGCTGGTGGTGGGCAGGCAGTGAGGATCATTTCACTGAACACTGGTGGGTTAAATGGTGCGGTAAAACGCACAAAAATCTTGACACATATTAAGGACCAGAACGCTGACATAGCACTCATTCAGGAAACGCATTTATGTAACTCGGAACAGCGGAAACTTCATAGGCCCTGGATCGGACAGATTTTTCATTCAAGTTTTAATTTCAAGACAAGGGGCACTGCGATATTAATTAGGAAAAATGTAGATTTTGTTTCTAAAGATGTAGTTACTGATCCGAATGGTCGCTATGTCATCGTTTCTGGTACACTTTACCAGAAACCAGTGGTTTTAGTGTCTGTTTATGCCCCGAACTGGGACGACCAAAACTTTATGAAACTGTTGCTGGCTTCCATTCCATATCTGAATTCCCACTTACTCTTACTAGGAGGCGACATGAACTGTGTGACTGATACTCTCTTGGATAGGTCTAGTACGAAACCAGTGGCAACTACTAGAATGGCCCAGACTCTCTCTGCTTTTATGGATCAGTACGGCTACATTGACCCGTGGAGATTTCTACACCCATCTACAAGACAATATTCCTTCTTCTCCCATGCACATCGTTCATTTACACGTATAGATTACTTTATTATTGATAAGTCACTTATTTCATCTATTCTATCCACTCACTACTCCCCAATAACTGTCTCTGACCATTCTACTGTGATCTTGGATCTCCACTTTAAATTGAAGCCTAAGGCATTCAGAACCTGGCGCTTAGACCCTCTCTTCCTTACCAATGCAAACAATTGCAAATATGTTTCTGAATCTATTGACTTTTTCTGTGAGACCAACCAAAATGAAGAGACTTCTGCATCTCTATTATGGGAAACCCTTAAGGCTTTCATTAGAGGGAAAATTATCTCACGCACACTACATATTAATAAACTTCGTAGAGCACGTCAAAAGGAGCTAGAAACGGCTATCGCTAACCTTGATATCTTGCTTTTAAACAATCAATCTTCTGGCGTATACAAGGATAGGCTGATACTGAAAACTGAGCTCGACCTCTTGTTAACTAGGGAGGCAGAACGCCTCCTCTTCCAGTCACGGGGTTCTACATACGAATACGGGGACAAGGCGGGCCGTCTCTTGGCCTATCAACTAAAAGCCAAACAAGCTTCAAATCAAATTACTCAAATACTTGATGAATCAGGCTCTGTTGTCTCTGACCCCATTATGATTAATAACACTTTTAAAACCTACTACTCTCAATTATATACGTCTGAACCTCCAAACGATGACACTCTTTTGACTTCTTTTTTTAATAAGTTATCCTTTCCTAAGATCTCGAGTAGCGATCAACAGATTCTCGATGCTCCGGTCAAACTGTGCGAAATTAAAGAAGCGATACAATCTATGCAGAGCGGTAAATCTCCAGGTCCAGACGGTTTCCCGGTTGAATTTTTCAAAAAATTCTCAACTCAATTAGCTCCATTACTTTTAGATATGTTTAATGATTCGTTTCGGCAGGGTTCTCTACCACCTACCCTCTCTCAAGCCTCTATCTCTTTGATCTTTAAGAAAGGTAAAGACCCACTGAGCTGCGCGTCATATCGTCCCATTTCACTGCTACCGGTAGATGTCAAGATACTTGCAAAAATCATCGCTTTGCGATTGGAGTCAGTTATGTCATCAATTATATCAGAAGACCAGACTGGATTTATAAAAGGGAGGCATTCTTTTACAAACATTCGGAGGCTTCTCAGTATCATCCACACTTCGTCATCTCTTACTGAGCCAGAAATGGTTGTGTCTCTGGATGCTGAAAAAGCCTTCGACAGGGTGGAGTGGGCCTATTTATTTTCCTCTTTACGGCATTTTGGTTTTGGAACTAACTTAATTTCTTTGATAAAACTACTTTACTCCTCCCCTCAGGCGGCAGTCTGCACCAATACTGAACGTTCAGATTTTTTCTCGCTTGCCCGGGGGACACGCCAGGGGTGTCCGCTTTCACCGCTATTGTTCGCCATCGCCATTGAACCTCTATCGATTGCTTTGAAGACTGAAGAGGGTTTGAAAGGGATCCAGAGGTGGGGCACGGAGCACAGGGTCTCGTTGTATGCTGACGACCTCCTTTTATATGTATGTGATCCCTTAGCCAGTATCCCACGCATCATGTCAGTCTTGAAATCCTTCGGTGCGATTTCGGGATACAAACTAAACATTCAAAAAAGCGAGTGCCTCCCTATTAATAAACCGGCCGACATAATTCCATCTACGTCAATACCTTTTAGATTATGCAACTCTGGTTTTAAATATCTCGGCATTCAAATCACTTGATCCATCCGTACATTACAGGAGAAGAACCTGACTAACCTTACAGCCTCAGTTAAAGCAGACCTCCAAAGGTGGGATCGTCTGCCTCTTTCTCTGGCGGGTCGAGTCCAAACAGTTAAAATGAACATACTTCCTAGATATTTATATATTTTTCAATGTTTGCCCATTTTTCTTTCTAAATCGTTTTTCATTACCATCGATGGTATTCTCTCTTCTTTCATTTGGGCGGGCAAGCACGCAAGAGCTGGCAAGTTGTTACTACAGGGGAACAGGTCCCATGGCGGACTGGGCTTACCAAACCTCATGGGCTACTACTGGGCGGCCAACGTGCATAAGATCATGCTCTGGTTCACCTCCCCCCAAAGTAGTTGGTGTCAGATTGAGGCCATGTCATGCCGTTCTACATCACTTCAGGCTCTCGCGTGTAGCACCCTACCCGTATCTTTCTCACAGTTCACTTCTAATCCCATCGTGATAAGCTCTCTTAAGATCTGGGCACAGGTCAGGCGTCATTTTGGTTGGTCTTCTTTACCTCAGGCGACTCCGGTTTGCAACAACCACCTATTTTTGCCTGCTAAGTCAGACCCTTACTATTCACTTTTAGAGGGAAGAGGTCTCCGCCGCCTGGGAGACTTGTATATAGACGGTGTGTTTGCCAGCTTCGAACAACTTCATACTGTTTTTAACCTACCCTGTTCAGATTTTCTTCGGTACTTTCAGCTACGAAACTTCGGTAGAACCCACTCCCCTCTATTTCCTCAAATCCCGCCTCCCAGTGGAATAGATCTACTGCTTAAGGCAGACATTCTATCCAGGGGCCATGTCTCCTATTTCTATGATCTCCTCTCTCCAGTGAATGTGGTGGCCATCAATAAGAGCAGAGAGAGCTGGGAAAGTGAACTGCAGATGTCCTTCTCAGACAACTTCTGGGAGGAAGCCTTGCGAGGCGTCAACTCTTCTTCTAGTTCTGCCAGACTTAGCCTGATACAGTTTAAAGTAGTACACAGACTTCATTATAGTAAGGCCAAACTGGCTAAATTCTACCCAGATAAAGTGGTTGATGAATGTGAGAGATGCTCACAAGCACCTTGTAACTTGACTCATATGTTCTGGACTTGTCCCAAACTATCTGGTTTCTGGTACTCCTTTTTTAATATGTGTTCGGACATTCTGAAGGTGAGAATCTGTCCATCCTCTCATATTGCAATCTTTGGTAGACCACCGGATGAGCTAGATATGTCGGTCACCCAATCCAATGTTATCGCTTTTGCCTCGTTAATTGCTCGTAGGAGGATTCTTTTTCTTTGGAAAACCTCTCAGCCACCTTCATTTAAAGCTTGGCTTGAAGACATTTTATTTTTGCTTAAATTGGAAAAAATTAAATTCACCCTGCGGGGCTCCCCTGACAAATTTTATTCACATTGGAGACCGCTGATCGAATACGTAGATGGTCTTCCCCCAGACGACGTGGCTCCATAGAACAAGGGCCTGGGCCCTCCCAGGGATGGACGAATACCTTGCTGCCTGCCCACCACACTCACAGCCGCGCAGTGTTTTTCTGGCCTCATGAGACCAAAATAGGCCAACTTGACCCAGATGCTTGCAAGTATAAACTTTGACAACTTGAGTTATTACTGTTTTCACTGTTATACTACCTCTTACTGTATGTACGTGTGTATATGCATATACATATGAATATGTGTATGTATATTATTATTCTTATTTTATTTTATTATCTAATTTTATTTATTTTTTCTGTTGGAATGGGATTGGGTTGTGGGGAGGCAAAGGAGGGTAGAGGTGTTGGTTGTGATGTTTCAATGTGAAAAAAAAAGAAAGAAAATTACACTGGTTACTGTACTGTAATGCCAATGCTCCCTGCTCAAAAATAAATATTATAAAATAAAATAAAACCCCGGAGAGTCCGAGTTACCTCACACAGCCACTAGAGGAGTCAAACCCCGGAGAGTCCGAGTTACCTCACACAGCCACTAGAGGAGTCAAACCCCGGAGAGTCCGAGTTACCTCACACAGCCACTAGAGGAGTCAAACCCCGGAGGCCGAATTCACAAAGCCTTCCAAGGCTAAGAGCTGCTCCGACTATACACACCAAATAATAATGGGCAGGATGAAGTGCTGTGTGAATACTGATCAGCTGGAGAACTTTGGACCAGCCGCTCCCCGAGCCGCCCGGGGGGGGAAGAAATGCACTCATTAGTCATTCAGAGCGGGCTGAGTCAGGGATGAGACGGACAGAACTTCTGAATGGAGAAAAAAAAACACAAAGTTATGAAACAACAGATCCCCACTGGTGCTGAGGAGAGAGCAGGCAGAGAGCAGGGGCTGAATACACAGATACATATGGACATGGACGCACACACACACGCACGTACACGCACGCACGCACACGCACGCACACGCACGCACACGCGCACGCACGCACAAATTAGAGTAGAGTAAGTTGGCCAAGCAGTGATCTTTCAGTCTTTAGTCCTATAGCCTAAGTGCAGAAGATTGATAAAGCACACGCACGCACGCGCGCACAGGCACAGACACACACACACACACACACACACACACACACACACACACACACACACACACACACTTTGGAGGACGTTGCTAGTCTGATTGCCTTGGGCTCTTTCAAGGGATGTCAGAGTAAGAGAGAAAGGGGGCTGAATAGAGAGATACATCAAGAGAGATAGAGAGAGGTGGCGACTGAGTGAGAGAGAGAGCGAGAGAGAGAGAGAGATAGAGAGAGGTGGCGACTGAGTGAGAGAGAGAGAGAGCGAGAGAGAGAGAGAGATGGAGAGAGGTGGCGGCTGAGTATGAGAGAGAGAGAGAGCGAAAGAGAGATAGAGAGAGGTGGCGACTGAGTGTGTGAGAGAGAGAGAGAGAGAGAGAGAGAGACATAGAAAGCAGTGCATTGGTATGCACAGCATGTTTCAGCTCAGCCATCCATCTCGGCCTCATATTCTTTACATCACATTTGCCCTTCAGCACAGCAAATGTCTCACACTGTCGCTGCAAACCAGAAGCATCTCCGCGCAATGGCTGGATGCCCAACACACACACATGCACATGCACACGCACACATATACATGCACATGCACACGCACGCATGCACGCACACACGCATGCACACACACATGCACACACATGCACACACACACGCATGCACATCCACACGCACACACATGCACACACACATGCACACGCACATGCACGCACACATGCACACACACATGCACATCCACACGCACACACATGCATGCACATGCACACGCACGCACACATGCATGCACACACACACGCACATGCACACACACATGCACGCATGCATGCACATACGCACACATGCACGCACACACGCGCACATGCACACACATGCATGCACACGCACGCATGCACGCACACATGCACGCACACACGCACGCACATGTACATGCACATGTACATGCACACGCACATGCACGCATGCATGCACATACGCACACATGCACGCACACACACATGTCCGAGAATCCGATGTTTCCTTCTCATTGCATCACATAGTTCAGTTGAGTGTGTGCATCATTATAATGTTGGCTCACAGGTTCAATACATTATTGCTGGCTTGTCGGGGGGGGAAATAAATAATTAAAGCATAAACTGCCCAATGTCATAATGTCTGCTCACTCCTTGGAAGTTTTAGCAACGTTTCCAAATGATTATAATTCTATGGTTGCGCCAGATTGCTTCCTGTCCGTCTCTGCTTCTGCTTCAGGACTCCTTTAACCACGCATGAAGACACACAGGAGCTGGCAGGCTTGTTTCTGTCTGTTTTAATGAGACTGACAAGACGAGGCTAAGTTCTGACATTATGGTCCCCAACGTGAACCCTAGCACTAGCGCCTCCTCTGGTCTGTCGGGGCGTCTGGTGAAACTCCTCGCTGTCGCGTGAAAAGAAGCGGCTGGCGACTGCACATGTATCGGAGGAAGCATAATGTACTAGTCTAAAAGTCTCCCCAAATCGGCAGAAGGGGGTGGAGCAACGGCCGGGACAGTAGGGGGAATTGGACAAGTCCAATTGGGGAGAAAACTGGGGGTGGGGGATCTGAAAATCCACTGCTGTGGCACTGGACTGGCAGGATCAGAGGAGTGTGAGAGGGCACTGCTGTGAGCCCGGCATGAAGAACAAAGGCTAGCTAGCCCAGGTTCAGTCAGGGATTAGTGGGGCCCGTCAGCCAAATTTGGACGTGGATAAAAAGTTTCCGGTTGTCCGGAGGTTTCCAGACAGTGATAAAACATTTAATATTTCATCTCCTTCAGCAGAAATGTAATTACTTGTGAGGAGTAATCCAGAGATAACTCGTTTAACTTTGTTTCCTCGGGTATCACATTTTTCAAATTATATTTTCCTGCAATCCAAAACTGATTTGCGGTTAATTGGTATTATATTAGTCAATCGGACGGTTTTAAGATACTGATGTGTTTTTGCAATGATTTTTTACTGCAAAACACTATTTAATACTAAATGT
>NC_139632.1:5490196-5494023 GCF_964638095.1 Poromitra crassiceps | reverse complement strand
TTACCTTTCAGCCCACTCCCTACCATGACCCCTAACCCTCAAGAGACAGAGAGAGAGAGAGGGAGAGAGAGAGAGAGAGAGAGAGAGAGAGAGAGAGAGAGAGAGGGAAGAGAGAGATGAGAGAGAGAGGAGAGAGGGAGAGAGAGGGAGAGAGACAGAGAGGGAGAGGGAGAGACAGAGAGGGAGAGGGAGAGGAGAGAGAGAAAGAGAGGAGAGAGAGAGAGAGAGAGAGAGAGAGAGAGGAGAGGCGAGAGAGGGAGAGGAGAGGGAAGGAGTGAGAGGGAGGGAGAGAGAGAGAGGGAGAGAGAGAGAGACACTCCAGGGTGACTCCAGGGTGACAGGGTGACTCCACCCTGGCTCCACCTCCCTGCTGTCACAGCTCCTCTCTGCCCAAGAAACCATGACTCTGTTAGGGGATCAGAGTGACTAGTGTGTCCTTTAGCCTGAAAGTGGGGGGGGCAAAAGAAGGGAAAGGCAGAGAGAGAGTGGATGGACAGCAGTGTGTGTGTGTGTGTGTGTGGTGTGTGGTGTGTGTGTGTGTGTGTGTGTGCGCGGTGTGCGTGTGCGTGTGCGTGTGTGTGTGTGTGTGCGTGTGTGTTATTAGCTGGTACACTGAGCCATGTAATTGTGTGCAGCTGAGGGAGCTGGACAGATGACCACTGTGGCTGCTCTTCTAGGTCAGAAGCAACACACCCACATTCTCTCTCTCTCTCTATCTCTCAGGCACGCATGCACGCACAGACACACAGACACACAGACACACACACACACACACACACACACACACGCACAGAAACACACACACACACACACACACACACACGCACAGAAACACACACACACACACACACACACACACACACACACGCACAGACACACAGACACACACACACACACACGCACAGAAACACACACACACACACACACACACACACACACACACACACACACACACAACGCACGCATCATTGGGAAATTCCAAAAGCCGACAAAGCCACAATGGATTTGAGTGGGTTTATGTGTGTGCGCGCATGTGTAGTTAGTTGAGAAGAAGCACACACACACACGCGTGTGTGTGTGTGTGTGTTGTTGTGTGTGTGTGTGTGTGTGTGCACTTATGTGTGTGTAGTGGATCGTGGTTGTGTAATATCATTAAGGTCAAACAAATTTGCAGCTTTTACATGTGTGTTGGTCAGTATTTGGCATGCGCGTAAGCGCGCGCGTGTGTGTTTGTGTGTGTGTATGTGCCCTGCTGTTGACCCCATACGGCAGGATTACACTGGATGATAAGCTGGCACTCTCCTCTTTCCTCCTGATGGGACAGACTCAGGGCATGACTTCACTGTGAACCCTTGACACACACACACACACACACACACCATCAATAGTGCTCTCAGTTATGCTCAGGGCACCGTGTGTGTGTGTGTTGACTGGTCAACCGCCAACTACGGTCAGCCAGCGGACAAACGCTCTTGACTCTCACTTTCACATACATACACACACACACACACACACACACACACACGCACACGCAAACCGTTCACCTGACTATGTGTGTACGGCTGCATTCCTGTAACACACCTTGACAAAACAAGTTGAACGGAAGTGTTGGTGACACACATACAGTACCATAACGTGATCAGATCCATAAAGATAAGAACCCATACAGTACCATAACGTGATCAGATTCATAAAGATAAGAACACATACAGTACCATAACGTGATCAGATCCATAAAGATAAGAACCCATACAGTACCATAACGTGATCAGATTCATAAAGATAAGAACCCATACAGTACCATAACGTGATCAGATTCATAAAGATAAGAACACATACAGTACCATAACGTGATCAGATCCATAAAGATAAGAACCCATACAGTACCATAACGTGATCAGATTCATAAAGATAAGAACCCATACAGTACCATAACGTGATCAGATTCATAAAGATAAGAACCCATACAGTACCATAACGTGATCAGATCCATAAAGATAAGAACCCATACAGTACCATAACGTGATCAGATCCATAAAGATAAGAACCCATACAGTACCATAACGTGATCAGATCCATAAAGATAAGAACCCATACAGTACCATAACGTGATCAGATCCATAAAGATAAGAACCCATACAGTACCATAACGTGATCAGATCCATAAAGATAAGAACCCATACAGTACCATAACGTGATCAGATCCATAAAGATAAGAACCCATACAGTACCATAACGTGATCAGATCCATAAGATAAGACCCATACAGTACCATAACGTGATCAGATCCATAAAGATAAGAACCCATACAGTACCATAACGTGATCAGATCCATAAAGATAAGAACCCATACAGTACCATAACGTGATCAGATCCATAAAGATAAGAACCCATACAGTACCATAACGTGATCAGATTCCATAAAGATAAGAACCCATACAGTACCATAACGTGATCAGATCCATAAAGATAAGAACCCATACAGTACCATAACGTGATCAGATCATAAAGATAAGAACCCATACAGTACCATAACGTGATCAGATTCCATAAAGATAAGAACCCATACAGTACCATAACGTGATCAGATCCATAAAGATAAGAACCCATACAGTACCATAACGTGATCAGATCCATAAAGATAAGAACCCATACAGTACCATAACGTGATCAGATCCATAAAGATAAGAACCCATACAGTACCATAACGTGATCAGATCCATAAAGATAAGAACCCATACAGTACCATAACGTGATCAGATCCATAAAGATAAGAACCCATACAGTACCATAACGTGATCAGATCCATAAAGATAAGAACCCATACAGTACCATAACGTGATCAGATCCATAAAGATAAGAACCCATACAGTACCATAACGTGATCAGATCCATAAAGATAAGAACCCATACAGTACCATAACGTGATCAGATCCATAAAGATAAGAACCCATACAGTACCATAACGTGATCAGATCCATAAAGATAAGAACCCATACAGTACCATAACGTGATCAGATCCATAAAGATAAGAACCCATACAGTACCATAACGTGATCAGATCCATAAAGATAAGAACCCATACAGTACCATAACGTGATCAGATCCATAAAGATAAGAACCCATACAGTACCATAACGTGATCAGATCCATAAAGATAAGAACCCATACAGTACCATAACGTGATCAGATTCATAAAGATAAGAACCCATACAGTACCATAACGTGATCAGATTCCATAAAGATAAGAACCCATACAGTACCATAACGTGATCAGATCCATAAAGATAAGAACCCATACAGTACCATAACGTGATCAGATCCATAAAGATAAGAACCCATACAGTACCATAACGTGATCAGATCCATAAAGATAAGAACCCATACAGTACCATAACGTGATCAGATCCATAAAGATAAGAACCCATACAGTACCATAACGTGATCAGATCCATAAAGATAAGAACCCATACAGTACCATAACGTGATCAGATCCATAAAGATAAGAACCCATACAGTACCATAACGTGATCAGATCCATAAAGATAAGAACCCATACAGTACCATAACGTGATCAGATCCATAAAGATAAGAACCCATACAGTACCATAACGTGATCAGATCCATAAAGATAAGAACCCATACAGTACCATAACGTGATCAGATATCCATAAAGATAAGAACCCATACAGTACCATAACGTGATCAGATCCATAAAGATAAGAACCCATACAGTACCATAACGTGATCAGATCCATAAAGATAAGAACCCATACAGTACCATAACGTGATCAGATCCATAAAGATAAGAACACATACAGTACCAT
>NC_139632.1:5472696-5482696 GCF_964638095.1 Poromitra crassiceps | reverse complement strand
TAATCGAATTTTCAGAAAGTCGGCAAAATAAAATGCAAAACAATGCGCGTTTCCATCCACTGCTATTTTGCGAATTATAGAGCTGTCAATCACCTCGTGTTTGAGGCTGTCTGAGCTGCTGATCAGCTGCTAGACCCGATATACAGCTCTGTTAAACACATCTAACGTTATTCATTTAAAGTTTCTTGATGATCTACAAGTAGACAAAGGTACCATAACGCCGTCTGGATTACCAGGTGCGACTCGGCAAACTAACGTTATAATCCCAACCCGATCTCCAAAAAAATTGTAAAATAGCAACCTTTGTGGACCAACGTCGCTATGTTACAATTTCGGCTCCGAAATTGTAAAATGGTAATCCATGGAGCAGATAGTAAGTGAATACAATTTCATTCAAGTCTAGAAGTGAGTCGCCTTAAAGTTAATATCCCAGGCTTCTTCTGTTTACCACGGTGGGTATTGTGCTGCGCGTACCATTATTTACCGTGTGTAGCCCTATTGTGTGGAGGCTAATACACGGCATGTCATGTTTTGCAGTGATCAAGGCAAACTGTGTTGTTTTAGAATGGAGAGACAACGGAATATCGCTTAAACTGTTTCCACCGCACGTTTCGCATTTTCATTTTATCGATACACCCGACTTTTCCGCCTCCCTCAAGCGTGAAAACGTTTTTGCGATATTTGGAGGTTTTTGCGAATTAGGCAGCGTTTCCACTCAGTTTTTTTATGCACAAATTGAAATTTCGCATCAAAACAGGTGGATGGAAACCCGACTAGAGAGACACACACACACACACACACACACACACACACACACACACACACACACACACACACACACACACACACACAGAGGGAGAGACAGAGAGAGAGAGAGACACACACACACACAGAGAGAGAGAGAGAGAGAGAGAGACACACCCACACACACACACATACACAGAGAGAGACAGAGAGAGACAGAGAGAGACACAGAGGGACACAGAGGGAGAGACAGAGAGAGAGAGACACACAGAGAGACAGAGAGAGAGAGAGAGAGAGAGAGAGAGACACAGAGAGAGAGAGACACACAGAGAGACAGAGAGAGAGAGAGAGAGAGAGAGAGAGAGACACACAGAGAGAGAGAGACACACAGAGAGACAGAGAGAGAGAGAGAGAGAGAGAGAGAGAGAGGGACACAGAGGGAGAGACAGAGAGAGACACACACAGAGAGACAGAGAGAGAGAGAGAGAGAGAGAGACACAGAGAGAGAGAGACACACAGAGAGACACAGAGAGAGAGAGAGAGAGAGAGACACAGAGAGAGAGAGACACACAGAGAGACAGAGAGAGAGAGAGAGAGAGACACAGAGGCTCCATTACCTAAGGAGTGAGTGTTTGAAGAGAGCCTCTGAGAAGGCCTGGGCCAGCAGCCTGGGAGTGGCCTGGCTGTGCTGGCCCACCCTGGCCAGGTGTTTGGTGAGGTGAACCAGCAGCTGGTGGTTGGCCTGGGGAACGCTGGGCGACTCCAGGATCCTCTTCAGCCTCTCCCCGCACTCCTCCACACTCTGGGTCTCTGCAACAGCAGAACAGCACCGGGATACTTCACTTTGCTGAATTAAGCCTTTATTTAGTCGCGGGCTAACTGCTGCCAACATGCTATAAGCAATGATGATCACATGTTGGAAAAACAAGTTTGATTAGGTGTTTAATGTGATCCCTCTTTTTCCCTGCAACTTTCTGACTTTAATCTCAGCGAGTTTTTTCTTCTCCTCTCAGAATATTAGCCTCTCCCCGGCTGCAATAAAAAAACAATATGTCATCGTACACCCCGACATGTTATGAGCTCTGCTTTTCATCCGCACGGAAATGAAACATTCCGTTTGAAAGATTGCATGACAAATCATCACTTTCAGGCTTGTTTGGCATTTCAAATTGTACGGAACGAGCAACATCAAGATGGACAAAAAAATGTTTTTCAAGAAGTACGCGAAACTTTGCATCTCAAATCCCATTGGCTATTCAACTTGGCAACGGCAATGGCATAGCGAGGTAAGTCTTGTTGTTAAATATAGTGTCAAATTATATTTACCCGTTTGTCAACCGTACGCAATGTTGACACCTGCTAGCATAGCGTTAGCTTTCTGGCCCACAAAATACATGAACATATAAATGAATGGTCTTAATGGTCTTGACCGTGGTCTAAGCGGGTTAATGCCCTTTGAGGACACAATGGATACGTTGTCGGGCATTAAGCCCTCGTTCACCATCGTACCATACACGGAAGCCACGCTGAAGCTACGCAGCTTCTGTTAGGAAAAGCTATAGACTTCTGTTAAGCACTGCTTCTGAATAGCGCCTGGTGTGAACCGAGGGTAACACCTAGTGTTCAGTGTCATGTTCAGATTTGTTTCATGCAGCTATATGATAATGTGATGATAGAAAACGCACGAGACTCCTTAAACATACACAAATAGTGTAGTAGCTGTACTGTACCGCACTGTAGCTGCTACCATTACGTATGTCTAATGTTTAATTGTATGTTTAATTAGGTATATGCTATTTGCACCTGTGCAAACAGAACGCCAACTATGTTTAAGTATGTCTAATGTATGTACATGCCATGTGCACCTATGTGCAGTGAATATGCCACTGTCTTTGACTTGTCTTATCACTCTACTGCCTTATTGCTTGTTGTGTCTCTTGTTGTTTTTGCACTCATATGCCCTGTTATATTTGTACTATGTTGTAAACGGAGTTCACAGCACAATAATTTCACACGTGATACTTGTACTACGGAGGGGGACTGCCCCCTAGTCCGATACCTCACGAGTCCGATACCTCACGAGTCCGACACCTCATGGTTTTGGGTTAGGGTCTGGGGGAGGTTAGGTTTAGGCGTGGGGGTGGGAGAGGTTAGGTTTTGGGTTAGGGTCTGGGGGAGGTTAGGTTTAGGCGTGGGGGTGGGAGAGGTTAGGTTTTGGGTTAGGGTCTGGGGGAAGTTAGCCTCTTTTTTCGGACTCGTGAGGTGTCGGACTCGTGAGGTATCGGACTCGTGCCATGGCACCCTACGGAGTGACAATAAAAATCTTGAATCTTGAATCTTGAAAATGTGTGAGCAGCAGTGGGTTTTTGGCTTGGTTTCACAAAGAATACCTGACCTGAGTTTGACTGAGAATGATAATTGACTGTTTCATTTTCCACTTTTACTGTCAGAAACGACATTATGTAACACCCACATACATTATTGTATACGATGTAAAGCTCAAGTGAGCAATAATCAGACAACATAATCAAGTCAGCTGAACCTACAGCTGCATGCAGAAACACCCAGCGCATTAGAATACATTTCACCAATTCAACATTGAGCAACAATCCCTGCAACCCCCGCTGTGCTGCCCGGTGAGCACCGCCATCAAGCTCCATCCGCGCATGTAGCCATGTAGCATGTAGCCATGTAGCATGTAGCCATGTAGCATGTAGCCATGTAGCATGTAGCCAGCTGCTAGGTGACTTTGTGGGGATAGATATACGGCCTTGGCAGGACTTCAGCCATTTGAATTCAGACCAATGCCAGCAGCCAGCTGCTAGCCGGCTAGCTTGACAGATGCTATGGAGAACATCCCAGGGGCTGGGTGTCTACGGGTAGCTTGTAAAAATTACTCCGCGGGAGGCAGTGCAGTGGGACAATACCTATTAGCAGGGTTCAGACAATGCAAAGTGTTTGAAGAGGAGCAAGAACGACGTATTGATGAGCGCTTTCACCGCAGGAACCTTCTTCACTGCAAACAAGTCGCAGACAAGACGACATCTGTGCCTCTAACTGCTGCCACCTGGCTTTAGGAGGGGGCGGTACACATCGACAATTGAATAGCCATTCTTGCATGACTATAGCCATTCATATAGAAAGTCTATAGCTGTTCCTGCCTGTCTGCCCAGGGCTTTCTAAAACAATATTGTGAACGATGTTGCAGTACTTTCTTCCTGCTCTTTCAGCTTTAGTATGTATTGTAGCCTATAGAATCAACTCACATTGCATCCGGTGCACGTTCGAGACCAACATGTTCAACACTGACTGCTACAGTGGATTGAGTCAGACTGAGCAGCCCAGTTAAATTATACCCATAGTTTTCCAACCATAGCCTTCTTACGACTCATTTATCAATACATGTATAATGGCGTTTCAACACATATTCATTCACGTGCTTGCTTGCACGTGTGTGTTTAGGGCTGGGTATTATTTAAAAAATATCAGTACTAATACCAGTACCCTTAAAGTGATACCGATACCAATAGAGTTACTTTAATTTTTATAGCCATATTTTTGAAGGTTTTTGGTGACTTCTCGGCACGCTGAACTGCTAAACAACCGCGTCGTATACACCGCGCTTGACTTCACCACCACAGAATGTGTGGGTTGTAGCTGCTGCAGTAGTGGGCCAATCACACGTAGTAAATCAAAGAACGCTTGCAGTGATTGGCTGCGAGCAAAATCTTACAAATAGCATTTTTTTCTAGATTTGTGTACAAAAATGATTGAATGCAGGTATGGTTTGACTGGAGAGGTTTTGATACTTGGTATTACTCGGGTTATTTTGGTCAATACCTTAAAGCAGGGCTATTCAACTGGCAGCTGAGTTTTTTTTTTTTTTTTTTTTTACAATTAAACTTAATTTACTTATTACACCCGAATGGTTGTTTTTCAGATGTGATGTAGCTAAAGTGAACTAAACAAAGTCAGATCCACTATAAATGTTTTTCAGGAGATGCTGTGATGTAGCCACAAGAAAGGTGCAATATTAATGTTTTTTCAGGAGATGTGTGATGTAGGTTCTAAACAAGAAATATGGTGAAAATGTTTACAATGTGGCCCCCTGAACAATTGAGTTGAATAGCCCCGCCTTAAAGGTACTGAGCAGCGACACATTAGCCAGTGTGTGTTGGGGGCCGGCGTCCAGAGCTCAAAGGCCAATGAGATGGAGAGGTCAAGAGGATACAGAAGGAACAAGACATGGCTGGATGTGTGTGTGTGTGTGTGTGTGTGTGTGTGTGTGTGTGTGTGTGTGTGTGTGTTCATGTGCGTGTGCGTGTGTGTGCGTGCGTGCAGTGTTTATGCATGTAAATGAATGGATGGATGTACTGGCATAACTAGTCATGTGCCTGTGCATACATTATGTGTAGGCTATGTCTACATGTGTGTGCATTTGTGTTTCTTGTGTGTGTGCGTGTGTGTGTGTGTGTGTGTGTGTGTGTGTGTGTGTGTGTGTGTGTGCGCGCGTGTGTGTGTGTGGGTGGATAGGTGGGTGGTGATGGATGGCTGACAATCTGCTGCAGCCTGATGGAGGTCACGGAGGTCACCCCAACCAGTCTGGCTACTACCGATCATACACAATGACCACACATACACACTCTATCACCTCTCCAAATCTATCTGTGTCTCAGTCTGGAGCCACACACACACACACACACACACACACACACACACACACACACACACACACAGTCCTCCTCCCTCTGTTCTTATGGATCGTGGCTGACCCTGCTGGTCAATAGAGGTCAAGGCTGGAAAGAGAACTTGCCCCCTCGGGAGGCTGGAGGACTGGACAACTGGACATCGGGGTTGGGGGGTATTTGGGGCTGGGGGGTATTTGGGGGGGTACTTATGGAGCCTTACCACAGACCTACTTTTTAGAGCTCACATACTGAACTTTTGAAATGGTGCCGAAAATGAAATCTGAATTACCGTAAATTCCGGACTATAAGCCGCGGCTTTTTTCCCGTTTTTTGGCCCCTGCGGCTTATATAACGGTGCGTCTTATCTATGGATTTTTTCAGAAAAAAAAAAAAAAAAAAAAAAAATCTCTCTTTTTTAGCACTCTTTCTAACTATAAATCCACTTCTGTTTTAATTTCCTCTCTTGCCCTCTTTTCACCACACCGCGGACACTGTGTGCACTGTAAAAATAAACAACGGTGGTGTTGTGTTATGTTGTTTTGTTGAAATGTTGTAATACGGTAAATGGGAGCTTCCTCAAACAGCCATCTCTTCCCGACAATCCCCTCTGTGCGTGACCACTTACATATGGTAATTACGGTAAGCAAACGGCCACTCGGGCAACAACTCCCTCCCCCGACTACCAGGAGAAAATCACAAACTTCGGCGAATTCACACAAAGGAAGATCAAGGAATATTCACAACAAGACGAGCAGTAGAAGCAACACTCTCACTTACCATGGGGAAGGTACGCAGAAATTCACACGAGGCAGCTTTCAAGTTGAAAGCAGTCAATCTCGCATTAAAAGAGAGCAGCCGCCGATCAAACAGAGCAGCCGCGCGTAACCTGGGCAAAAGGGACTGTCCGTCCGGGGGAGAACTACTGAACAACTCCCTCCCGACTATCAGGAGAAAATCACAAACTTCGGCGAATTCACACAAAGGAAGATCACGGAATATTATAGGAGTGTGAAAACATCCACAATTACCAACGGGTTCCAAAACGCTGGACTGCTGCGGGATGAAGAGGATGACGCCACGGGGACTGCCCCCTAGTCCGATACCTCACGAGTCCGATACCTCACGAGTCCGACACCTCATGGTTTTGGGTTAGGGTCTGGGGGAGGTTAGGTTTAGGCGTGGGGGTGGGAGAGGTTAGGTTTTGGGTTAGGGTCTGGGGGATGTTAGGTTTAGGCGTGGGGGTGGGAGAGGTTAGGTTTTGGGTTAGGGTCTGGGGGAAGTTAGCCTCTTTTTTCGGACTCGTGAGGTGTCGGACTCGTGAGGTATCGGACTCGTGCCATGGCACCTGAAGGAGAGAGGAGAGTGGTTGACGAAGCCACCCTGAACCTGTTCGTTTCCGACACTGAAGATGAGGACTTTGGTGGTTTCAGTACGCAGGAAGAAGAGGAAGACGAGGATTAGTGACTTGACTTCTCTGGTTACAGGTTTGCTGCACATATACGGTAGCCTATTGTTGTGTGATTTTGTCTGGGGATTAGTGACCTGACTTTTGTTTTGTTTTGTTGAAATGTTAATAAATGGGAGCTTCCCCAAACAGCGATCTCTTTCCCGACATTCCTCTCTGTGCACGAACCCTTTCATATGGTAATTAAACATCAAAACACCCGCGGCTTATAGTCCGGTGCGGCTTATAGAAGAAAAAAATAGTCAATTTTGGTCCCGCGGCTTATACACCGGTGCGTCTTATAGTCCGGAATTTACGGTAAGTGTTTTTCCAATGTCGATTGTAGTAGCCACCTCAGAAAAATAAACCACACTACTCATTAATTTATTGCAAACCTTTCTGGCTGCAGGAAGCCTTTGTGAAACTGAGGATATATTTTACAGTGGTGTGTACATTTTTGAGAAATTGATTTTATAGTTGTTGCGTTCACGATGTGTCATATCTTTTATAATGGGTTGCCATGGTGACGTTTTGGTTTTGGCTTATGGGGGGTTACAGTACGTCAGTACAGAGGGCTTATAGTAGCATTTCAGGTCGTGCTCGCCAGACCGCGTGGACAATGGCGTTCTGATAAGCCGTGAGATGGACAAATGGATTGTGTTTTTGCGTGTTGTCGAAGAGCTCATTTATGCTCCATTTTCGTCCGAAAATAAATCTTTACTTACTTTACTTTATTCCATTTAAGCTGCGTTCACACCGACCTATTAAAGTTGGTCGCTGGCGTCGAGTTTACATACAAAGTCAATGCAAACGAGCGATTGAGCGTATATTCGCCTGGGAGAATAATCGCTGGGCGTCCGAGCGGCAGAGACAGAGCGACAGGGAGAAAATACGCTCGTCGCTCAAGATGAAATATTCCAACTCGAGCGAAAATACGCTGGCATCAGTCGCTCGCTGTTCAATGCTGATTGGCTGCCGTGTGAGAGCGAGTCAAGGATCACTCTGGCTTGGAACAAACCGCTGGTTTATTGTGTGGCAACAAACCGCATTGACAGGCTGACAGCTGACATGAAGTGAAGTCTGTACTACCGGTATGCAGCTCGCATTAGGAGCACGCTGATAGGCTTAGCTTGTAAACAATGACGGTGGCTCGTAGTGGACAAACAGCATGACATTGCGTAACGTTATATCCCCCACATGTCCGTCATTTCGTGTGCCTGTTGATGAGCGATTTAAACAGAGTGACAGAGCGATTCCAAAGGGTTGACTTGAGCGACAGAGCGAAAAATAAATATCTCGGTGTGAATGCCCCTTTAGCAGACGTTTTTGTCCAAAGCGACTTACATCATATATCAAAATCACATTTGGTACAAGAAAATACAAAGAATGAACAGTCAACGCATATATCATAATCAACCATAAGAGTTAAAAACGAAGACTAATACATAGCAACATACAAAATCGAGTCAAGAGTTAAAATACCAGGCGATAAATTAAATAATTAAATGTGTCCTTTTCAAACTATGTAAACATCACTGTCCACATACTTCCATGCAGGGGCGGACTGGGATTATAATTCAGGCTGGGCATTAGATACCAAGCAGGCCAGGCCGATAAGGGCCGACGCGCGTGCCGGCATCCGAAGGGCGGCGGCGAAAAATTTGGGTCGTTTGAAGCCCAATTTGGGCCGTTTGAAGCCCAATTTGGGCCAAGTCCAATTTTACAATGAGATGCACCCACTTTAACCCTGAATAAAGTAATAAAACCACTAGTAAACCAGTAGGCGGCGCCTAGCCTGCTGTTCAGTGAGTGGCCTGACTGGGGGCACCAATTTTTTTTTTTTTTTTGCAGGCCAGGCCAGGCCAGGCCACCGGGCATTTGCCCGACGTGCCCGATGATGCAGTCCGCGCCTGCTTCCATGTGTCTTTCACGTTGGAATCACGTTAAGTAATACATCCACATACAGCAGGACAGCCAGAGGTAGATCTAGATCAAACAGATGAGACGTGGGCTCCCAGAGAGCAGGACAGGCAGAGGACAGGCAGGATAGGGACAGGACGGGATGGGACAGGATGGGACGTGGGATCAGGATTGAGACTGAGTAGAGACAGCTGTTACTATATCTTTATATGAAGCTCACGTTCCTGATTCCAAATGAACAGGCTTGAACAAACTGCAGCAACCTATATGGACCAAACTGAAAACCCGAGAGTGATGCAATTTTCTGATGTAACAAAACATTGAAGACAATTAATGCAACTTAGTTTCTAACCTCCGCTGGGTACAGCATTAGCATGCTCAATACATGCTAATGTAGCTGTGTAAATCAACAGACATCATATGTAAATACAAAGGAAGAAACAAAGAAATAGACTGTCAAATAAATACACCAAAGCCTAACGTTTAGCTTGCAAACAGCTAAGAGGACAACAACGTTATTAATGATTAAAAAGTGTGTATGTGCTTGCTAGCTGTCGAGGTGACTGGCTGCAGGTGATGCTAGCTGTCGGGGTGACTGGCTGCAGGTGATGCTAGCTGTCGAGGTGACTGGCTGCAGGTGATGCTAGCTGTCGAGGTGACTGGCTGCAGGTGATGCTAGCTGTCGAGGTGACTGGCTGCAGGTGATGCTAGCTGTCGGGGTGACTGGCTGCAGGTGATGCTAGCTGTCGGGGTGACTGGCTGCAGGTGATGCTAGCTGTCGAGGTGACTGGCTGCAGGTGATGCTAGCTGTCGGGGTGACTGGCTGCAGGTGATGCTAGCTGTCGGGGTGACTGGCTGCAGGTGATGCTAGCTGTCGAGGTGACTGGCTGCAGGTGATGCTAGCTGTCGGGGTGACTGGCTGCAGGTGATGCTAGCTGTCGGGGTGACTGGCTGCAGGTGATGCTAGCTGTCGGGGTGACTGGCTGCAGGTGATGCTAGCTGTCGGGGTGACTGGCTGCAGGTGATGCCAGCTGTCGAGGTGACTGGCTGCAGGTGATGCCAGCTGTCGAGGTGACTGGCTGCAGGTGATGCCAGCTGTCGAGGTGACTGGCTGCAGGTGATGCTAGCTGTCGGGGTGACTGGCTGCAGGTGATGCCAGCTGTCGAGGTGACTGGCTGCAGGTGATGCTAGCTGTCGGGGTGAC
>NC_139632.1:5462696-5467696 GCF_964638095.1 Poromitra crassiceps | reverse complement strand
GATATCACTCGCCACACAGATAAAGAGAAGATGCCGAGATGTCCCACACGCACACAGAATGTGCAAATTCTGCGAAACCAATCCGCCAGTAGACCAAACAAGAGATAGCGAGCGTGCGTGTGTGTGTGTTCCCATAGATTAGCAAAGGACAAACCGCGCTACGCCATTGAACTTTTTCTCTTTTGCCCTCCCATCTCTCACCTCAACCTTCCTCGTCTCCTCCTCCACCATGCGTCCTTCCCACCCTGTTCCCGCTCTGCTCCCTTCATCTCGTCCTCCTTGACCTCCTCCCCTCCCCTCCCTCCTCCACCTCCTCCACAACCCATCCTAGCTCCTAGCTCCCCTCCCCTCCCCTCCCCAACCCGTCCTACCTCACCTCTTCCTCCTCCCCTCCCCTCCACTCCCCCTCCCTCCTCCCTCCTCCGCACCATATGCCAGACCCTCTGGAGTCCAAACGGTTCAATCTCATTGATTTCCCTAAACTAATGCCTGAATAAACTTAACCAATCACCACAGGCCACTGAGGCCAGTCAACCACAAGCCCATTTCATGTTAACCAATCACCACAGGCCAGTCAACCACACAAGCTCATTGCATATCAATGGATGACCTCTTGGCGCTAAAGCCTATGTTATGGTGTAGAGATTTGTCTTGGGGGTGGAGGGGCGGGGCACTGGTGGGATGGGGGGGGGGGGGGGGGGGGTGGGGCTCGTTATCCCAGAAGCCAAACTGAGTAAATTGGACCCAGGCTCTCGAAAAGATATGAATATACTTTTATCTTGTGTGTGTGTGTGCGTGTGCATGTGTGTGTGTGTGCAGAGTTGTGACCCATTTGACGAACACCCTGATTAGGAAATCCTGTATTAGGTCATGTGTCCATCTAGCTTCTTTTCATCAGCTCCAGCGTCTTTTTTCAGTTGTTTCCAATAAGGAGAGAGCGTATGCGGGCGCACACGGACGTCTAGAGAAAGTGCGCTGCGTCCAGCGTCTACTTTCGCAGCGCTCCGGCGTTTTTGTGCGCCAGCTCCCAGCGCTCCCAGCTGAGAATATTTAAACTTTTCAGAAAGACGCTGTGTGTCGGGTGCTGCTTTTCTGGCAACTAATCATATGGAGAAACTATCACCACCGAGACAGAAAGGCTCAATTGTGAGAACGGATTGGCTAGACACTTAATATTTCTGCTGAGTGTTGAGCTAAAATCACTGTATGTGTGTTGTTAAGCTAATGTTAGCTGTCAGCTATCAAGCTAGCTACCGCACTGAGCGAACGTTACTTTCAGACTGCTTCCTTGCATATTGTGCGGTGAGAATCGGCGCTCCCCAGCGCACTTCCAGCGTTTAGCGGTGAGAAAAAGAAGCTAGATAGACACACGACCTTAGGAGCTACAATACCTTTGCCAGTGAAGAGTAGAGTGCCATTTGTTATGGAGTTGTTAATAATGACAATGATGGGAATGGGACATTGCGCAATAGTGACTAGTTATGGTAAAATGGTAAATGGCCTGCATTTATATAACTCTTTTATCCAAAGCGCTTTACAATCAGTAGGTAGTCTACATTCACCCATTCATACACCGATGGCGGCAGGCTGCTACGCAGGGTGCCTACACACCATCAGGAGCAAGGAGGGTTAAGTGTCTTGCCCAAGGACACAACAACAGCAGCTGGGAGGGAGCGGGGATCGAACCGCCGACCCGCTCTACCTCCTGAGCTAAAGCCGCCCCCCAGTTATGATGTTCATTGAGTTGGTGGCTAGCAGGGGTTTCACTATAGTCGACTATCAAAAACAATTGGCGATTAGTCATAGTCGACTAATCGTTCATCTGTGTTTTTAGGAATAAACAATATTAATGAATTCATAAATTGAACAATCATTTTCTACATTACGCCATGTTAAATAAACAGGATTGAGGGAGAGGAAAAGACAGTCTGTAGTCGCGTTTCCAACCACCTGTTTTTTTGCTGAGACTTCGCTGATTTCCTGGTGTCAAGTGCAAGACAACCTGAATCTGTTATGTACATTATACATAAGATTTCATACTAATGTAAACCTGAATCTGTTATGTACATTATACATAAGATTTCATACTAATGTACAGCAGTGAGTGTGGATCTGTTATGTACATTATACATAAGATTTCATACTAATGTACAGCAGTGAGTGTGAATCTGTTATGTACCTTATACATAAGATTTCATACTAATGTACAGCAGTGAGTGTGGATCTTGCACCCTAGCCTCAGCCGACACCCTGTCCCACTGTCCCAGGGTGAGAATAAAGTGAGTCATGTTGTTAAGGGTAAAGGTGGTGCTCCAGGGGGGGTTGTGTCACAGAGGGGTGAGGTGAGGGGGGGCAGCCACCAGGACAGGCCTCAGAGAGGGGCGAGGTGAGGGGGGGCAGCCAGCAGGACAGGCCTCACAGAGGGGTGAGGTGAGGGGGGGCAGCCACCACCAGGACAGGCCTCACAGAGGGGTGAGGTGAGGGGGGGCAGCCACCACCAGGACAGGCCTCACAGAGGGGTGAGGTGAGGGGGGGCAGCCACCAGGACAGGCCTCAGGCAGCAGGCCTGCTTTAATCACACCTCTGACTCCAGGGCCACAGTCATTACAGCTCTCTGTGGGGGGTCGGCAATAAGAAGTCCACAGATCAAGTCTCCATCCTCTCTCTCTCTCTCTCTCTCTCTCTCTCTCTCTCTCTCTCTCTCTCTCTCTCTCTCTCTCTCTCTCTCTCTCTCTCTCTCTCTCTCTCTCTCTCTCTCTCTCTCTCTCTCTCTCTCTCTCTCTCCTCCCTAGTCTAGTCTCTCTGCAAGCTTCCCAGGCCATCCTCTTGCTCTCTCATGTTATGTCACAGTCACACCCTCCCCTCTCTCTCTCTCTCCATATCTCTCTCTCTCTCTCCATATCTCTCTCTCTCTCTCTCTCTCTCCCTCTCTCCCTCTCTCTCTCTCCCTTTCTTTCTTTCTGGCTGCCTGATCTCTGCTCCACTGGCAGGACAGAATCCATGAAAGTACGGCACGATACGTCCTTTCCCCCACGGGTCACACAGCCCCTGCTCACCCCTCTCCCAAGCTCTTGAACTCTTCCACTCTCCTCTTTGCACCCCCCCTGCTGGTTCTTGTTCTCAGAGCAGAGTGGAGATGTGGCATCCCAAATCAAAAGCAGCTGTTTCATGGGCAGCACGTAGCATTAGGAACCCGGGTCAGAGCCAGCGGCGCTGACCCACTTCCACCCAAGGGCAAGTGACAGCGAGCGGGCATGTGAGAGAGTTATCAAAATGAGAATGTGACGTTCACATCAGTCTAAAAACCTAATGTACACCAGATGCGGTACAGCTGCGTGCGGGTCTGGTAAAACTGCCGGAACAGACTCTCGCCCATGTTAATAGATGGGCGATACATGCCGTCCGGGAAAATATTCACATCAAGAGCGATGTGAATATACAGCACGGAATTGCGATGCAAATTTTGACCCACCTGTCAATCACAGCCACAGATGTGTACACGTCGGAAGCGAATTTCTGAAAAATCGACCTTGGTCCGAAAAAAACGCCGCAATAATGCTCAGCGAAACTTTGCCGTTGGTATGCACAGTTGCATTGACTGATATAGGTTCGGAAAATATTATTGAGGTGCGAATTAATCGTACGAAAAAAAACGCTCCCGATGTGTAAGGACCTTACATGAGTGTGGGTCTGTTCAGCAGCCTGTGGACATAGGCCTTTAGACTCAGTTCTCCGTCTCTGTCCACATGACTCAACTAGAGACTGAGAACTTTGTCTCAGCTTTTGTCGTTAAAACTGGTGGAAACGATTTGAGAGTAAAAAAAATAAGAAGTGTCGCAGAACCAATCCAGAGTGTTTAGGACAGCCCTTCATGCAGACATGCAGAAGTCGTGTGCTTGTAAACAGATAAGACTCCATCACTGCTCCATTTGTTACAAAGTGATAGAGATGCACCGATCCACTTTTTTTCAGTTCCGATCCGATTCCGATATCTGAATCTGTGGGAAACCCCCCAAAATATGTATGAGACTAAAATATATATAAGAGATGTTGTTGAGTTAGCTAACCGCTAATGTTACTACCTCACTTCTACTACTGTACTAGCCTACTTACTAGCACTGTTTATGGTTTAGGGTTTATGGCAGGCTATGAATGGAGTCTGGATCGGAATGTGGATTAGCGACGACAGTCCGTTATCCGATATGTGAATTACGTCATATCGGCACCCGGTACCGATATCCCGATATCCCATCCCTACAAAGTGATTCACTATATTTCCAGTTTGTGTCGTTACGGATGATAACGGGGCAGAGAGCGTCATTTCCGCTAACCTGACAAAGGGTTTGTTAGCGGCAGTTCTCACCATAGGAGCTAGGTCATATTTCCGATGACCTACCTCCCATATGTGGACATTTTCACACTTTGTTGTGCTTGTTGAGCCAAATGCATCTCTGACCACCTGACCAGAAGTGATCTGGGCGCATCTCGGGAACATTTATCGCATACTTGAATGCAATTTTGTACCATCCGATGAAATTTCGATCGGCCAGAACAAATGCCGTGTTGGGCAGTAGCTAGCTACAAGTAGCGAAGCTATTAGCTTAACTACATTTCTCAGTAGCGTGTGGTGGTAGCTCAGCTACATTTCTCTGGGGATAGGTTCAATGTAGTGAAGCTATATTTTAATGTCGAGTAGCTGGTAGCTTAGCGTACTACATTTTGAAGAAATGTTAGTGCATCGTATAGCCTGAGGGGGGGTCTGAGAGAGACAGATTTAGTGATACAGCTGAGAAGAGAGAGAAGAGGAACACATCTGTCTATTGTTGCAGACTAGATGGAGAAGCAGCTGTCAGAATGGGAGCCTGTTTACATTAAGAGCCATTTCTCTACTCTGATTGCCGCAGTTTAATCCAATCCTGCTCTGGGGAGAACGGGAATGACATTGACCTCCAGCAACACCAACGTGTATCATCATACTCTATCACACACACACACACACA
>NC_139632.1:5450196-5457696 GCF_964638095.1 Poromitra crassiceps | reverse complement strand
GTGGTCCATACAGTCCATACTGACACAGTGGTCCATACAGTCCATACTGACACAGTGGTCTATACAGTCCATACTGACACAGTGGTCCATACAGTCCATACTGACACAGTGGTCCATACAGTCCATACTGACACAGTGGTCCATACAGTCCATACTGACACAGTGGTCCATACAGTCCATACTGACACAGTGGTCCATACAGTCCATACTGACACAGTGGTCCATACAGTCCATACTGACACAGTGGTCCATACAGTCCATACTGACACAGTGGTCCATACAGTCCATACTGACACAGTGGTCCATACAGTCCGACACAGTGGCAGTCCATACTGACACAGTGGTCCATACAGTCCATACTGACACAGTGGTCCATACAGTCCATACTGACACAGTGGTCCATACAGTCCATACTGACACAGTGGCAGTCCATACTGACACAGTGGTCCATACAGTCCATACTGACACAGTGGTCCATACAGTCCATACTGACACAGTGGTCCATACAGTCCATACTGACACAGTGGCAGTCCATACTGACACAGTGGTCCATACAGTCCATACTGACACAGTGGTCCATACAGTTCATACTGACACAGTGGTCCATACAGTCCATACTGACACAGTGGTCCATACAGTCCATACTGACACAGTGGTCCATACAGTCCATACTGACACAGTGGTCCATACAGTCCACACTGACACAGTCGTCCATACAGTCCACACTGACACAGTGGTCCATACAGTCCATACTGACACAGTGGTCCATACAGTCCATACTGACACAGTGTGAGTGGGTGAGTGCCGAGCAGATCGTCATGGCTTTAGTACAGGACACATTGAGCTAGGAGGAGATGTGGGGGTGGCAGATCAGTGCACACCACTCTGAACAGACATCATGTACAGACCTTGTTGACTATATAGATGTCCTCTAGACATACTATGGACTGTACTATGTATGTATTATGTATACCAGCGGTGCCTGTATTTACTGACTGCACCAGACACACAGACAAAACAGCTGAGATCAAAGAAGCTGTCAGTTGTACCCGGCTATTATCTCAACTGTAAAGAGAAACACAGTAGCTGTGCTTCAGGACAGTCTGAGCTTTTGAAAATACGAGTCAAAACAGCGGCGTTCGGCTTCCCATTTCCGCCATGTCCGCTCGCCGGGAAAGTTTTCCATGAAAAGACCCCTGCAGGGCGGTGGGGGCATCGCGATGATCTCTCTACTGGTCAGGAAATCACAAAGGCCTGTTTGAGCACAAAGAGACCACAAACCATACAAACCCTACCACCATACAGAATCTGGACGACGGAGAAAGCAACAGGCCCGTTGTTTATGAGCATCCCCTGAAGGCCTCCTTATCATCTCTGTATATTAGAACTGCAGGGCCCAAAAAGGTACTCACAATGACTCACCCATTATCTGTGACTTGGTGTGATACAAGAGAAAGTATAGCATGCTGGTTTGGCATCTTTGCACCAAAAGACATGGTTTGGCAGCTTGCCAACAATTTCAAGTGCGTTTGGGTCCGTATCAGGCTGCCATCGGCTCCAGCACGACCCACTTGGCCCTGCTGCGAGCTGAGTGGATGGATATGAGATATGAGATAACTTAAGTCAAAATTGGGGACATGCACACCCAACTTAAAAGCAGGTGATTGGGGACAGCTTGTACAATTGGGGACAAAAGTTGTGTCCCCAGTTGGTAAAAAGCTGGTTTTAGGGTCGGTGGTAAGATTAGGTTAAAGACGAGCTGAACCCAAAAATGCCTCGGAGGAGGAACTATTTTCTTTTGACCGAACTACAGCCGCTAGCTGCTACCTAGTCCCTACACGAGACTGCAAAAGAAAATAGTTCCCTACATGAAACTGCTCGCAACAAAGTCTGTGCATTATTTTGAGTAACCGGGTCATGATTTCTGGAAAGAGACAATGCTGTTGGGTTTTTCAAATGTATTCTTTTGGGGCTTCGAGCACCACAAGCCAAGTGCCATCCAGTTCCATTGTATTGGAGAGAAGGCAGCCATCTCTGCGGCCGATATCTCCAAAACTCAGGCAACTAACACAAAACGATATAGATGGATAAATAGCACATACAGGTGAGAGGATAAATATGTATTTTGGATTTTAGGGTGAGCTGTCCCTTTTACGGTTACGGTTAGGTTTAGGCAAGTAGTGGTTATGGTTAAGGTTAGGGTAAGTCTCCAGGGAATGCTTGTCAGTCAATGTAAATAACCCCCAAAAGTGACTGAAGTAAGACGTGCGTGTGTGTGTGTGTGTGTGTGTGTGTGTGTGTGTGTGTGTGTCTGTGTGTGTGTGTGTGTGTGTGTGTGTGTGTCTGTGTGTGTGTGTGTGTGTGTGTGTGTGTGTGTGTGTGTGTCTGTATGAACTTGCTCACCTCTCCCTCTCCGTCTACCCATCTGTCCTTGGCATTCTCCTCACACTCGCTGATATGACAACACAGACTCAGACAGATGCAACAGGAGGACAGAGAGACAGAGGAGGAGCGAGAGAGAAAGTAAAACAGAGATAGAGAGAGAGACACACACAGAAATACTAAAACAGAGAACAGAGAGAGAATAGAGAAATCAAAGGAGAGACAGAAACAGAAAGACACACCAAGAGAATAGAATCTAGCGTGTATTTTGAGAACCAAAAAAAAAAACAAGGCTAGGTCGTAACCTAGCATGTGGCCAGCGCTATTTTGACGTCGCAAAAATCTAGGGACGCGCGACATTCAAATTCCGGTACACCGTCGATAATGTCATCAGTGACATCGTCAGTGATGTCACATAGTATGCTTCTTTCCCCCCGCAGAATTCTGACTTTAATCTGAGAATTCTGACTTTAATCTCAAAAGTTTATTCTCCCCGAATCCTGATTTAAAGTTATAATCTCAGATTATGGTCCATTGATGGAAGCCTTTGCGGTATATAGTGACATTATGTGACAGTATTGTCACATTAGTAATGTCACATAATGCAACACTGTTTGGATGTCACCTGCAATTACCACTCATCGCCATAGGTGTCACCCAAGAGAACAAAACTGAAATCTTAGAGATGATCACTTTAATCTCAGAACTAAAAACGCAAGTAAAAAAAAATAAAAAAAAAATGACCCTAATCATCTTCGGTAGGGTTAAATTGGGTCTAGTGTATTTTTTTATTTTATTTTTTTAAAGAAATTTCAGGCGACCCTCTTTGAATTCCAGGTCACAACCCTAAGGTTGGGAACCACTGCATTAGACAAGATACCCTATGCGTACATTATATTACATCTACGTTGATTGTCAACGCAGCAGCAACAGGTTTTGCCTCGTGATTGCATGACCTCAGGTTTACATGAAGATTGATGGTTGCTACCTTTGGGATGAATTCCCACATGAACTCTCTCACTGTCCTCTTATTGATCTATAGACGCTGCACCGACGCCAGCTGCAGTGCGTCTGATGCCAAGAGGGACCTGGGTGCTGCTGACTTCAGGCTCCATGACTTGCAAAATCCAGGGGTCATATCGGTGTAGTGTGTGTGTGTGTGTGTGTGTGTGTGTGTAGTGTGTGTAGTGTGTGTGTGTGTGTGTGTGTGTGTGTGTGTGTGTGTGTGTATGGGCGAGGGGGGGGGGGGAGGTCAGGACAGTCTCATGAGAGTATGACCATGTGATTAAACGACTGTGAGTGTGTGCAAACCTAGGAAAAGTAACAAAGTAAAACACCGTCATGTGTGTATAACCCACGTAATGTCAACGCGCTCTCGTCACGGGAGTGTGACACTGAAATAAGCCGGGGCGCGATATATGGGTGTGGTGTGGTGTTGCAGGGGCTTTTATTGTGAAAGTTATGAGCGGAAAACAAATGTTCCCATCATGAGCTAACTAGCTTTACACTCGTGTCGTGGGTGTGTGTGTGCGTGCGTGTGCGTGTGCATGTGTGTGCGTGTGTGTGTGTGTGTGTGTAAGCATGTGTGTGTGTGAGGGTCAGACGTGTTGACTTTGAGGAATTGGCCGGTGAGAGTTGAGGTAAACAGAGAGAAGGCTGAGGAGGGTGATGGTGAGTAGAGAGAGCGAGAGAGACAGAGAGAGAGAGAGAGACAGAGAGACAGAGAGAAACAGAGAGAGACAGAGAGAGGGAGAGAGAGAGACAGAGAGAGGGAGAGAGAGAGAGAGAGAGAGAGAGAGACAGACAGACAGGCAGAGAGAGAGGGAGAGACAGAGAGAGAGAGAGAGACAGAGAGAGACAGAGAGAGAGAGAGAGAGAGAGAGAGAGACAGACAGGCAGAGAGAGGGAGAGACACAGAGAGAGAGAGAGAGACAAAGAGCGAGAGACAGAGAGAGTGGTGACCAAATGGAGAGAACGAGAAAATAAAATGAGAGATGAGAAAAAGGAAAAAACAGAGCTCTCTCTCTGTGTGTCTTTCTCTCTGGGTGTCTGACAGACGGTCTATCCACAGGTATCACTTTAGTCCATGTTACAGAGCAACATATGGCACAGACTAGGATCTGGAGTAGGAAGTGGGCGTGTAGAGACGGAGAGAGACAGAGAGACAGAGACAGAGAGGGAGAGAGGGGAGACAGAAACGGAGAGACAGGTATACGCGTCGCTCGGTATCAGAGAGACAGAGACAGAGAGGGAGAGAGGAGAGACAGAGACAGAGACAGAGAGGGAGAGAGACAGAGACAGAGAGGGAGAGAGGGGAGACAGAGAGACAGAGACAGAGAGAGACAGAGAGACAGAGACAGAGAGGGAGAGAGGAGAGAAAGAAACGGAGAGACAGGTATACGCGTCGCTCGGTATCAGAGACAGACTGCAGATCGGGATCACAGATTGCTCCACATACATACAAACACACACATACATAATTACATAAATACGCAGAGAGAGAGAGAGAGAGAGAGTGTGCGTGTGTGTGTGTGTGTGTGTGTGTGAGCGTGTCTGTGTGTGTTCATGTGTTTGTGTGTGTGTGTCTGTCTGTCTGTCTCTGTCTCTGTGTGTGTGTCTGTCTGTCTGTCTGTCTGTCTGTCTGTCTGTGTGTGTGTGTGTGTGTGTGTGTGTCTGTCTGTCTCTATGTGTGTGTGTGTGTGTGTGTGTGTGTGTGTGTGTGTGTGCGGCGTGTGTGCGTGTGCGGCGTGTGTGTGTGTGTGCGTGTGTGTGTGTGTGTAGAGTCCTGCCGTGTCATCACACAACACACCAGCAGTGTGCTAGAGATGACATCATGGGCTGGGACGCGGTGTTCTTTGTGCTGGAGGAGGAGGAGGAGGAGAGGAGCAGTTGAGGACAGCGGGAGGAAGGAGTCAGAAAGAGTTGTACTGTTCTATGCGTGTGTATCTACATTTCTCTTTACTTGGGTTAAGGTCCTTACACATCGGGAGCGTTTTCCCCCCCGTGCGATTAATTCGCATGTCAATAATATTTTTCGAACCTGTATCAGTCAACGCAACCGTGCATACCAACGGCAAAGTTTTCGCTGAGCGTTATTGCGGTGTTTATTTTTTCGGACCAAGGTCGATTTTTCATAAATTCGCTTCCGAATTGGTCGCTGCACTAGTGCCTCTTCAGGTCGGTTTGTTTGGGGGGCGGGGGGGAGGGGAACTGGGGGGAATAGCATGATACTCCCATGCTCTACAACCAGCGGGTGAAACTCCTCGATGTCAGGTGAAAAGAAGCGGCCGGCAACTACACATGTATCGGAGGAAGCATGTGGTGGTCTACACAAGTCTCCCCAGATGGGCAGATGGGGGTGGGATCGATGAGCAGGGAGAACGGGCCAAGTACAATTGTGGAGAAAACAGGGGGGTGAATCTGAAAAAACTTTAAACTGATAATGTGACACAAGTAAGTACGAATACATTATTGTTATTATTCATCGCTCAGCTTTCAATGAAGACGTATCCTGTCTCAGGGTCCACATGCTGTTTCAGAGGCGTCCTCACCGTGCCTAAACAAAAACTCTGGGGGAAACTCTGAATCATTCATGTTTTGGGGTGGAAATGTTCAACATTTTCAAGATTTGGAATGTTGGCAAAGAAAGTTGGCAAAGTCAATCCAAACATATTAGTATCAGCGTTCCAAAACACCTACTGGTCCAATAAAGTTGCTGCAAATAGCACATGAACAAAATGATGGTTGCTTCCATTATTTCATGAAGACATCATGAAATACATACATGCGCACACACACACACACACACACACACACACACACACACACACACACACACACACACACACACACACACACATATTACACACACACACACACACACATTATACATGCACACACACACACACACACACACACACACACACACATATTATACATGCACACACACACACACACACACGTATTATACACACACGTATTATACACACACACACACGTATTATACACACACACACGTATTATACACACACACACACACACACACACACACACACACACACACACACACAGAGCTATACATCCTCTATGCTCTTCCAGATCAACAAAGTGATAGGACCACCAGGAACAAATAAATGGCTCTGGCAGTTGGGGAGTGAAAAAGACGTCGCACATTCAACACATATTCCTTTTCACTGCATTACTTGGAATTTACTGCCATTTGTGACAAAGCACCACTGATTGGCAATCTCACAGCTTTACCAAATGACTCCATTAAACCGCACGCACGCACGCACGCACACACACACACACACACACACACACACACACACACACACACACACACACACACACACACACTCACACAAAAGACGTGAGGTGGAAACAGATAGGGCTGCATAAGCGTATGTGTGTGTGTGCGCGCTCGCGCTCGCTTCTTTGCTCCCCAGCTGACTGTAAAAAATGCCGCCTTCTAATAGGTTATTGACGGGCGCCAGAGGAAGATGATGACATCACCTCCGACCAATGGGGGAGCGAGCAGACAGACGGCACGATGGAAGGACGGAGGGATGGAGGGATGGATGGGAGGAAGAACGGAGAGGTGGCGGAGGGATGGAAGAGAGGAGCGCTTTTAATTTGTGTTTTGCTGAACTCAGCGGGTCCTGTCAGCGAGGCAGGGGGGGGGAGGAGGAACGCTGATGAATGAGTGAATAAAAAAGGGAGAGAGAGAGGAGAGGAGAAAGGCAGAGAGAACGAGAGAGAGAGAGAGGCAGAGCGAGAGAGAGAGAGAGAGAGAGAGAGCGAGAGAGAGAGGCAGAGCGAGAGAGAGAGCGAGAGAGAGAGGCAGAGCGAGAGAGAGAGGCAGAGCGAGAGAGAGAGCGAGAGAGAGAGAGAGCGAGAGAGGGAGAGAGAGGCAGAGCGAGAGAGAGAGAGAGCGAGAGAGAGAGAGAGCGAGAGAGGGAGAGAGAGGCAGAGCGAGAGAGAGAGGCAGAGAGAGAGAGAGAGAGAGAGATGGAGGAGTACATAAAGGATGATGGTTGTAGGGTTGGAGACAGAGAGAATGCATGTCTCTATCTGGCTTGTTAGCAGGGAGCAGTTAAAGGAACAGAGGGAGGATGG
>NC_139632.1:5440196-5447696 GCF_964638095.1 Poromitra crassiceps | reverse complement strand
AACGGCCGGGCCGTGTACCAATCAGAGGTCGACCTGATGAGGTAATGTTCTAGAATGCTTTCTGAGCCTGTCTGAGTGTCTGACTCTCTCACACACACACACACACACACACACACACACACACACACACACACACACACACACACACACACACTGTCTCACACACACACACACACACACACACACACACACACACACACACACACACACACACACACACACACACACACACTTTCTCGTCAACATACACACAGGTAACATACACGCAAAAACTCACACCGGCAGAAGTGCTAGTACACATCATGTTACGCACTTCCACACACATCCAACGATCAATTAGGAAGGATCTGAGGCCATGGAATAGCAGGAGAATTTCCGTACAATGTAACAACTCCCTATTACATAAGAATATTCCATAAGCATCCAGCACATACACACAGGCACATACACATACACACAGACACCACCACATACACACAGGCACATACACACAGACACCAGCACATACACACAGGCACATGCACACAGACACCACCACATACACACAGACACATACACAGACACCACCACATACACAAAGACACATGCCAAACTAGAGAGAGAGAGTCATAGGAATTATTGCACCATACAGTCAGTTATGATGCACTTCACTGCAGTATGCTAAGTGATTTATATAATGCACCATGTCCTACTACCTCTCTATCATCATCTAACTAGTTCTGTACTGAGTAGGGATGCCATGGTGTGGGATGCCACGGTGTGGGATGCCACGGTGTGGACATTTTCCCACCGGGTAATAAACACGTGACAACACCGGTGTTACCGGTGACACCGTAAAAAAAAAAAAGAAAAAAAAGCGCTCTGTAACCATAGGATTGTTAGTTCCTACTAGTGCATGTTGTTCCAGGGGACAATAACAGTGTGACACCGGTCAGATAATCTCATCCTGATCACAGCAGCTAGACTAGAGTGAACGTTACGTTAGATGTATGTTGATAATAAAAGTTTTAAAGTAAGCAAGAGTCTGTGCTTTAACTGTAGGGTCATAAGAGACAAGACGGGGGCGGGGCAGAATGAAACAAACTCCTCCACTGTCCTCACAGACCAGACGTACCGACGTTAGCTTGGACGTTCAGTCACAGCACTGGCTGCCTCAAAACTCATGGCTGCATCTGACTCCAGACAACTTTTCAGACGCCCGTGGAGACAATCTTTCTCAAAAGAAACTAACGTTAGGGTTAGGCAATGACTGAAGGCTGGGTAAGTCCTCCCTCCCGCTAGCAATGATGCTAAGTTAGCATCGACTTTTCGCTGTGAAAAAAAAACAGAGATGGCCCGCAGTGAAATGCACACGCAGGCTTAGCTAAGGGTCTTACCTACATGTGTATGATCTTTCTTTCTTTATCTTTATTTCATTTAGCAGACGCTTTTGTTCAAAGCGACTTACAGCATATTACAATATAGCATAAAAATACAGCAATAAAATGCAACAATAAACAACAATAAATAGAAATAAAGACGGGAACATAAAATACACACATCACTTTTCGGAGGGGCCCAGGTGTAGTTCGAAAAAGTGTGTTTTTAGTCTCCGGCGGAAAATGGCCAACGAGTCAGCCAGCATAACAGAGGGGGGGAGCTCGTTCCACCATTGAGGAGCCAGGGAGGAAAAGAGTCGTGAGTGGGCTAAGCGGCCCCCAGGGTCACGTAGTGATGGAGGGGCAAGGCGAGCTGTGCAGGTGGAGGAGCGGAGGGGACGGTTGGTTGTTTGAAAACTGACCAAAGATTGCAGATAGGTAGGGGCTGACCGGTGAACTGCCCGGTAGGCCAGTACAAGGGTCTTGAATTTAATGCGGGCTATAATTGGGAGCCAGTGGAGGTCGCGGAGAAGGGGAGTGACGTGAGAGAATTTAGGTAAATTGAACACCAGTCGGGCAGCTAAGTTCTGGATGAGCTGGAGGGATTGGAAGGCCGAGGCAGGTAGCCCCGCCATGAGAACATTGCAGTAATCAAGGCGGGAAAGAACAAGTGCCTGTACCAGTAGTTGAGTTGCCTCCCTAGTGAGAAATTTTCTGATTTTTCTGATGTTGTACAGTTGGAACCTACATGAGCGGGCGGTTGCAGAGATGAAAGATGAGGTTGAAAGCTGATTATCTATAATTACACCTAGGTTTTTGACAGTTTTTGATGGCCGTACAGTGGTATTGTCTATGGTGATGGAAAGGTCTGTGAGAGGGCAGTTTTTACCGGGGATGAAAAGAAGTTCTGTTTTGTCGAGATTGAGTTTTAGATGATGGGCGGTCATCCAGGTTACAATGTCTTTGAGACACGCGGCTAGGCGTGCCTCAATTTGGGTATCGTCAGGGGGAAAAGAAAGAAAGAGTTGAGTGTCGTCGGCATAGCTGTGATAGGAAAACCCGTGAGAGGAGATTATGTGACCAAGGGACCTAACATACAGAAGAAATAGGAAGGGGCCGAGGACAGATCCCTGGGGGACACCCGTGTTCAGAGTGCATGATTTAGAGAGGGACCCACACCAGAGAACCTGAAGGGAGCGGTTGGAAAGGTAAGAGGTGAACCATGAGAGTGCAGTGCCAGAAATACCAAGATCAGTGAGAGTGGAGAGGAGGATGTGATGATTCACCGTGTCAAATGCAGCTGATAGATCCAGGAGTACTAAAACAGAGGAGAGGGAGGAGGCTTTGGCTGTGTGAAGGGCATGAGTGACAGAGAGGAGAGCTGTTTCAGTGGAGTGAGCGGGTTTAAAACCAGATTGTAGGGGGTCCAGAAGGTTATTGCGAGAGAGATGGAGAGAAAGCTGTTCCGATACTGCGCGTTCAAGGGTTTTTGAAATGAATGGAAGGAGAGAAACTGGGCGGTAATTTTGTATGACAGTATGGTCCAGGGAGGGTTTTTTGAGGAGTGGCTTGATTCTAGCTGTTTTAAGGGGAGCCGGGACTATACCAGAGGACAGGGAGGAGTTGATGAGGGAAGTGAGGAAAGGAGATAGATCGGAGGATATGGTTTGGAGAAGAGGGGAGGGGATAGGATCCAGGGGGCAGGTGGTGGCAGGATGGGACAAGAGGAGTTTCAGGACGGCATCGGGAGAGAGGGGAGAAAAGGAAGACAGACTAGTGACAGGGGCCGAAGAGTCAGGTTTGATGTCAGAGCTGTTTTTAGTGGCTGGAGGGGGGAAGGAAGAGGTGATGTCATCAATTTTTTGGGAAAAGAAGGTCAAGAAGTCATCAGCAGATAGGGGAGGAGGGGGGGGGAGGGTTGAGGAGAGAGGAGAAGGTGGAGAACAATTTTCTAGGATTGGAGGCAGAGGAATGAATTTGGGAAATGAAAAAGGAGGATTTAGCAGTGGTGACGGCAGTGGTGAAGTTTGTTAAGATGAGGTGATAAGTTGAGAGATCAGATGGGTCGTGGGATTTTTGCCATTTTCTTTCGGCTGCCCGAAGCTCCGTTCGATGAGTCCGCAGAGCCTCGGACAGCCATGGTGCAGGGGGACAGGATCTAGCTGGTTTGGAGATGAGGGGACAGAGTGAGTCAAGGGCTGAGGTGAGAGAGGAAAGGAGACTAGTGGCAGCATCGTCAGTGGATAGGAGAGAGAAGTTATCGACTGGGGGGAGGAGAGAGAGGACAGCAGAGGAGAGGGCCGAGGGTGTGAGGGTTTTTATGTTGCGACGGGTGGTAGTTATATGAGTGGGGGGTGGGGAGGGTTTGGGGAGGGAGATGGGAAGGGAGAAGGTTATGAAGTGATGGTCGGAGACAGGGAGAGGAGTAACCGTGAGATTGGAGGTGGTGCAGGAGCGGGTAAACACAAGGTCGAGGAGGTTCCCGGCCTTATGTGTGGGCGGAGAAGAAGAGAGAGAGAGGTCAAAAGAAGAGAAAAAGTTGAGAAAGAGGGGAGAAAGAAGTGATGTTGCCGGGATATTGAAGTCCCCGAGGAGGACTAGAGGAGTGCCATCCTCAGGGAAGAGAGAGAGGAGAGCATCCAGCTCGTCTAGGAATGATCCAAGCGGAGTAGGTGGGCGGTAGATGACTATAATACTAAGCTTAATGGGGAGAGATACAGAAACAGCGTGGAATTCAAAGGAGGAAATAGAGAGGTGAGAAAAGAAGAGACAGAGAATATCCATTTAGGAGAAATTAGAAGCCCAGTATGAGGAGGGCATCATTTGTGTTCATAAGATGTATAGCGTTAACGCACGTTAGTTGCTGGTCTAACCAGAACAGCGGAGCCACACTGCAGCCCAGAGGGAGCGCTTGTAATTTACACCGGCGCACGCTGAAACTGCAGAGTTTTCCTTTCATGTCTTCCTCCGTAAAAACACACGGTGTTACCGGTGGACATGTTATGTCATCGGTGTATGCCCCACTACCGCGTAACACCGGTAACACCGACTACCGCGGCAAGCCTAGTACTGATGTGTGACTTTGACTGTACCCCCAAACCATAACATACCCTCCTATTCCCTATAGGGGATGTCACCTAGAGCTGACATTACACGTCATTGACACAAATACACACACACACACACACACACACACACACACACACACACGATTGTAACCTCCTTGCTGTATATTTTTCTCCTATACCTTCCGTCTCATCTGGCTGCACAATTCAAGCTGACAAGTTTGACAATGACAGACAAAGACAAAGACAAAGACAAAGACAAAGACAGAGACAAAGATATGTCTATATGTAACAACAGGCAAGAGGGGGAGAGAGAGAAGTCAAACAGTGATTGCATTGTTCGGTATTCTCTCTCTTTTTCTCTCACTCCCTCTCTGCATGTCTTTCTCTCGCTCTCCCTTCCTTCCCCTCCTCCGTCTCCATCCCCCTCTCCCACTTCAGGTGTTGACACACATCAGAGCCATCACAGCCAGCATCTCCACCACCCAACCTTTCTGTGTGCATGTGCATATAACCTCCAGCGAGTCACATGTCAACACAAATCCTCACAAACGCTCCTGTTTATAGGATCTGTCTCTGCCGATCACTGTAAAGCCATTTTTCCTGTATTCTCCAACAGGAAGTCAGTACGCGTCCGCGTGTCAGCGTCTCTCTCTGTGCATTCTAACCCTAACCCTCTCCAGCATCACATACAGTGTTAACGCACGTCTCCAGCATCACATACAGTGTTAACGCACGTCTCCAGCATCACATACAGCGTTAACGCACGTCGGCGTCTCTCTGCAGCCCCCGTTCTGTCTCAACATATACGTGTGTGCATGTTAAGCCTGCATGCTCTGTTCCTCTGAGTGCCTACATGTCAACTCCTTTCACTCAACTGCTTTGATGTGCATATATTTGCCCCCATGCGGACCCCCCCCACCACTGCCCCCATGCTGACCCCCCACCACTGCCCCCATGTTGTCCCCCCCCACCACTGCCCCCATGCTGACCCCCCCACCACTGCGCCCATGCTGACCCCCCACCACTGCCCCCATGCTGACCCCCCCCACTACTGCGCCCATGCTGACCCCCCACCACTGCCCCCATGCTGACCCCCCACCACTGCCCCCATGCTGACCCCCCCCCACTACTGCGCCCATGCTGACCCCCCACCACTGCCCCCATGCTGACCCCCCACCACTGCCCCCATACTGACCCCCCACCACTGCCCCCATGCTGACCCCCCCCCACCACTGCCCCCCCCACCATTGCACCCATGCTGACCCCCCCCACCACTGACCCCATGCTGACCCCCCCCCACCACTGCCCCCATGCTGACCCCCCACTACTGCCCCCATGCTGACCCCCCCCACCACTGCCCCCATGCTGACCCCCCACCACTGCCCCCATGCTGACCCCCCCCACTACTGCGCCCATGCTGACCCCCCACCACTGCCCCCATGCTGACCCCCCACCACTGCCCCCATACTGACCCCCCACCACTGCCCCCATGCTGACCCCCCCCCCCACCACTGCCCCCCCACCATTGCACCCATGCTGACCCCCCCCACCACTGACCCCATGCTGACCCCCCCCCACCACTGCCCCCATGCTGACCCCCCACTACTGCCCCCATGCTGACCCCCCCACCACTGCCCCCATGCTGACCCCCCCACCACTGCCCCCATGCTGACCCCCCCCCACCACTGCCCCCATGCTGACCCCCCACTACTGCCCCCATGCTGACCCCCCCCACCACTGCCCCCATGCTGACCCCCCACTACTGCCCCCATGCTGACCCCCCCACCACTGCCCCCATGCTGACCCCCCCACACCACTGCCCCCATGCTGACCCCCCCACCACTGCCCCCATGCTGACCCCCACACCACTGCCCAAGGAGGCCAGGTGTGCGTTTGTCTATGACGTCTATGTGTGTTCGCTGTGTCTTTCACAGTGGTTAGCATCAAACCTATTCTTCATCATCAATACACAGTGTTATTTATACGCAGTGCAAAAAAATATGCATCTTAACCATGAATTGAGTCTTAAGGGATTGAGGGCTATAATGCTATTTTGCTTCAAACATATGAAAGAAAGTGCCAGTGGGGTGAGTCATTTATCTTGTTTTAAACTGAGTTTCACTATTTCAATAAGATGGATAACTCCACTAATAAACTAACGTCACGTGACTATCTTACAACTCCTCCCCCCCGGCCTTTTCTTCTTCTTCTTGTATTCATAAAAATATATAATTTTAAGAAAGGTCCAAGGCAAGGCAACAAGTTACAAGCCTGTATTGAGATGGCTATTTCATTATGTAAAAATATAGTTAGTGCATGTTACTGTACATGTTACTGTACAGTTACTGTACAATACGACTCTGAAATGACCTGGGAAGGGTTTTTACATCGCTCGCTTTTAAAGCTGCACTAAGAACGTTTTTGTTGTTGTTTTTCACGGTGTATATGACTGGATTCTGCTGCCACTCTGAATGATCAGGTTGATCAGGTTGATCAGGTTGATCAGGTTGATCAGGTTGTGCGTTACATCTTTCTCCTCTCTGATTGGTAAACATGAGAATGCTGTGTGCAGTTGACTGATGTTGTGTCACATTATGTTGGTGTCCAGTATTGAAGTTCAAGCAGTTTGTAAACTCTAACAGAACCCTGCCATTTGGCCTCGCATCCTGCAGCTTCAGCTGTAGCTTAGAGACATTTTGCAGTTGATATATATAACTATCATACAGACATAACTAACTTCACTTCATTGTAGTTGAGCTTTCTTTCTTTCTTTCTTTCTTTCTTTCTTTCTTTCTTTCTCTGATCTCTCCCATTGTGTGCCTATAGCCTCTCCTCAGGGCAGAGTCTGAGTTTGAGTTCTTCCTCTCATTCCCAAAAATAAAGTACAGAGCCAGAGCACTCCCTGGTGGTGCCAAACCTGAACTTCAGCAACTAGAACTTGGCCAACTTTTTTTTGGGGCTAAGAGAGTGGGACTCCATCGACTGTCAGTAGCCTGGTGTAAGTTAGAATAGTCTCTGCAGGGTTTGGATTGGTTTAAATACAGAGAGAAAAGCACAAGTTGAGTATTCTGGAG
>NC_139632.1:5420196-5435196 GCF_964638095.1 Poromitra crassiceps | reverse complement strand
TCAGTGTAACCTCTCCAACACACCAGCAGCTACACCACCCTCAGTGTAACCTCTCCAACACACCAGCAGTCACACCACCCTCAGTGTAACCTCCTCAATACACCAGCAGCCACACCACCCTCAGTGTAACCTCCTCAATACACCAGCAGTCACACCACCCTCAGTGTAACCTCCTCAATACACCAGCAGCCACACCACCCTCAGTGTAACCTCCTCAATACACAGCAGCTACACCACCCTCAGTGTAACCTCCTCAATACACCAGCAGCTACACCACCCTCAGTGTAACCTCCACAATACACCAGCAGTCACACCACCCTCAGTGTAACCTCCTCAATACACCTGCAGTCACACCACCCTCAGTGTAACCTCCTCAATACACCTGCAGTCACACCACCCTCAGTGTAACCTCCACAATACACCTGCAGTCACACCACCCTCAGTGTAACCTCCACAATACACCTGCAGTCACACCACCCTCAGTGTAACCTCCTCAATACACCTGCAGTCACACCACCCTCAGTGTAACCTCCTCAATACACCTGCAGTCACACCACCCTCAGTGTAACCTCCACAATACACCAGCAGTCACACCACCCTCAGTGTAACCTCCTCAATACACCAGCAGCCACACCACCCTCAGTGTAACCTCCTCAATACACAGCAGCTACACCACCCTCAGTGTAACCTCCTCAATACACCAGCAGCTACACCACCCTCAGTGTAACCTCCACAATACACCTGCAGTCACACCACCCTCAGTGTAACCTCCTCAATACACCTGCAGTCACACCACCCTCAGTGTAACCTCCTCAATACACCTGCAGTCACACCACCCTCAGTGTAACCTCCACAATACACCAGCAGCCACACCACCCTCAGTGTAACCTCCACAATACACCAGCAGCCACACCACCCTCAGTGGAATGTGTAAGCCCTCCTGCTGCCAGAATGACCAGGACACACACACACACAATCACAATATTTGCACATCAGTTCACTGAAGCACTCATGTCCACACTTACACATACATCTCTCTCTCTCTCTCTCTCTCTCTCTCTCTCTCTCTCTCTCTCTCTCTCTCTCTCTCTCTCTCTCTCTCTCTCTCTCTCTCTCTCTCTCTCTCTCTCTCTCTCTCTCTCTCTCTCTCTGTCTCTCTCTCTCTCTACCAATTCTCATCTCATCTCCTCATCATTAGTATTCCCTCTCCTTGTCAATCCGGCCCGTGGAAAGGTTAGATGAGCTGGGGCTTGGTTTCTCACTGAGGAGGTGGAGGGAGAACAGAGTCGTGAGCAAGCTGACATTTGCTTATCTGACATTTGAAGTAGCATGGAAGTAATTGGAAGTAGCACTCTGTAAAGAGAGGTAGGGAAGCGTCTGGGGGGCCGGGGTCCTGAGGTCACACATAGTGCTGAGAGACTCATACACACACTTAAAAACATATAAGACAAACACGCAAAATGACATGCTTGCACAAGTAGGGCTTGGTATTGTCGAGGACCTCACGATACGATATGTATCACGAACGATACATGGGTTGCGATACGATTGTATCACGATACATTGCGATACAATACATATTGCGATATATCGCAAATACTCTACATAATTGACTGACAATTAAAAAATAGAACCAAAAAAAAACACGCTGTGCACCACCCAGGTCCAGCGAGTGTTGAGTGTCACTGGTTACACTGAACGCACTGAAATAAAAAGTATTCTTATTGTGTCACAGAACACACGGCTCTGTATTGTGATATATTGCCGTATCGATTTTATTGCCCAGCCCTATGCACAAGCATATATATCACACACACACACACACACACACACACAGACGGACGAACACACACACACACACACACACACACACACACACACACACACACACGCCACTGTGGCATCCCAGAGTCATAGCCACCTTGTGTTTGATATGTGACTTTTCATGTGTGTGTGTGTGTGTGTGTGTGTGTGTGTGTGTGTGTGTGTGTGCGTGCGTGCGTGCGTGTGTGTGTGTGTGCGCGTGTGTGTGTGTGTGTGTGTGTGTGTTTACAAGCTTGTGTCTGTGCAAACCCATGTCTGCTGTGCTCTTTAGCTGGCCTGTGTATGTGTGTATCTGTGCTTCGTTGTGTGTGCGTCTGAGAAGTGTGTTGGCCCTGTTTGGGGACAGCCAGTAATTGCTAATTACAGTCACACAAAGGGAGCTGTACTGTAGGTGAGCATCTAGCATACATTTGACAGCAGCCCTCAGCTGTTTGAAGGCTGGTTTGTTTCATTAGACTTCAGCATTCATCAGAACAAACAGACTCCAGGAATAAACAGCAATCCTTTTAGCCATTAGAGCTTAGCATCATTTATCTATCTAGCCATCCATCCATCAATCCATCCATCCATCCACCTCACCTATCTACCTATCTATCTACCTATCTCTATCTACTGTACCTATCTATCTACCTATCTCTATCTACCTATCTACCTATCTCTATCTACCTATCTATCTATCTATAAAAGGGAGCAAGTGGGCAATGTTTGTCTGTCTTTCTGTTTCAATTTTTGGCCCACTGATGAAGTCATAGGCATTGTGACATCACTGATGATGCCATAGGCATTGTGACATCATCAGTTATATCATAAGAGCAATTGCGATGTCATCAGTGATGCAAAGTTGGGCAATCACAATGTCTATGACATCATCCGTGATGTGACATCATCAGTGATGTCATTATTGACCAAAATCATTTTTATGACATCATTGATGATGTCATAGGCACTGATGATGTCACCGTGTCTGTGACATCATCAGTGATGTCATAAATAGGCATTGTGACATCACCGATGATGTCACATCAGTGGGACTCACTTATAAGATTATTTATGACATCACTGATGATGTCATAGGCACCGATGATGTGATAGATATTGTGATATTGTGACCAAAATCATCTTATGACATCACTGTTGATGACCCCGCACAGCGGGAAAGCCTAGTATATCACACCATGGTGTCTGTGTTGTGTGTTGTTTTTGGTTACTGGAACGAATAAGGTGGATGTTCTATGTGTGATGTGTGACTGACAGCAGCTAATCAGCTAGCCTGCTGGCACTGGAAAGGTTAAGCAACACGTGGTTTCAATTACATCCTCTAACTGCAAGCAGCAGCTGTCACTGGCTTCACCACTGGGATTCAATTAGATAGAAGAAAGAGAGAATTCTCCAATTATGAATTACCATAAAATGGCTTTGCTAACGCAGGCACCGGCTCTGCTAACGCTAACGCAGGCACCAGCTCTGCTAACACTAACGCAGGCATTGTGTTGTGAAAAACAGAAAAGGTAGAGTTGAAGGCGGATATAAATAAAACCGACTCCCTTGACAAGAATGCATTAATAATGTGGAACACCTGTGGGCAGGTAACACATGCACACACGCTTGAGTAGCCGAATAAAGGATGAACACACACACGCACGCACACACACACACACGCGCACACAGACACACACACACGCACGCACGCGCACACACACACACACACAGACACACACGCACGCACACACGCACAGACACACACACACACACACACACACACACACACACACGCGCACGCAGCAGGGACTATCACTGTACATGATGGGAGTCCATTCATCTCCATCTGTCCTCTAACTCATTTACATGTTCTGCCATTTTCTGCAACTCCTTCCTCTTCCTCCTCTTCCTCTCTCTCTCTGTGCTATTCTCTCTCTCTCATTACCAACCGCAATAGCACTGTTAGCATCCGTGATAGTGTTGGCTGCTATTGTTTTCAGCTTGAGAGTCTGTGTGTGTCATGATGGCAAAATGAGACACCTATTGTAGCTACTACTTAGCCAGGTGTTTATATGTCTGTCTGTCTGTCTGTCTGTCTGTCTGTCTGTCTGTGCACACATTTAATGAACGTGTTATCGTCAAAACCGTGCACGATGCAGTCATGAAAGCTTACAGGTGTGTACAGTAATTGACATCAAAATGAAGGCTGAGGTCGAAAATGGCCGTGAACCGAGCAAGGGGGCTGCTCCCCCCCCCCCCCCCCCCCCCCACATTGACCCCCCCCCCCCCACCACCACTTTACGCCCCTGGCCCACATTAGTTGTAAGTTGTGGGCGTGGCGGCTGGTGTGATCGCATTGCAAGGTGGTCTGGAGTCTCCATTCCGTTTCACCCTCATCCTTCCCATCTTCCTTCCTCTCTTTGGGCCCTGTCTTTGTACAGGCGCTATCCGCTGTTTTTGCGCGTGGGAACCTGTTTGCGCGCTGTAACGCGTGCCTTCCCTGCAGGGAGACGATAGCAGTCCGCCTCGCGCAAGTGTCAATTTGCGTTCCAGTGTTACGCCGAGTTTTGCACCCCCCGCCGCCAAACGCATCCACACCTCACAGGAGCATATTGTAATGATTTATACAGAAACGTAACTGTTTAAAAAATTATATAATTGTATGGGTAGACGTAGTCTCTCCCCAGACTCCGCATACTACATAAATGAGTCTGTGCCACTTCACAGCCACTGCCGGTTTTGAAGGCGGGTTGAAACTGAATGAGTGACAGGTCGTAGTGGTTCGAAAAATGGGCTGCGCCTCCCGTGTTGTCTGGAGTCATTACTGATTGGAGAGGACTGAATCCATCACTGGCATATGACTGGCCAAGTGAACGGTTCCCTCCCATAACCAGCTGGCTGCGGGAAAGTGTCCCAGACCCAGAGAGAGATTTGATTGACAATAATATTGCAAGTAGGCTACAATGTCCACGTTTTCTCAATTAATTTCCCATTAATGCGATGTGATAAAAGTTTTTCAGTTAATTACAGTTGATTGCCTCACTGAATAATCTAGCAGCAATCTTTAGCGGCAGAATGTGATGTCCTGGCGTGGCACCTCTGTGCGTAACGACCTGGCGTGGCACCTCTGTGCGTAACGACCTGGCGTGGCACCTCTGTGCATAACGACCTGGCGTGGCACCTCTGTGCGTAACGACCTGGCGTGGCACCTCTGTGAGTAACGACCTGGCGTGGCACCTCTGTGCCTAACGACCTGGCGTGGCACCTCTGTGCCTAACGACCTGGCGTGGCACCTCTGTACCTCTGTGCCTAACGACCTGGCGTGGCACCTCTGTGCCTAACGACCTGGCGTGGCACCTCTGTGCCTAACGACCTGGCGTGCCACCTCTGTGCCTAACGACCTGGCGTGGCACCTCTGTGCCTAACGACCTGGCGTGGCACCTCTGTGCCTAACGACCTGGCGTGCCACCTCTGTGCCTAACGACCTGGCGTGGCACCTCTGTGCATAACGACCTGGCGTGGCACCTCTGTGCGTAACGACCTGGCGTGGCACCTCTGTGAGTAACGACCTGGCGTGGCACCTCTGTGCGTAACGACCTGGCGTGGCACCTCTGTGAGTAACGACCTGGCGTGGCACCTCTGTGCGTAACGACCTGGCGTGGCACCTCTGTGAGTAACGACCTGGCGTGGCACCTCTGTGCCTAACGACCTGGCGTGGCACCTCTGTGCCTAACGACCTGGCGTGCCACCTCTGTGCCTAACGACCTGGCGTGGCACCTCTGTGCCTAACGACCTGGCGTGGCACCTCTGTGCCTAACGACCTGGCGTGGCACCTCTGTGCGTAACGACCTATCCAAAAGGAATTCCTCTGCACTGCGCTCCGCAGCGCGGAGATTAGTGCTGCGCTCAAATGCAGCGGGGGTATTTTTGCGCTAAGAGCTGCTTTTCAGAGCTTTTAGCACAAAGAATTGCGCACATGCCGACGATAGCGGAATGCCATCTGTGTCCACGCCTGGTTTGGCATGGGGCACGCCTACCCCACGCACGCCCAGTATCATTATAACGGGTGTAGAGGTATTTAGCGCGGCAGGGAGAGTACCAATGCACGTGGGCACGCCCCCCAATTTGCGCTGCGCTCAGCGTTAGCGCAAAAATACCGCTTTTACCACGATAGGGCCTTTGTCTCTGTCTCTCTCCCTGCTCTTTTACTGCCTCTCTCTCCCACCTCTCTCTCTCTCTCCCTGCTCTTTCACTGCATCTCTCTCCCACCTCTCTCTCTCTCTCCCTGCTCTTTCACTGCCTCTCTCTCCCACCTCTCTCTCTCTCTCCCTGCTCTTTCACTGCATCTCTCTCCCACCTCTCTCTCTCTCTCTCTCGCCCTCATGGTGCCTCTGGTCACACCCCGGCTCTGCTCTCCCTGCTCTTCTGTGGTGGCGCTGACAGTTGTGTCACATGACTCACATCAGAACACACACACCCCTGAGTGACAGTATAACGCCTAGTTAAATGACATATGCCTTTTGATGTGTGCACATGCAGATACACTCGCTTTGGAGCATAACCCAATAATCTTCATAAGCTTTTGTCCAGAACACCATGGGCATGCCCCTGTATCTGATGCACTGATTGCGTGCTTATCAGAGCCATAGTTTTGTGCCGTTTCAGGTAGGTGTGTGTGTGTGTGTGTGTGTGTGTGTGTGTGTGTGTGTGTGTGTGTGTGTGTGTGTGTGTGTGCGTGTGTGTGTGTGTGTGTGTGTGTTGTGTGAGAGTAGCGAGAAGCGGCGGTGGAATTTCCGGAGATATAGGTGGTTAAATGTACAGTGCCTCCATTAACGTCACTGTCACAAAGCATCACACAGGCAATATCTCACACCGCCCCAAAGCAGCAAGCACTGCACCCACTGGCTGGCTGGATTACTGGCTGACTGTTTCTATACGCGAGGAGAGGAGAGGAGAGAGAGGAGAGGAGATGGAGAGAGGAGAGGAGAGAGGGAAGGAGAGAGAGGAGAGGACGGGAAGAGAGGAGAGAAGGAGAGGATGGGAGGAGAGGAGAGGAGAGAGAGGATCTCGGGAGAGGAGAGGAGATCAGGAGAGAGAGGAGAGGAGGAGTGAGGAGCAGGAGAGAAGAGGAGAGGTACAGTAAAGGCAGATGTGGTCCACTCTGCAGCAGACCTGCCAGCTAACAGCCTATGGAGCATATGGAACATGCATGGAACATGTATGGAACATGTATGGAACATGTATGGATTATGGGTGGGACATGTTTGGGACATGTGTGGGACATGTAGGGGACCTGGAACATGTGTGGACATGTATGGGACATGTATGAAACATGTATGGGACATGTATGGGACATGTATGGAACATGTATGGGACATGCATGGAACATGTATGGAACATGTGTGGAACATGTGTGGAACATGTGTGGGACATGTATGGGACATGTATGGAACATGTGTGGGACATGTATGGGCCATGTATGGAACATGTATGGGACATGTATGGAACATGTGTGGAACATGTATGGAACATGTATGGGACATGCATGGAACATGTATGGAACATGTATGGGACATGTATGGGACATGTATGGAACATGTGTGGAACATGTGTGGAACATGTGTGGGACATGTATGGGACATGTATGGAACATGTGTGGGACATGTATGGAACATGTAGGGAACATGTGTGGAACATGTGTGGAACATGTGTGGGACATGTATGGGACATGTATGGAACATGTGTGTGACATGTATGGAACATGCATGGGACATGTATGGAACATGTATGGGCCATTTATGGAACATGTATGGGACATGTATGGAACATGTGTGGAACATGTATGGAACATGTATGGGACATGCATGGAACATGTATGGAACATGTATGGGACATGTATGGGACATGTATGGAACATGTATGGGACATGTATGGGACATGTATGGAACATGCATGGGACATATGTGGAACATGTATGGAACATGTATGGGACATGTATGGAACATGTGTGGGACATGTATGGAACATGTGTGGAACATGTGTGGGACATGTATGGAACATGTACATAACATGTGTGGGACATGTATGGGACATATGTGGAACATGTATGGAACATGTATGGGACATGCATGGAACATGTATGGAACATGTATGGGACATGTATGGGACATGTATGGAACATGCATGGGACATATGTGGAACATGTATGGAACATGTATGGGACATGTATGGAACATGTGTGGGACATGTATGGAACATGTACATAACATGTGTGGGACATGTATGGAACATGTGTGGAACATGTATGGAACATGTATGGGACATGCATGGAACATGTATGGAACATGTATGGGACATGTATGGGACATGTATGGAACATGCATGGGACATATGTGGAACATGTATGGAACATGTATGGGACATGTATGGAACATGTGTGGGACATGTATGGAACATGTACATAACATGTGTGGGACATGTATGGAACATGTATGGGACATATGTGGAACATGTATGGAACATGTATGGAACATGTATATAACATGTGTGGGACATGTATGGGACATATGTGGAACATATATGGAACATGTATGGGACATGTAGGGAACATGTGTGTGACATGTATGGAACATGTGTGGGACATGTATGGGACATATGTGGAACATGTATGGAACATGTATGGAACATGTATGGAACATGTACATAACATGTGTGGGACATGTATGGGACATATGTGGAACATGTATGGAACATGTATGGGACATGTAGGGAACATGTGTGTGACATGTATGGAACATGTATGGAACATGTATGGAACATGTATGGAACATGTATGGAACATGTACATAACATGTGTGGGACATGTATGGGACATATGTGGAACATGTATGGAACATGTATGGGACATGTAGGGAACATGTGTGTGACATGTATGGAACATGTGTGGGACATGTGTGGGACATGTGTGGAACATGTATGGGCTGCACACAAAGACGCATGCACAAAGGCATAGGAGGTCATGCATTCAATGTGCAAGGCAGATACACAGGCACATGTGTGCGTGTGCACGCACACACACATAGACACACACACACACACACACACACAGACGGCAGACGCTTACACATTCAAACAGTCTTTACACATACCTGCACACTCAGCATCACATAAAGGTGCGCTGTACAGTATGTGTGTGAGAGAGACAAAGAAAGGGAGATAATGGCTGGTGAGTATGTACTTGAATGTGAGTGTGTGTGTGTGTGTGTGTGTATGTGTGTGAGAGAGAGAGAGAGAGAGAGAGAGAGATAATGGGTGAGTATCTACTTGAGTGTGTGTACTGTGTGTGTGTGTGTGTGTGTGTGTGTGTGTGTGTGTGTGTGTGTGTGTGTGTGTGTGTGTGTGTGTGTGTGTGTGTGTGTGTGTGTGTGTGTGAGTGAGTGAGTGTGTGTGTGAGAGAGAGAGAGAGAGAGAGAGAGAGAGAGTAATAAACAGTCCCCTCTTCCCCCCTTGGGCAGTGGGGTGTTCTGTCATTAAAACATGCTCTATTGCACGACCACACGCATTCCCCTCACTCCATTCCATGACATTCAGTTTGAACGGCACAAACACAAAGGGACAGTTACTCGCCAATACACACACAAGTAAACACACACCCACAACACCACACCTCCTATACACAGCAACACACACACACACACACGCAAGTAAACACACACCCACAACACCACACCTCCTATACACAGCAACACACACACGCACGCACGCACACACACACACACACACGCAAGTACACACACACTCACAACACCACACCCCCTATACACAGCAACACACACACACACGCGCACACACAAGTATAACACACACCCACAACACCATACCCCTATACACAGCACCACACACACACACACACACACACACACACACACACACACACACACACGTCTGTGTTGTCCCTTAAGACAGCTGTGGTCTCCACTCGGTAATGTTTGGAAATGATTTATTGATCACTGGAGTCCAGTGGGGCCTGGGATTATGAACTAGACCCTGAACCCCTGTTCTTTTCAATTTCAGATCACACACACACATACACACACACGCACACACACACACACACACACACACACACACACACACACACACACACACACACACACACACACAGACACACACACACACACACACCGAGATAAGAGAGAGAAGTTATAGATCGAGACGCCTATATTACATGTGGGGAAAGTGAGGGATATGGTGCCGCTGGGGCTGAAGATAAGTCATATATTAGCAAATAGTGTTGATGTATAATGCATTAGATTTAGGTCAAATACTTTACCATCTCACATGAAAGAGGAAATGCATTCATTTTTTAATGTTCACACGAGATCAGAAGCAAGTTGGATCTTTATCTCCAGTCCCTGCGCTGGGACTCGGCTCTCTGATCTGTCTCCAGACTGGAGAGTTGCAGTAGTTGTTTTGGAGTCCTGCACTTCCCTTAGACCGCACTAGGGGGCAGATGACTCCAACCCTGACTGGAGAGTGCAATGGCTATTTTGAAAGTTCACACTGTACTATGCAAAAGTCCTGTAAGTAGCGTGCAGGCAGCAGGGCTAGGGTCAGTTCACCCTCAATTCAGTCGTTTCAGGAAAATAACTGTTTTCTTTAAAGTTTTGAAACTGGGAGCACTTCCCATAACATGTTCTTGCGTAAAGATGTGTGATGAGCTCACTGAATGAAAGGCTCGTCAATTGCCAAATGTTTGTGGAAGTGAATTGGAGGTAAATTTACTTCAATTTTGATATGTCGGCCGAACACACAGAGACACTTAACACATTAATATGGATAAACCATAACACTGACAACTAATATTGCTCACCTCTAAAAGATAGGGATTGCCCTTGCCTTAAGGTATTTCATTAAAGTGTCTTGATTTGTTTTTCTTGTTTGTCTTGCGTGATTTATGGAAAGAGGCAGAGAGGGCGATAGAGAGCGAAAGTGTGAGTGAGAGAGTGAATGAGAAAGAGGAAACAGCGAAGGAGTGCTATGGTACTTTAGAGCGAGGGAGAGAGAGAGAGAGAGAGAGAGAGAGAGAGAGAGAGAGAGAGAGAGAGAGAGAGATGCCTTTGATACTAAACACACCAAGGCAAATAAAAGCAGGGTTTTGGGTGGACAAAAGAGGATAAGGACAAGTGGGACTATGAGAAGGAAAAGGAGAGGAAGAAGAGGACAGGAGGGAGGGAGAGGTGGCAAACAGCAGGGAGAATGACACTGGGTGGAGGAGGAGGAGGAGGAGGAGGGGGAGGAGGAAGAGGAGGAGGAGGAGGAGGAAGGAGACATGTGAGCAGAGGTGGAGAGGAGATTGTCATTTCAAGTCTTCACGTTGGTAAGAGGATAGAGCCGTCACGCCTGAGCAGCCTCGGGGTCACCTCTCTTTCTATCTGTCTGTCTCGCTATCTAGAGCCTCCACTTCCCTCCAACCAATCCAGCAGAGAGTAGGGGCCCAAAAGTGGTAATTTAGCGCATGCCTGTTATAATTGTACTGGGCATAGGGCGTGCCACATGCCAAAGCAGGCGTTTCAGCGCAAAAATGTGGGATAGATGGCATTATCCTATCGTGAGCAGCGCACAATTACTTTGCGCGAAGAGCTTTTAAAAGTGCCTCTTACGCGCTAAATACCTCACTGCGCTGGGAGCGCATCATAATCTCCGTGCCGTGCCGCACAGTGCAAAGTCAAATTCCTTTTGGAGATGTCATTACGCACAGCCTCGCCACGCCCGGACATCAAATTCTGCTGCTAAAATTGGGTATTACTAGCAGATAATTCAGTGAGGCAATCAACTATAACTCACTGAGAAACTTTTATCACATCGCAAAGAGGGAAATTAATTGAGAAAACTTGTTGGACAATGGACATAGGCTATTTACCTTCATAACCCGGAGGGTCGTTGGCACCACAGACGATCTGTCAACAAGCTCTCTCCATCTCTCTCTGTCCTCGACACGAGTGAGTCCACTCTATATTACGCATGGAGAGAATTACAGCATATTGCATGCCTCGCGCAAACAGCCATTGCGAGACAGGAATCCGATTGGTTTTATTGATGTAACACCCAGGCATTGCCTGGCCACACCTGTGAATAATTCGGTAATTTAAGATTGCCCAAATCCCGTTTGCGATGGCATTTTGGGGGTGCAGATGATTTGGCACGGCTCTAATTTGCACCTGCGGTAGGGGAAGTGAACGTTTCCGCATCCCCGCCGAGAATTGCATCCCCACCATATTTCGGGGCTGTTTTAACTTAGGAAACAGGAAGGTCACATCCCTCCAGACAATTATATCACTTTTAAACAGCTACGTTTCTGTCTGAATCATTACAATATGCTCCCGTGAGGTGGGGATGCGTTTAGCTGCTGCTGGGTGGGGGTGTAAAACTCGGCATAACACCTGGACACGGTGGACTGCTATCTTCCCTGCCTTAAGGCATGCGCAAACAGGTGCACAAGCGCAAATAGGGGATATCGCCTATACCAAGATAGGGCCCTTGGTGTTTCTATCTCTCTAATATCTAATCTATCTAATAATAATAATTATTATTATATCTAATAACACTAGAGTGTTATTATAACACTGCGCTTCCTGAAGCACTGCTTGACCAGTCCAAAGCACCAGCCTATTTTGGGGAGCAAATGCAGGTGAAATGCTCGTTGAGCCCTGCTTACAATAAGCAAAATCAAAGATTATATTATCATAGCACAATATCAACATATATGGCCTGGCCCGAGCTACTACTGCCTTTGGCCACACGAGTCTCATGTTTCTTCTGCGTCCAGAAGTGGAGAGCCGCTGCAGAGCAGAGGTGATATTAGCGGCTAAGCCGGTCTAAAAGCCAGGGAACACCTTGATCCTCCATCTCCCCATGGCCAATGTCCCGTGACAGCATCCCCGTCCCGCTAAGCCCCCCGCGTCCTCCCCTGGGGCGCACTACACCGTGCCTCCAGCAGGCAGACACACACACACACACACACACACACACACACACACACACACACACACACACACACCACCGTCTCTCCAGCAGACAACACACACACACACACACACACACTCCCTCAGGCAGACAGACAACAAGGCCAGAGGCCAGCGTGCACGCGCACACGCACACACACACACACACACACAGGCAGACAACAAGGCCAGAGGCCAGCACAAACACACACACACACACACACATGCGCACACCCTGACACACACATGTGCTTACATTAGCATGCATGCATACACAAGCACACGCGTGTAGGCATGCCAACATGGATGCCGTCTTCCTCTGGAAATGTAACTTTGGAAGGCGTCTGTAGGTTCAAAATGTTATATAGATGATCTCTTTTACACACAAATACAAGCCATTTGTCTTGCTTTGTGGCCACATATGCTGTAGTTAATACCACCACACTGTAAATACATTCACCTCCCTCCCCCTCCCTCTCTCTCTTTCTACCGTATCTATCTATCTATATACTTATCTATCAGAGTATCTATCTATCTATCTACTTATCTGAGTATATATCTATCTATCTATCTATCTCACCTTACAGTATGTCACTACTGCCACCTCAAGCTGTCTGACACTAAAGAACAAATGGGTCATCTCATCAATTATTGCCTCCCTTCTCCAAATCAACACTTTGATTAAGCTAAAGTATCAATTAACTGCTGCCACAAGACTGGCTAAGCCTTATTCTTTGTTGTGAATTTTGTGAGATTTTCTACTTCCTGTGATTTCTAATCTCAGGATATTTTGTCTCTCACGCTCTGTCGCCTTATTCTGCCACATACGTCTTTTCCTGCCATCTGTGCTCACATTACCATCTCTTCAAAAACAATGCTAATGTAATGAGCATCATGAGACATGAACTGTATATGCATGGAGTCATTTGTTCCTATAGTTTCATATTTACAGTGCTAGTTTCTAGTCAAGACATTTTCCCTATAGTTTCATATTTACAGTGCTAGTTTCTAGTCAAGTCATTCCCCTATAGTTTGATATTTACAATGCTAGTTTCTAGTCAAGTCATTTCCCCTATAGTTTGATATTTACAGTGCTAGTTTCTAGTCAAGTCATTTCTTCCTATAGTTTCATATTTACAGTGCTTGTTTCTAGTCAAGTCATTTTCCCTATAGTTTGATAGTTACACTGCTTGTTTCTAGTCAAGTCATTTCCCCTATAGTTTGATATTTACAGTGTTAGTTTCTAGTCAAGTCATTCCCCCTATAGTTTTATATTTACAGTGTTAGTTTCTAGTCAAGTCATTCCCCCTATAGTTTCATATTTACAGTGCTTGTTTCTAGTCAAGTCATTTTCCCTATAGTTTCATATTTACAGTGCTTGTTTCTAGTGAAGTCATCCCCATATAGTTTCATATTTACAGTGCTAGTTTCTAGTGAAGTCATCCCCCTATAGTTTCATATTTACTGTGCTAGTTTCTAGTCAAGTCATTTCCCCTATAGTTTGATATTTACAGTGCTAGTTTCTAGTCAAGTCATTCCCCCTATAGTTTCATATTTACAGTGCTTGTTTCTAGTCAAGTCATTTTTCCTATAGTTTGATATTTACAGTGCTAGTTTCTAGTGAAGTCATCCCCCTATACTGTAGTTTCATATTTACAGTGCTTGTTTCTAGTCAAGTCATTTGTTCCTATAGTTTGATATTTACAGTGCTAGTTTCTAGTCAAGTCATTCCCCCTATAGTTTGATATTTACAGTGCTAGTTTCTAGTCAGGTTTGGTAGGAACACATCTTTGATATCCATGAATGCAGGGCATTGTGCACACTCCTCTATACTCCATGTCATCCCTTGTATCTCTCGACCCCGTGGTCCCAGTCCCTCTTGACTGTACGCTATCAGACAGATGATCAAATCAGAAGATAAGTGATATTTATGTCACTCAATAGGGGGTCCTTTTGATTAAAAGCAGGACGGGCGTCTTCCATGAGCAGGGACCCTACTGAGACCCCCACCTGACAAACTGTCCCCCTCCTCCTCTTTGTCTCTTCTTTCTTCTCTCTCCTTCTCAATCTCATTATCAGCTCTGAGAGACGGCCCACCCCCCTGCTTCCTGCTTCCCATCATCAAAACGCCATCATGTTACCAAACAACTTGACATTCTGCTCAACGGGGTGTCAGCTAATATGCACCCCCCCC
>NC_139632.1:5400196-5410196 GCF_964638095.1 Poromitra crassiceps | reverse complement strand
CACTTTCCCACACTGTTCAGAGGTCCAGATCACATCACTTTCCCACACTGTTCAGAGGTGACATGCAGGACATGGACTGTGTCAGTGGTGTTGAGTGAGTGGAGATGCAGGTTTCAGTAGAAAGCAGAGAGACAGACAGTGAATTAGCAGGTAGCTACAGTCAGTCTCAATGAGAGCAAATGGCTTATTGACACAACTCACTGAGACAATAAAGCCAGACACTAAGTACAACCAACTGACAGAGGAACAACACCATTCAGCCACATGTTCTTGTTGAAAAACTGACAGCTTTGGTCTAGACCCATGTTTGGTTGGCTGGATTTTAGATTTTCTTACCAACAGATCTCAACAGGTAAGAGTAAATGGGATACTGTCTAGTTTTCTAGCATCTTCGACTGGCTCGCCTCAGGGTTGTGTCTTATCTGCGTTTCTGTACATTTTGTATACCAATGATTGTCGTAGTCGCTATGCCGATAGATTCATTATCAAATATGCTGATGATTCTATTATCGTCAGCCTGCTTGACGATGATGAAGTCGGCCATGGCCAAGTCATTGATGACTTTGTATCCTGGTGTGAAGATGCCTTTCTGCAACTCAATGTTTCAAAAACGAAAGAGATTTGCATTGACTTTAGACGCTCCCCCCCTGTTCCAAAAGGTAGTATTGTTAATGGTCAGATAGTTGACCTGGTCACTGAATATAAATATCTGGGCACTGTAATTGATAGCAGGTTGAAGTTCGATCTAAACACAGAGTCGCTGTGCAAAAGGGGTCAGCAGCGCCTTTTTTGTCTCCGGAAACTTGCCAAATTCCAGGTAGACAAGACCTTGATGAAATTGTTCTACAGCGCTTTCATTGAATCGGTGATCACCTTCTCTATTGCTTGCTGGTATGGCAGCCTCGACATCAAGAATAGGAACTCCCTAGGGAGAATCGTGAAAACGGCTTCTAAAATTGCCGGAATCCACTTTAGGAGCCTAGACCACATTTTCAACATGCAGTTGCTGAAAAAAGCAAGGGCTATCTGCTCAGACAATGCCCATCCGCTGTGCTCTGAATATGAGCTGCTTCCATCTGGCCTTCGTCTTCGTGCTCCCTTGGCCAAGAAAAATAGATATAGGAATTCCTTTGTGCCTGCTTCAATTCGAGCTTTAAATGCTACTTAAGAGAACATACAGTAATGTAACATCCATTTGATGTTTTTATTTATTTATGTTCTACCATACAATAGTTATATTGTAGCATTTACTTTCTGTAATATGTAGCGCTGTGTGGCTAAGTCTCCTTCTTAGACTGCCTTGTATTTTGCACTTATCGGTCTCTAATGCACTTTAAACTACACTGGCACTTTTGAACTGAACTTACTTTGCACTATGTCGTGGTCTATTGTGTCTCCATTTTGTTTTTATGGTTTTATGGTCTTTTATGGTTTTTATAGTTTTATGGTCTATTTGTGTCTGCACTTTGTTTTTATGTTTTATTTCGAGTCTTGTGTGATTTTATGACTGTTTTGTTTGCTCTGCTGCAACCCAAAGTGCCCTTCTGGGACATATGAATAAACTTGAACTTGAACTTGAACTTGAACTTGAACTTGAACTCAATGGAGGTGACACATGTTACTCCCTCAAACAGAGATACTGTGTTTACAGCCTGGAAGGCATCACTCAGATGTTGTGAGTTATTATGTCTCACATTGTATTTATTTTTAGCCAGCAGCTCTATAATTCCCTCTATAATTCCCCCTCTATAATTCCTCCGAGACATGGGCAGTTAGCCAGCCGCTTCTTTTCACCTGACAGGGGAAGCTTCACCGGTAGGACATAGCACGTGGGAGGTTCACGCTATTCCAACCAGTTCCCCTCCCTCTGAACAGGCACCCTTAACGACCAGAGGAGGAACCACATTAGCAACCAGGATATTGCATGTTTTGGTGAAGGGGGTTCCTCTATGAAGGAAGCCCCCGGGAGGCACGGGGAGAACATGCAAACTCCACACAGAAAGGCCCTTTTGACAGCCCCACCCGGGCGGTGGGCACTCGAGGACATACGGACGGGCACGCATTCCTTCAGCGTTCACAGCGTCCCAGGTGGGAATCGAACTCAGGACCTTCGAGCTGTGAGGCGACAGCGCTTACCACTGCACCACCGTACCCCCCATAATTCACTATGTTGGTTGGTTTGTTGGTGCACCCGTTCTACAACAATCTCTACAACCCAGTTTCCCTGGGGTTGTAGAGATTACTTGCAAAACCCCATTTAATGGGTAGGATTCAAGGGTTTCCCCGGGGTTGTAGAGATTACTTGCAAAACCCCATTTAATGGAAAGGATTCGGGGGTTGTACAGATTACTTGCAAAACCTCATTTAATGGTGGCTCTTCTCTCGACCACCCTGCCCACCTCTGCAGGCATGGGGAGGGTCTGCTTGGACCCCTGTGTCCTTAGGTTTAGGCATGGGGGATGGGAGAGGTTAGGGTTAGGGGTGGGAGAGGTTAGGTTTAGGCATGGGGGGTGGGAGAGGTTAGGTTTAGGGTTAGGGGTGGGAGAGGTTAGGTTTAGGCATGGGGGGTGGGAGAGGTTAGGTTTAGGCATGGGGGGCGGGAGAGGTTAGGTTTAGGGTTAGGGGTGGGAGAGGTTAGGTTTAGGCATGGGGGGTGGGAGAGGTTAGGGTTGGGAGAGGTTAGGTTTAGGCATGGGGGGTGGGAGAGGTTAGGGGTGGGAGAGTTTAGGGTTAGGGGGTGGGAGAGGTTAGGGTCTGGGTTAGCATTAGGCATGGGAGAGGCTTGGAGGGGTCTCCGGAGACGACCCCGAGGGTCTCGAACCCTCTCTTCGGGTTAGGGTTTTTTAAGGTAACCTGTGCAAGCTGGACATTAAATGGGGTTTTGCAAGTAATCTCTACAACTCCACCCCAGAGAATGGGGACATTTTGAAGCAATTCCTTTCCATTGAATGAGGTGATTCATAGTAGATCGGCATCAGTGATGTCATCAATCATGTCACTTGAGCAGTTGTGATTACATCAGTCACTTGAGAAAGTGTGATGTCATCAGTGATGTCACTCAAGCACACTTGAGCAATTATGATGTCATCAGTGATGTCATCTGAAGTCAAGCAGTAGAATGTGCAAATATTACTGGCCCATTTTTGGGTGAACCAATATGCAAGTAGTCTGACATGTCAGTCTCATTCAAAGGGTATCAACATGGACTCTTCCATAGTGGAAAGATTCATAAAGATAGACGGAATTACCAGTACTACTACTACGACTACCGTCCACTATGGCTTGAAAAATCTTGGTGCTACATGCTATTTAAACAGTGTGCTTCAAGTGCTCTTCATGACCAAGGACTTCCGGGAGGCTGTGACCAGATGCTGTGGTCAAGATTCAACAACCATCGATCCACACCTAGGAAGGTTGTTTGCCGATTTAGAGAAATGTACAGCCGACACCCGGAACATCACCGAGAAACTGGGCATCACAAACGTATATGAACAACGTGATGCGGCGGAATATTTCGAGAGAATCCTAAGTCTGAGCAGCCCTGAGGCATCAAAGATATTCAACGGACAGCTTAGATACACCATCACATGCTGCAAGTGTCAGAGGGGCATCGATTTAGAGAGTTTCTTTTGGACTCTGCCGCTGTCAGTGGACGACCCATGTCATCAAGCCCGCAGTGTGACCAACGGGCTCAAGACATTTTTCACGCCGGCGAAGCTCAGCGGGCAGAATGCGATGTACTGCAGGCAGTGTGATCAAAAAGGGGAAGCAACCATCGAATGCAAGATAACGCAACATCCAGAGATCCTGACTCTGCTGCTCAAGAGGTTCAAGTTTGACGCCGGTCACACGTGCTACGTCAAACTGAACTGTCACGTCGATGTGCCACAGACATTACAGACAGAGGATTGCATGTATGAACTCTATGCTTTAGTGAATCATGTTGGCAGTCTGCACGGAGGTCATTACACTGCAAGAGTCAGGTGTCAAGATCTATCCACTGAAACCGACGAGTGGTACGACTTCAATGACGCCCGCGTCGCAAAGGTCAAACGACCACCGTTTCTGCCAGGAAACGCTGTTACAAGCTCCCGCGCGGCGTTCCTTCTCATGTACAGGAAGGTGGACGAAGGACATCCTGAAAGAATAACTGAAGCCATTCAAGAATCTCACTTTGCAACGTCAGGAGCTGCGGCAGCAGGACGATCTGACACGAGAGAGAGAGGAGCGACTCGTTTCCCTCACAATCATCTGAAGGGCGATAGTCTCGATGGATGGAAGAAACTCCAGCAAAAGTGTGACATGTTGCAGGAGGAGAGGCGAGATGATACGCTGGTGAAGACATGGCATGGGGACGAGCCAAACCAGCATGGATGTGATGCAGCGGCACATGCTGGACCATGCAACGAGTCATTACATCACAGATACACTGTAAGAGCAGACTCTGACAGACGAGGAAAGTGCAACGTTATGAGAGAAGATTCCCAGAAGAACTTTCAGAGAAGACTGGAGCAGACTGTTAATGTAAAGATGACAAGAGAGTTTACTGCTGCAAAAGATGAAGAACAAATCAACCACAAGGCACATGAAAAAGACAGCACACCAAAGAGACACCAGGATGACACTAATCATCTTACCTGTAGAGGAAGACACCAGGATGACACTAATCATCTTACCTGTCGAGGAAGACACCAGGATGACACTAACCATCTTAGCTGTAGAGGAACTCCTCTGGTGCATTGTGAAAAACTGTCAGTCGGCAATGAGACAGAGCAAAAACATTATTCCCAAAAGTGTCGAGTAAAGCCAGGAGTGACTTCCTCTACTGCTAGTAGAACAACACAGTGCAGAGTAAAGCCAGGAGTGACTTCCTCTACTGCTAGTAGAACAACACAGTATAGAGTAAAGCCAGGAGTGACTTCCTCTACTGCTAGTAGAACAACACAGTGTAGAGTAAAGCCAGGAGTGACTTCCTCTACTGCTAGTAGAACAACACAGAGTAGAGTAAAGCCAGGAGTGACTTCCTCTACTGCTAGTAGAACAACACAGTGTAGAGTAAAGCCAGGAGTGACTTCCTCTACTGCTAGTAGAACAACACAGTGTAGAGTAAAGCCAGGAGTGACTTCCTCTACTGCTAGTAGAACAACACAGTGTAGAGTAAAGCCAGAAGAGACTTCCTCTACTGCTAGTAGAACAACACAGAGTAGAGTAAAGCCAGAAGTGACTTCCTCTACTGCTAGTAGAACAACACAGAGTAGAGTAAAGCCAGGAGTGACTTCCTCTACTGCTAGTAGAACAACACAGTGTAGAGTAAAGCCAGAAGTGACTTCCTCTACTACTAGTAGAACAACACAGTGTAGAGTAAAGCCAGAAGTGACTTCCTCTACTACTAGTAGAACAACACAGTGTAGAGTAACGCCAGAAGAGACTTCCTCTACTGCTAGTAGAACAACACAGTGTAGAGTAAAGCCAGGAGTGACTTCCTCTACTGCTAGTAGAACAACACAGTGTAGAGTAAAGCCAGAAGAGACTTCCTCTACTACTAGTAGAACAACACAGTGTAGAGTAAAGCCAGAAGAGACTTCCTCTACTGCTAGTAGAACAACACAGTGTAGAGTAAAGCCAGGAGTGACTTCCTCTACTGCTAGTAGAACAACACAGTGTAGAGTAAAGCCAGGAGTGACTTCCTCTACTGCTAGTAGAACAACACAGTGTAGAGTAAAGCCAGGAGTGACTTCCTCTACTGCTAGTAGAACAACACAGTGTAGAGTAACGCCAGAAGAGACTTCCTCTACTGCTAGTAGAACAACACAGTGTAGAGTAAAGCCAGGAGTGACTTCCTCTACTGCTATTAGAACAACACAGTGTAGAGTAAAGCCAGGAGTGACTTCCTCTACTGCTAGTAGAACAACACAGAGTAGAGTAAAGCCAGAAGTGACTTCCTCTACTACTAGTAGAACACAGTGTAGAGTAAAGCCAGGAGTGACTTCCTCTACTGCTAGTAGAACAACACAGAGTAGAGTAAAGCCAGAAGTGACTTCCTCTACTACTAGTAGAACACAGTGTAGAGTAAAGCCAGGAGTGACTTCCTCTACTGCTAGTAGAACAACACAGAGTAGAGTAAAGCCAGAAGTGACTTCCTCTACTACTAGTAGAACAACACAGAGTAGAGTAAAGCCAGAAGTGACTTCCTCTACTACTAGTAGAACAACACAGAGTAGAGTAAAGCCAGAAGTGACTTCCTCTACTGCTAGTAGAACAACACAGAGTAGAGTAAAGCCAGGAGTGACTTCCTCTACTACTAGTAGAACAACACAGTGTAGAGTAAAGCCAGAGGTGACTTCCTCTACTGCTAGTAGAACAACACAGAGTAGAGTAAAGCCAGAAGTAACTTCCTCTACTGCTATTAGAACAACACAGTGTAGAGTAAAGCCAGGAGTAACTTCCTCTACTGCTAGTAGAACAACACAGAGTAGAGTAAAGCCAGGAGTGACTTCCTCTACTTCCTCTACTGCTAGTAGAACAACACAGTGTAGAGTAAAGCCAGAAGTAACTTCCTCTACTGCTAGTAGAACAACACAGTGTAGAGTAAAGCCAGGAGTGACTTCCTCTACTGCTATTTCACATTCATATACTTCCTCTAATCACTCCTCTACTTCTCCAGGCCGATCCAGCTCACGCAGTCTCCCTGCAGGCCACCTGCTGCACCGCAGGCCTTGGAGGTGATGAAAGAGCAAATCGTCGGCTGGACCTCGAATGTCAATTTTTTCACATTTTTATTTTTTGTCATAAATCAATGCCACTGGTCACCCTTGACGTCTCTGTGTGGGTTTTTACAAAATTGAACCAATGGAAAAGCATTAAAGCCCCAATCAGTAATTTTTTTGATTTTTTTTTACTGTAATATAAGATCTTTTTAGTCATAGGACATGGTAGATTGACTTGTAATAGGGAGACTCTCGCCTTTATTTATCCCACACTGCCCTCCATTGGCCAGCCCTGGGACTAAGCAGTTTGCTGCCAGCGTCCCGAGGCAAGATGTGCGCATGCGCTCTACAGCGGCAGCGTTGTGTTCCTGGAAACCAGGAAGTAACTCGATTCGGATTTGCTACGAAAATGATGTTTCACGGAACTATGGATTATTATTTGATCACGTGGTGAGTACCCAATGTCACAACATGTACATAGAGCTTTCTGGCGCTGTGTTTTGTTGACTTTGAACGACGATATCGTTATCGATACTATTGCACGCAGAGGGCGCCGTTTCTCCAATAGCAAAACTTGGAAAAGTTGCTGAATGGGGCTTTAAAACAATCTTGTAACACCATTCGCCCTCAATCTGTCACTCAAACCTCAAAGCTCCGCCCCCTACCTCCGTCTGTACCCCCCCCCAGGCAGGACTCTATACCCGGAAAAGACACACGGGCAGACGCGCTGTGTATTTCTGATATTGTTTTGTTTAATCCTGGCTTCCTCTAACGTAAATAGATCAATAAAATGTTTACAAGTTATCCCTGGGCTGCAAACTCATTTAAATTATGCAAATCAAAGTCGTTTCTGGTGAGAATAATGGTTACGTTAGTGAGACGCTTCTCCTCCACATGACAGAGCCCGTCTCTCGGCCTGGGAGCTCCGCTGCTGCTGCTGCTCCGCGTGCCCGTGCGCTCCATAAGGGTTGCCGCTGCTCGGCCGGAAGAAAGTGCCTCAAACTCGGACTGATAATCCTGTAACATCATTTAAGCTTATTCAGGTAAAGATATTAATAATAATGTAATGACACGTCCAGCGGAAAACTGACTATAATGAAGACGTGTGCCAACTTTGACAACGTGGTGTTCAGTATTTTAAGAGCACACATTTTTTTAAACTTCCTGAAAAGTTGCTGTTTTGGAGATCCAAGATTTTGCCCCGACAGTGACGAAATGAAATGTGTTGTGTGAAAAAGAGGGAAAACTCTCCGAAAAGGAAATTGTAACATCTTCAACTGACTATTGAGTTAACTGAGTTTGTCACTTAGATGATCTTTTTCTGTTGTTCTTGTGTTTTTGAAGAGGATTCATGTTCAATTGTGTCATCATACAGTAGACTCTTATGGTTCATTATATTTTGACCAAAAGTCATACTAATCTAATTACTTTGGCACTATATGATGGCTGTGTATCACGTGCTGCTTATGTGTATTGTGAAAATTAAATTCTGATGAAACAAGATAAAAAAAAACACATTTTTCAGTGGCTTCTGTGTGCTCTTCTAGACTTGTGCAGAACCGTTCTTTTATAAAAAATTAAAAAAGTATATATATATATATATATACTGTACATATATATACTATATATACTTATATATTAGCTAGTGGAACAGTCTGAGTGATTGCTTTTAGTCCAAGGAGTGATGCCTTTTAGTCTGAGGAGTGACTCCTTTTAGTCTGAGGAGTGATGCCTTTTAGTCTGAGGAGTGACTCATTTTAGTCTGAGGAGTGACTCCTTTTAGTCTGAGGAGTGATGCCTTTTAGTCTGAGGAGTGACTCCTTTTAGTCTGAGGAGTGACTCCTTTTAGTCTGAGGAGTGATGCCTTTTAGTCTGAGGAGTGATGCCTTTTAGTCTGAGGAGTGATGCCTTTTAGTCTGAGGAGTGATGCCTTTTAGTCTGAGGAGTGACTCCTTTTAGTCTGAGGAGTGACTCCTTTTAGTCTGAGGAGTGACTCATTTTAGTCTGAGGAGTGATGCCTTTTAGTCTGAGGAGTGATGCCTTTTAGTCTGAGGAGTGATGCCTTTTAGTCTGAGGAGTGACTCCTTTTAGTCTGAGGAGTGACTCCTTTTAGTCTGAGGAGTGACTCCTTTTAGTCTGAGGAGTGACTCATTTTAGTCTGAGGAGTGATGCCTTTTAGTCTGAGGAGTGATGCCTTTTAGTCTGAGGAGTGACTCCTTTTAGTCTGAGGAGTGACTCCTTTTAGTCTGAGGAGTGACTCCTTTTAGTCTGAGGAGTGACTCCTTTTAGTCTGAGGAGTGACTCCTTTTAGTCTGAGGAGTGATGCCTTTTAGTCTGAGGAGTGATGCCTTTTAGTCTGAGGAGTGATGCCTTTTAGTCTGAGGAGTGACTCCTTTTAGTCTGAGGAGTGACTCCTTTTAGTCTGAGGAGTGACTCCTTTTAGTCTGAGGAGTGATGCCTTTTAGTCTGAGGAGTGATGCCTTTTAGTCTGAGGAGTGACTCCTTTTAGTCTGAGGAGTGATGCCTTTTAGTCTGAGGAGTGATGCCTTTTTGTCTGAGGAGTGATGCCTTTTAGTCTGAGGAGTGATGCCTTTTTGTCTGAGGAGTGACTCCTTTTAGTCTGAGGAGTGATGCCTTTTAGTCTGAGGAGTGATGCCTTTTAGTCTGAGGAGTGATGCCTTTTAGTCTGAGGAGTGACTCCTTTTAGTCTGAGGAGTGATGCCTTTTAGTCTGAGGAGTGATGCCTTTTTGTCTGAGGAGTGACTCCTTTTAGTCTGAGGAGTGACTCCTTTTAGTCTGAGGAGTGATGCCTTTTAGTCTGAGGAGTGATGCCTTTTAGTCTGAGGAGTGACTCCTTTTAGTCTGAGGAGTGACTCCTTTTAGTCTGAGGAGTGATGCCTTTTAGTCTGAGGAGTGATGCCTTTTAGTCTGAGGAGTGACTCCTTTTAGTCTGAGGAGTGACTCCTTTTAGTCTGAGGAGTGATGCCTTTTAGTCTGAGGAGTGACTCCTTTTAGTCTGAGGAGTGATGCCTTTTACTAGGAGCCCTGAGACCTGACAACTTTTCACCAACAACTGAAGGATTTTAGTCTAAGGTCTGAGGAACGATGTCTCTTACCCTCCACCGTACAGTGGAAGCATGGTGCTAGTCTAAAGCTCTCCCCAGATCGGCAGAGGGGGTGGAACAACGCAACAGGGGAATTGGCCAAGTACAATTGGGGAGAAAATGAGAGAAAACCGAAGAAAAGGTCGACTTTCAAGAAAACACTTTGTCACATTGATGTTACATCACAGA
>NC_139632.1:5392696-5395196 GCF_964638095.1 Poromitra crassiceps | reverse complement strand
ACTATTTCAAAGGGGTCCCTTGACCTCTCAGCTCAATGTATTTGAATTAAAATTGGTTCAGTGGGTCTATTTCCAGTCTAAATAGCATTAGCAGCTTATGGATTGATTTCTTCTGTTGTTGCTCAACACATTTTGTCTCAACAAATGTGTTCTACATGCAACTTCTGATGAATAAGGGCGGAAAAAATGTGTGTGATCTGGGAGTATCTTGCCTCAATTTTTGTATGTGGATGGATTATTAATTTCTTCCCACCCCTAGGGCCGCTCAATCGTCCCTATTTCCACATCGTCCAATCGTGGCCATTAGAGATTGGCGATAAGACGATCAGATCGCCGTCATCTATTAATTAGCCGTCATTTTCATTATTATTATTATTTTTGATAAAGAGACCTATCAAATGGCATTAATAATTTCGAGGGGAAAAACAATCGATCATAATATATTATTGAATGCAGCCTGTAGAAGAAGAATAAACGTAGATCATGCATTTAGATGAGAAGAGACTGGAGACCGACCCCCATGCCTTCTGAAGCCGCCTCTCTCTTGCTGAACTCCATGACTTGTTTTCTGCAGTCTACTTTTCCATGTTCATTTTGCAGGATTTAACACCGTCAAGTAGCTGTTGCACTGTTGCACTCTGACTCTTCATCATAGAAAGTAACACACAACACGGAGGCTGGAGTATATCTATTTTTTTTATGTATAACTAAGTAATGTGAAGAGAAATATTTTCCCGCATGCCCCTACTGCACTAAACAAGCTTGTTTTTTACCACTGCCAGGATCTGATTATTCCATCAAGTCTCACCACAATTGCGTTGTTTGCCTATAGCTTTACTCTCTCTTTCTTTTACAATAGCAATCTGAGCCTATCAGTTGCAAAAATGAGCACATTTAGTGGACATACATTGATCCGTGCGATTTGCAGCTGCTGGGCGGCTGATGCGATCTTGCTCAATACTGCGAAAATAAGGTCCAGGTTGAAAAATACAGACATTCTCCTTTAAGCTATAAAAATGGATTTGGCCATCACTGTTGCACATGGGGGGTTTTGGTTGAATCAGACGGGCAACTAAGACCTACGGTAACATTTCAAATGAAGGAATATTCCAGAAACATATTTCAGATGCAACTGGATAACATTCAGACATGTCATGAAGAGATAAAGCCCGCCTCTAATCCGGTCTATTTCCACAGCCCAATGGCTTATAGTCAACACACAGATACTGTAGTGAATAGCCACAATACACAATGGAGAATAAATCCTATATTTCTTCACCTGCAAATCCTGCTTTCTTCATCTGCACAATAGCAAAGAGTGAACTTTCAACTCGTTCATAGACGACATAAATGTCTCTCACACTATATCCCAACATATCTATTATTGACAGGCAGGTACGTGGTGTTCATGAAAAGTCATTTATTGTGACCTCGAAGAACAATATAATGAGATTACTTTGAAATATTTGACCTTGAAATCTTTAACCAATGTAGCTACCATCAGACTGTTCAAGTCTACCATCCTTCAGACTGTTCAAGTCTACATCCTTCAGACTGTTCAAGTCTACCATCCTTCAGACTGTTCAAGTCTACATCCTTCAGACTGTTCAAGTCTACCATCCTTCAGACTGTTCAAGTCTACATCCTTCAGACTGTTGAGGTCTACATCCTTCAGACTGTTCAAGTCTACATCCTTCAGACTGTTCAGGTCTACATCCTTCAGACTGTTCAAGTCTACATCCTTCAGACTGTTCAAGTCTACATCCTTCAGACTGTTCAAGTCTACATCCTTCAGACTGTTCAGGTCTACATCCTTCAGACTGTTCAAGTCTACCATCCTTCAGACTGTTCAAGTCTACCATCCTTCAGACTGTTCAAGTCTACATCCTTCAGACTGTTCAAGTCTACCATCCTTCAGACTGTTCAAGTCTACCATCCTTCAGACTGTTCAAGTCTACATCCTTCAGACTGTTCAAGTCTACATCCTTCAGACTGTTCAAGTCTACCATCCTTCAGACTGTTCAAGTCTACATCCTTCAGACTGTTCAAGTCTACCATCCTTCAGACTGTTCAAGTCTACCCTCCTTCAGACTGTTCAGGTCTACATCCTTCAGACTGTTCAAGTCTACATCCTTCAGACTGTTCAGGTCTACATCCTTCAGACTGTTCAAGTCTACATCCTTCAGACTGTTCAGGTCTACATCCTTCAGACTGTTCAAGTCTACCATCCTTCAGACTGTTCAAGTCTACCATCCATCAGACTGTTCAAGTCTACATCCTTCAGACTGTTCAAGTCTACCATCCATCAGACTGTTCAAGTCTACCATCCTTCAGACTGTTCAAGTCTGCATCCTTCAGACTGTTCAAGCCTACCATCCTTCAGACTGTTCAAGTCTGCATCCTTCAGACTGTCAAGTCTACATCCATCAGACTGTTCAAGCCTACCATCCTTCAGACTGTCAAGTCTACATCCTTCAGACTGTTCAAGTCTACATCCATC
>NC_139632.1:5355196-5387696 GCF_964638095.1 Poromitra crassiceps | reverse complement strand
CGTCGGGTTCCTGGCAGCACACACCACCACACGGTTGAAGTCGATCGGATGAATGGTTCTCGAGATAAAGTGCATTTTGTGTCGGCTGTAGGAGGCGCTAGTATGACTATGCACGTGTCTGAAATTGGGCACCGCATTCAGTCGAGTTCCCGACAGCGTACTCCCCAAGTTTGAAGTCGATCGGACGAACGGTTCTTGAGATAAACCACTTTTTGTGTTGCCAGTAGGTGGCGCTATGACTATATGCGTGGCAGTGCATTCAGTTTCCCTAAGCGCATTTTGAAGGCGATCAGAGTAATGGTGTGCCTTGCAACTCCGGACATACGCGCATCCATACTGTACATCTGACTCTCCAATTATAGTAGTAGGATGTAGGGATGGGCATTTTGAATCAATTTCCATAAATCGAAATTCGGGAAAATTAACGATCAATTATCGATTATCGATAGCGTAATAATATATATATAGTTTTTTTACTCTGGTCTGATAATAACGTTGCGCGTTCTCGGCCAGCTATAATGGCGATGCCGCTGTGTAGTAAGAATATCAGACACTAGCGCTGTGGCCAGGTAAACAAACATGTTACATGTCAGGTTACATGATGTAAGGCAATCAGCGTCTTCCAGCTTAGCTGACAGCACAAGAGTCAAATCAACAGGCCTGAGCTCGGCGCGTCCTTATAACGTCATGAGTGCGCCTGCGGTAACGTTGACAACCACACAGTCACACTAGCTAGCTAGGCTGCTGCACTCACATTTTGAAAGTAGGACTCAGCTCACCGGCCGCGGCTTCCAGGCTTATAAACTCGTGACAAAAACCTCATCTGTCCTGATGGTCGAGTTCCATCCAGCTGCTCTCAGTCCGACGCGTGGATATTATTATTTGCCACGAGATGTGTGTGAATTGATTCAGGTGGGCGTTAGTAGCTAAAGGCTAGCTGAGTCCATGCTGACTGCTGCTACTTCATAGTTCATAATGTTATAAACAAATAAAACGACTTGAATTCACTTAAACATGTGTACCGTTACTCACACTTTGTTGGAAATTAGGAGAGAAGTGTACGAAGTGTCATAGTTATAACAGCCTCACTGAGGTCCGCAGACCGCTGGGTGCGTTTGTTTGTGTCCCCGGCGCATGCCGGTGGGAATTCCCCATGTTTAAAACAGTTTTGTTGGCACAAAGGCCCGTGCCCAGCCAGATAACTAGAGACTATATGAAGCTCCACCTCACGTTAGTCGGCTGTGCAATGGAGTGGGGCGAGGAGGAACGAATTCCACCCAAACCTAGTCCGCAAAAAAACAAAAAAAACAAAAATCGATAGAAAATCCACATGATCGAATTCATTCCTCAACGATCAATTATCGATTATCAATTATTGATGAACATCCCTAGTAGGATGCTGAATTGACAAGAAGATCATCTACAAATGACGCCTTTTATCTTGTGTTTCTAGAGTTATGTGTTTTTACGGATATGTAAGGAACGAGGCTCTCGCCCGCCCTGCAGCTCGCCGAGCTGGCCCTGCAGCTTGCATACGCAGCTCCACAGCTGTGCGGCTCACTGGCTGCCTCGCCCACCCTGCGGCTCGCCCGCTGTGCGGGCTCACTTGCTCTTATGACATCACTGATGACATCATCACGGATGACATCACTGATGACAATTAGGGCAATCACCTAATTAAAAAGCAATCACCTAATTAAAAGATCCGGCTCCATCAGGTCACCCGCACAGCCCAGGGGCAGAAGCCATCGTCTCCCGTCTGGTTCCTTCCTGATTCTACCTACTTACACTCCCATCACTTATAGCCTCAGACTGATGACATCATCACTGATGACATCATCACTGATGACATCATCACTGATGCAGCAGACAGAGAACATTGTCCACATTTCCAAATTTATATACAGATAGATAGGATAGATAGATAGATTAGATAGATAGATGGGTTAATTTTATTAACCATCTATTTTATTTCCTGGGAGAGCGCAGGGCATTTCAGTTGAATTCAAACCGCTAATATGTATATTTCTTTATGTTTTGTCACCACTACAGAAACACTAGGTAACTGCTAAATTGTGATATGGTTTCAGACGTTGACTTGCTGTTAGTTAATGCTTTGATGAATGGTTTAATCATGCGTTTGTATTGATTCCTGTCGCTGTCTGATCGTGATCAGGCTAATTATCAGCTAATTGGACTGCGTTTCTAACAGCGCTAGGCTATGTAGTAAATGGTTGGCCTTTGTGTGTGTGTGTGTGTGTGTGTGTGTGTGTGTTTTAAACTGCTTTCCTAATCCAACATGATGTGCTTGATGGTGTTATTAATGACTCCTGATGACATTTGAAAGCTCAGCGTTGTCGTTGCCCTTTAGTTTCACTTTTGATAAAGTCACATTAACATTGATTCACCCAGAAAAGACTGTGTAGAATATGACCTCCTCTGTCTGTCAGCTGCAAGTAGTGTATTTACTGCTTTTTCACGCATGCTTTCAGGCCAGCTGGGTGTGTGTGTGTGTGTGTGTGTGTGTGTGTGTGTGTGTGTGTGTGTGTGTGTGTGTGTGTGTGTATGTGTGTGTGTGTGGGGTAGGGGGGGTGTTAAAACTGTGACTTTCTGCTCCAGGTTGAACACTTAAAGCCAGTGACTTACTATGTCAGAGGGTGCAAAGTCTTTTCAAAGGTTTTCATCACACCCAATCTACCTCATCTAGACTGGTGTAGCTAGCGGTTTCTTGACCTTAATCCAAGAGGTTAGGTGTGGTGGTGTAGAAATGCAGGAAAAGCGTAAAAATATATAAAGGTAATAATAATAATAATAATAATAATAATAATAATAATAATAATAATAATAATAATAATAATAATAATAATAATAATACTACTACTACTACTACTACTAATAATAATATAAAAATGTGTATGTGGGCTCCGTTTCAAGTTCTGTGTCCGGCCACAGCTATGCCATTTTACGTGCGATCGAGCTGAAACTTCCAGGGGGTGTAAAGAGCACCCGTGCGGGTGACCTGACAGAGCCGGATTTTTAAATTAGGGCAGATTAACTGCACTAATTGCCCTCAGGCTGATTGCCCTCAGGCTGAGGCTAATGTTTCAGTGATGACAGCTGGGTTTTCTTAATAGGTGGACTGATCAGTGATGTCATAGGGTGGCACACACACACACACACACACACACACACTGATGATGTCATCAGTGATATCAATATGGGGCACACACACACACACACCTGCGCGCGCCAATAGGGCAGGCGAGGCCACACAGCAGCCGAGCTGCGGGTAAGGCTGTGCAGCGGCTGAGCCTAGTAATAATAACAACAATAATAACAACAATAATCATCATCATCATCATGTTCATCTCAGGGAGATTTCCCTCGCCAATTAGCCTATGTATCTTTCCAAGTTTGCTTTCCAATTTTAAAACATAACGTCGGTGTCGGGCCAGGACCTCGAATGTCACTTTTTTCACTTTCTTACTTTTTGTCATGAATCAATGCCATTGGTCACCCTTCACGTCTCTGTGTGGTTTTTAACAAATGCAACCAATGGAAAAGCATTAAAACGAGCTTGTGAGTAAATCTCGTAACGCCATTCGCCCTCAATCTGTCAGTCAAACCTCGAAATCCCCCCCCTACCTCCGTGTGTACCCCCCCACGCAGGACACTAAACCCGGAAAAGACACACGGCAGACGCGCTGTGTATTTCTCATATCGTTTTGACTCATCCTGGCTTCCTCTGACGTTAATATATCAATCAAATGTTTTCCAGTTATTCCTAGGCTGCAAACTTGTTTTAACATGCAAATCGGAGTGCTTTCTGACGAGAATAAAGTAACGTTAACGTTACGTTATGTCAGACTATTTCTCACCCCATGCGAAAGCCCCAAATCGGCCATGAGAGGCGAGGGGCAATCCTGCTGCTCCTGCGCGTGCGCCCGCGGCCTGGAGCTTGGGGGCTCGTGCATGAGGATGCGGCTGCCTCCCGCTTGACTGGCCATGAGAAAGCGCTTCCAAGTCGGACTGATAATATAAACAACATCATTTGAGCTTATCCAGGTCAGATATTTATAAAGTAATGACACATTCAGCGGGAAACTAACTATAATTAAGACATGTGCCAACTTTGACGACATTTGGTTCAGTAGTTTAAGAGCAAACAGGTTTTTTTTACTTCCTGAAAAGTTTCTGTTTTGGAGATTCGAGGTCCTGGAACGACAGCAGCGATAAGCATGTGTGTGTGTGTGTGTGTGTGTGTGTGTGTGTGTGCACGTGTGTGTATGTGCGTGTGTAGTTACATATCTGCAGGCTTGGATTCCCAGCTGAGCTAATGGTGCATGCTCCCCTCTCAGCAGGGGGTCTCTCTCTCTGCAGCCCGCTGTTGCTCAAAACACACAAACAGCCCACACCACAGCTTCTCTGTTCTTCTTCCTCCTGCCTGCAGTATGTATTCCCTGCACTGCTCCCTCTCTGTACAACCACAGCACACATTGCTTGAATGGACCAGAGACAAGTTACACATATCATTTACATTCAGAAAAAGCTTTAATAGCCAAACAGATTGGGTTAGAATAGGTAATATGATGGTAAGCAGCACACAGAGGACAATGTCAACTTCCAGATGCTTTGAGGCAAAGAGCTCATGAGGAGAATGAATGAGAGGAGAGAGATGAGATGAGATGAGAGGAGAAAGAGGAGAGAGATGAGAGGAGAGAGAGGAGAGAGATGAGAGAGATGAGAGGAGAGAGATGAGAGGAGAGGAGAGAGAGGAGAGAGGAGAGGAGAGGAGAGAGATGAGAGGAGAGGAGAGAGAGGAGAGAGGAGAGGAGAGGAGAGAGATGAGAGGAGAGAGAGGAGAGAGAGGAGAGAGATGAGAGGAGAGGAGAGGAGAGAGAGGAGAGGAGAGGAGAGGAGAGAGAGGAGAGGAGAGAGAGGAGATGAGAGGAGAGGAGAGAGAGGAGAGGAGAGGAGAGAGAGGAGAGGAGAGAGAGGAGATGAGAGGAGAGGAGAGAGAGGAGAGAGAGATGAGAGGAGAGGAGAGGAGAGGAGAGAGAGGAGAGAGATGAGAGAGAGGAGAGGAGAGGAGAGGAGAGAGAGGAGAGGAGAGGAGAGGAGAGAGAGGAGAGGAGAGGAGAGGAGAGAGAGGAGAAGCGGTGGGAGGAGGAGGAGAACGAGGCAGAGGACATTGTAAAGGAGAAATAGGAGATGAGGAGGAAGAGGGAAAGGGGAAAGGACAGGGCAGAAGGTAAAGTCATTTATATGGATGGCTAACAGGCCTTTTGTGATGGCATGCGCACGAGCGCGCGCACACACATACACACACACACATACATACACACACACACACACACACACACACACACACACACACACACACATACATACACACACACACACACACATACATACACACACACATACATACACATACATACACGCACACACGTCACCTTCCTTGACATCAAGCCCGCAGGGACACTGTACGCTTGTGGACGTCTTGGCGATTAATGTGTGTGTCCATGGCCAGTGCACAGTACCTTATTTACATACATATTAAATATATATGTAGATATACACACACACACACACACACACACACACACACACACACACACACACACACACACACACACACACACACACACGTAGGCAGCATACAGCATAAGCTCAGACATGTAATTTCAGGAGGCATTTTTCAGGAATGGTTAACATGAGTTTGACATTCATGCTCCATCTTGTGCTTAAACATGTAGAGTGTGTGTGTGTGTGTGTGTGTGTGTGTGTGTGTGTGTGTGTGTGTGGATGTGTGTGTGTGTGTGTGTATGTGAGTGTGTGTGTGTGTGTGTGTGTGTGTGTGTGTGTGTGTGTATCTGATACGTGTCCTGGCCTGAGATAAGCCAACAATTATAACTCCGTCTTTATTGCTTATCTGTTTAGAAATGCTCAGAATGCACACACACACACACACACACACACACACACACACACACACACACACACACACACACACACACACACACACACACATATTATTGCTGTGCGTGTAAACAAAGGCTTGTACAGTATGTGAGCTTCTTATGAAGCAGCCTATAGAATGTTTAGGATTTAGGTGGTCTTAAGGTGGCCTCATGTCCCCATTGTACAGTACATCCATCCCATAATGAGTCAGCAAACACTTGATACTGCCACATCAGCAACAATGGCAGATGCCTCGCCTGTGGAATCTGCTTTGTTTGAATAGGCCTGATTCATCAATAATGTCTTGCACCCTGATCAGCTCTGATCCAGGTGAGTGTTGCCAGAAGAGAGAGACAGAGACAGAGACAGCGACAGAGAGCTGTGCTGTCATTGCTACCTTCCAACTGCCAATTTCAGGCTGCTGGCTCTGGCCGGCAAGATGGCAACCAATGGTCAGAAAATCCAAAACTTTGGCATTGAGCTATCTTATGGAGGACTGGAAACTCTGGTAATGAGCTATCTTATGGAGGACTGGAAACTCTGGTAATGAGCTATCTTATGGAGGACTGGAAACTCTGGTAATGAGCTATCTTATGGAGGACTGGAAACTCTGGTAATGAGCTATCTTATGGAGGACTGGAAACTCTGGCATTGAGCTATCTTATGGAGGACTGGAAACTCTGGCATTGAGCTATCTTATGGAGGACTGGAAACTCTGGCATTGAGCTATCTTATGGAGGACTGGAAACTCTGGCATTGAGCTATCTTATGGAGGACTGGAAACTCTGGTAATGAGCTATCTTATGGAGGACTGGAAACTCTGGCATTGAGCTATCTTATGGAGGACTGGAAACTCTGGCATTGAGCTATCTTATGGAGGACTGGAAACTCTGGCATTGAGCTATCTTATGGAGGACTGGAAACTCTGGCATTGAGCTATCTTATGGAGGACTGGAAACTCTGGTAATGAGCTATCTTATGGAGGACTGGAAACTCTGGCATTGAGCTATCTTATGGAGGACTGGAAACTCTGGTAATGAGCTATCTTATGGAGGACTGGAAACTCTGGCATTGAGCTATCTTATGGAGGACTGGAAACTCTGGCATTGAGCTATCTTATGGAGGACTGGAAACTCTGGTAATGAGCTATCTTATGGAGGACTGGAAACTCTGGCATTGAGCTATCTTATGGAGGACTGGAAACTCTGGTAATGAGCTATCTTATGGAGGACTGGAAACTCTGGTAATGAGCTATCTTATGGAGGACTGGAAACTCTGGCATTGAGCTATCTTATGGAGGACTGGAAACTCTGGCATTGAGCTATCTTATGGAGGACTGGAAACTCTGGTAATGAGCTATCTTATGGAGGACTGGAAACTCTGGTAATGAGCGATCTTATGGAGGACTGGAAACTCTGGCATTGAGCTATCTTATGGAGGACTGGAAACTCTGGCATTGAGCTATCTTATGGAGGACTGGAAACTCTGGCATTGAGCTATCTTATGGAGGACTGGAAACTCTGGCATTGAGCTATCTTATGGAGGACTGGAAACTCTGGTAATGAGCTATCTTATGGAGGACTGGAAACTCTGGTAATGAGCTATCTTATGGAGGACTGGAATCAACTGCGGCAAGACCAGCTGAGAAGGTGGTTTTAGCGCAATCCAGGCCGGTGCTGTGTCATCTTAGACTGCTTGTAGGACGCACTGCCGCCTGGAGGAAATCTGCACGCGAACACTTATGCACACACACATCTGAGAGGCACTAATCAAGCCCAAAATCACAAGAAAGAAAGAAACCAATCAATAAACTTCAAAAACAATTCTCTCCCCCCTCTCTCTTTCCCTCACACAGACCCCCTCCCCTCTGGTGGACGCTGTCCATGGTGCTGAAATGACAAGACCCCTAAAAGAGGTCTGGCGCTCTCCCCCTCTCTCACATCATCTCATCACACAAGTGGGTTTCTTCGTTTCAGTCATTTGTGAAGTTAAGTAAGAGCAATGTTTCAATCAGGTTTGAGGTTGTTAAATAATTGTTTTAGATTTTTTTAAGCGACAACTGCCGTCTTCTCTGCCTTCTCTTCTGCCTTCTCTTCTGTGCGTCAGGATGTCGATATGAAGACATTCATCTTTGGGCACAATGAAATAACGATGGAACAGAGAGACTTTGGCAAAACCGCATTATATGTAAAAGCTTCATGTTAACTATCAGGAAATGTTCAAGTGTGTGAAGTAGTTTTTCCACACTGTGGAATAATGGCTTCTTCTGAAGGGAGCAGAACGAGCACAGACATACTGAATAGAGAGAGTGGAAATATTCTACCAATTTGTAATATTCTATTTAAACCTATGAGAGGGAGAATAACCATCTACAGAGCCAGTTATAAAGAAAATGACAGACACTGTCAATGAATGGAAAATCATTATAACTGGGATAAAGCGAGGGGCATTAGGTCAACTGTATTTCACTTGAGTTCCTGATGATGCACAGGCTTGTTCATTCAACTCTTTTAATACGGGCCAGTTTGAATAGAAGTAACGTGTAATCCTGATAAAACAGGAAAGCGACTGAACGTTTGAAAGTCAAGGTCAAAACTTTCATGCAAATAAATCTGCACGCGGAAGCTGTGCTAAGCTGTCAACAAACTGTATGAACACACTGCGCGCATACAAAGCAGAGCTGGAGTCCAGATCAACACCAGAGAGAAATGGAGTCAAGGCCAAGGCAGAGAGACAGAAGAGAATTACCATACACGCAGAGAATAATGGTCAGGGTACGGATTTTCATATGCACATCCAGTGTTTCCCTTACGATCGTACTGGTGGCCTGGCGGCCCGTCAGGCCAACGACGCCCCCGCCAGGCCAGTTTTTTTTTCTCCCTCCCCAAAATTTCAATAAATCTTTAAGACATATTAATACAATACAACAAAACGTATATTGGTGTTGACAGTAATAGAAAAGCACTAAATAATGCCAAATATACAATCATTCCAAACAATAAGCATTTTGCTTTTAGGAGCGTCTGTTGTGTCTGCAGCGCTGTCTGTGTGTACACACGCACACGCACGCACACACACACACACACGGTATCTACCGCACCCCCCCCCCCCCCGACCCCCCCAACTCAAACAGACATGTTGGTGGCGTGTGTGGCGGGCAGAGTTGCAGTGTCAGCCCACCTCTTGCATCAGCAGCGTTTATAAATAGAGCTTCCATGCATCAATCTTATCATTGATCCAATTAAAAAGAAGCTACATTGAGCTTAGCTACAGCACATTGAGCTTAGCTACAACACATCGAGCTTAGCTACAGCACATTGAGCTTAGCTACAGCACATTGAGCTTAGCTACAGCACATTGAGCTTAGCTACAACACATTGAGCTTAGCTACAGTACATTGAGCTTAGCTACAACACATCGAGCTTAGCTACAGCACATCGAGCTTAGCTACAGCACATTGAGCTTAGCTACAGCTACATTGAGCTTAGCTACAGCACATTGAGCTTAGCTACAGCACATTGAGCTTAGCTACAACACATTGAGCTTAGCTACAGCACATTGCGCTTAGTTACAGCACATTGAGCTTAGCTACAACACATTGAGCTTAGCTACAGCACATTGAGCTTAGCTACAGCACATTGAGCTTAGCTACAACACATTGAGCTTAGCTACAACACATTGAGCTTAGCTACAACACATTGAGCTTAGCTATAACTGCAATTTGACACGTACTGTACATTCTACTTTATTCTACTTTCTTTACTTTATTCTACTTTATTCTATTTTATTTTATTTTACTCTATTGCATTTTACTGCATTTTATTTCATTGTATTGACTGTTTTACGTTTAGGGAGATACTGTGTGATACTGTGTTATGCTATGTTGTGTTATGTGGATATTTCATGCCTGAGTGCGAGCAGCTGTAACTTGTCCAAATTTCCCCCCGGGGATCATTAAAGTCTTTCTGATTCTGATTCTGATTCTGATTCTGATTCTACAGCACAGCACATGGAAGCTAGCACACAGAAGCATGCGCTACTCTCACTCTTCTGAGGGCTTTGCACCACGTGTGTTTGTGCACTTCTGGTCCCCTTGTGGGAACCTTGTGAGAACCAGTTTGAGATTTAGACCTAGTGGTGAGGTTAAATGCGCAAACTGATATTTTTCTACATTTTCTAAGAATTCAGGGAGAAGGTCAGAGTTCGAGTGTCAGAGATAGGCTGAGGCCTTCAGGGGTGAGGGTGTAGGTTGAATGTTAGGACTAGCACTGAATGTTTCAATGGAACACACACATCCTCATGGATGTGTGTGTGTGTGTGTGTGTGTGTGTGTGTGTGTGTGTGTGTGCACGTTTATATGGACCACCACGCTGAAATGATGGACATTAGGTCCCTCATTCATGACTCTCCTGAGACAATGACAATGACTGTGTGTGTGCGTGCATGTGTGTGTCTGTGTGTGCCTGTGTGTGTGTGTGTGTGTGTGTGTGTGTGTGTATGTGTGTGCCTGTGTGTGTCTAGGGGAGGATAATGGGGGGATATGTAGGCGTGATAAACCAGGATTTTCGGAGGGTTAGTTCAGCGCTAATACCTTACTATCGCAGTGGACAGATGGCAATTGCTAATCTCAGGTGGTGTGTGTGTGTGTGTGTGTGTGTGTGTGTGTGTGTGTGTGTGTGTGTGTGTGTGAGTAAGGGTACATGTCATCAGATCCATGACAGTTGGGGGCTAGAGATATCTGGCTGCAATAATATGTGTCACTCAAACACTGTTGCGCTCAACCTGCTTTTGACTGAATGTCACCTCTTCTCAATCTGTGTGTGTGTGTGTGTGTGTGTGTGTGTGTGTGTGTCTGTGCACACACGCACGCGTACAGACACCCACACACACGCGTGTGCATGCGTGCGTGTGTGTGCGTGCGTGCATGTGTGTGTAGTATCTAACTCACAGTTACCTGAAACAGGAAATGCACAGTGCGATTGTATTCTGTAATAATACAAGTTGTTTAAAAACACTACACATCATAACAATGGCATCATATTCCGCATCACTTTGAAACAATGTCACCACATCAACTTGGAGGTGGAGCTAATGGACACGTGCTGGCATCAGAGCACGTCATTACAACTCATCTGGCAGCAATAGAGACACCACACAACAGTTTGTAGCTATGTTTCATTCAAGGGAAATGACCCTGGTGTAGGGAAGTGAAGGGAGCGCTTTCCCCCGTGATGGGCGTGGCCTATTTCATGCAGTGTCTCTATGGAATGAAGGAATTATGAATGAAGCAATAATAAAATCCTTCACAAAGGCTTCAAGGTGAGGAACGCAGTGAGACCAGGCGATTCATATGATGATTAAAGATGAATATTACAAACACTTTGAGATGAACCTGAGAGCTGAGATGAAGCTGCATGCAGGTGGTGGTGGGGCAGCAGCAGGTGGTGGTGGGGCAGCAGCAGGTGGTGGGGGAGGGGCAGGTGGTGGGGGAGGAGGGGGGGGGGAGGTGGGGATGGGGGTGGGGCCATGATCATGATCTGACTTTAGGAGACTTTCCCTCAGAACTCGTGGGAGAGAGATCTTTCTCCACCAAACCCTTTGATTTACAGGTCTGTAGCAGGGCCAAATGCAAGAGTAAGCCATGTGCTTTGGTGTGTGTGTGTGTGTGTGCGTGTGTGTGTGTGTGTGTGTGTGTGTGCGTGTGTGTGTGTGTGTGCGTGCGTGTGCGTGTGCGCGTGTGCGTGCGCATGATGTTGGAGGGCTTTACGAGAAATCCCAGTTGTGCTGCCAGTCACTTCTCGGATCGCTACAGAGAGATGTGCCACCATGGCAAAGACTTGAGAGGACCAATCCCTGGCATCAGTCATTCATCTATTCATCAAATAGATGAAAACAGGAGAGGAGGCAGAGGAGAGAGAGAGAGAGGAGGAAGAGGAGAGAGAGAGAGAGAGAGAGACAGAGAGAGAGAGAGGAGGAAGAGGAGAGAGAGAGGAGGCAGAGGAGAGAGAGAGAGGAGGCAGAGGAGAGAGAGGAGAGAAAGAGAGGAGGCAGAGGAGAGAGAGAGAGGAGGCAGAGGAGAGAGAGAGGAGGCAGAGGAGAGAGAGAGGAGAGAAAGAGAGGAGGCAGAGGAGAGAGAGGAGGCAGAGGGGAGAGAGAGGAGGGAGAGGGGAGAGAGAGAGGAGAGAGAGGTGAGAGAGAGGAGAAAGATGAGAGAGAGAGAGGAGAGAAAGAGAGGAGGCAGAGAGAGAGAGAGAGAGAGGAGAAAGATGAGAGAGAGGAGAGAAAGAGAGGAGGCAGAGAGAGAGAGAGAGGAGAAAGATGAGAGAGAGAGGAGAGAAAGAGAGGAGGCAGAGAGAGAGAGAGAGAGGAGAAAGATGAGAGAGAGGAGAGAAAGAGAGGAGGCAGAGAGAGAGGAGGGAGAGGAGAGAGAGAGAGGAGAGAGAGAGAGAGAGGAGAGAGAGGTGAGAAAGAGAGGAGGCAGAGAGAGAGAGAGGAGAAAGATGAGAGAGAGAGAGGAGAGAGAAAGAGAGGAGGCAGAGGGGAGAACAGGGCCAGGAACACTATTATATATTTAGCCAATAAGAAAGGCTGTAAGGATGTGAACAGAGAGAGCCAGGAACACTATTATTTTAAACTTCTTCATCCAAAAAGACTACATCAAAGTGTGGGAGCTTGGCGGTATGTTGTAGCCCTACATTCAATAAATCATGCTGTGAGCGTGGCTCATCCCCTCTTTCATGTCATCCCCTCGTCCATCTTTCCAACAGCAAGTCCATAAAACCTATGTAAGAAATATCAAAGCGTATGTGACTTATACGAGGTCAAATGAATAATATATCGCCAGCAGCCCTCGAGCCCGGGCCAAGGAAAACAGAGGAGGAAGCCAGATGAGAGGAAGAGTGGAGCGGGAGAACAGAGACTGGAGGGATGGAGAGAGGGAGGGATGGAGAGAGGGAGGGAGGGATGGAGAGAGGGAGGGATGGAGAGAGGGAGGGATGGAGGTGTGAAGGAGAGACAGACGCTCACTAAAGTGCCACCTTTACACTTTCAACACCTTGTAAGAGAAATCACTTCAAAGGACGTTAACCCTGGCATCAGGGAGGGAGGGAGAGAGGGAAGGAGACAGACAGAAGGAGAGACAGGCGGACAGAAAGAGAGACAGAAAGAGGGAGAGACAGGCAAACAGACAGACAGACAGACAGAAAGAGAGACAGCCAGACAGACAGTCTGTGTATGCGTGTGTAGTGTGTGTGTATGCGTGTGTAGTGTGCGCTTGTTTCACCTGAGCAGAATGAACAAAACGAAACCTTGCCGTCCAAAAAGAAGCCCCTTGTTATTGCTAAACTATATGGATAATTGCCAATTGAAGTAACAGCCCCTCTATGTGACCAATAAGATGAGAAAGAGAAAACTGTTCAAGTCAAGTCAAGTTGATTTGTCTATTCACCAGCATGTCTCAGAGGACATGTCTCAGAGGACATGTCTCAGAGGGCTTCACAGAGAAGATGTCTCGCTAAGTCTGTTGTGTTGAACATGTGTCCTCCACGTGCACTATAGTAAAAGCTGCTGCACGGACAAGAAAGTCAAATGAAAGGATCACCCACACTGTAGAGATCTCCGCGTCCAATTAAAACAGCAGACTGTGGGAAGCGTGGCTAGAAGAAGTGTACTTGTTATGCACGTTACGTACACATGCCTCCTCTCCAAACAGACCTCAGATCAAACTATTAACTATCCCACATCCCAAAGTGGAGACAGGAAATAAGACTTGAACAAGCATAATATTAATGCATAACTTTTAATGAATTTCACATTTTGAAATGATGCTATTTTGCAAATGCATCATCAGCATCCGACTTGGTTGCGGTTACGAGACGTATCCCTGCTTTCCAATGCAGTTAAAATAAGATTTTAACATAATATATAATAATATATAATAATATATAACTATAACATTTATTTATTCATGTATTATTCCTGCGGAAGAGAGAGATCCTTAGAGTAGCGGGATCCCCCCTTTCCAAATTTAAACTTAAATCCTAATCACTCTGCCATCCTCTCTCCTACAGGCATGAAACCACACACACACACACACACACACACACACACACACACACACACACACACACACACCTGCAATCCCCCCCAGCCCGCCGTTCCGTGTCCCACTTCCATTTCCAAAAGCTCTCCCTCGCCCCCTGGTTATTCCTCTGTGCGTTGCAGCGGTGGAGGAGTGTTTTACGCATCGGCTGCTACCTTTGATCTTTATTCCACATAGCCAAGCTCTATTTTGGGGCTGTGTTGCTGCTGCTGTGAGAGAGACAGAGATGAGCTTTCAATTCGTCAAAGAGGAGGACGAGAGAGAGAGAGTGTGTGTGAGAGAGAGAGACACAGAGAGTGTGTGTGTGTGTGTGTGTGTGTGTGTGTGTGTGTGTGTGTGTGTGTGTGTGTGTGTGTGTGTGTGTGTGTGTGTGTGTGTGTGTGTGACTGTGCGTGCGTGCGTGTGTGTGTGTGTGTGGAGGGGGGAGTGGTGCAGAAAGACAGATGCATAAAGACGTATTGAGATGGAGACAGAGGGAGATGACGGGTGGGGTGGGGGGGGGGGGGTTACATAAGTCTCCACAGCTGGAAAAGAAGGCGTGGCACTGCAGCACCGCTGGAAGAAACAAACACACACTCTTTGACCTCCGAAAACAAACGACGAAACAAGATAGGACGTTATCTTTGGCTTTGGGAAACTGATCGACATTTGTCACCATTTTTCCGACATTTTATAGACCAAACAACTAATCGATCAATGGAGAAAATGATTGACAATGAAAAGAATCGTTATTTGCAGCCCTACTAGGTTGGGGGTTACATAACTCCTCACAGTGGGGAAAAGGAGTGGCACTGCAGCACAGCGGAGGAAACACTTTCACAAGTGGAAAACTGGCAACAGAATCAGGCAAAGAGTACGGAGAGTACCGGAGAGAGAGAGAGAGCACCAGAGAGAGAGAGAGAGAGAGCACAGAGAGTGCTGGAGTGAGAGAGAGAGAGAGAAGAAAGAGTTAAGGAAAGACGTGAAAGAAGTCATATAATTCCCCTCTCTCTCAGCAGCATGGCCCCAGCTCTCTCTCTCTCTCTCTCTCTCTCTCTCTCTAGCTCGAGAGAGAGAGAGAGAGAGAGAGAGAGAGAGAGAGAGAGAGAGAGAGAGAGAGAGAGAGAGAGAGGCTACGCACTGTCAGGAAGAGAGAAGTGGAAGCAGAAAGAGACACCACGCGGCTGTCAAGCCACTGCACTTTCCCCCCGCGGCTCACACTTATTTCGGTCACGTCGCTCACTTTGTGACACTGATTGCACTAAAGCAGCGCTAGAGAAAATCCCTCTCTCCTCTTTTTCTCCCCCGCTGTCTCTCACTCACACACTTAGACCCCCCCCCCCCCCCCCCCCCCCCCGCTGTCTCTCACTCACACACTCACACAGATGATGGCGTTTGGCCCCTCGCAGCTTCCATCCAGCCCGCGGCGGCTAAGAGCCTGATTGCGCCCTGTTGTGATCTGTCTCGTCGCCCTCCTCTGTTAACACCTTTCTCTCTCTCGCCAGCTCTCTTTGTCTCTGTCGGGCGGCCGTCGTCACGGCGCCAGAGCGCCTCTCTGTCTGCGGGGGTCTTTGGAGAAAACAGCCCCCTTAACGCTCTGTGGATTTGCGGAGATTTCGTGTAGGCAGGTGCTCACGGTACCGCCACCCCTCCCCCAGGGCTGCATGGCGCCAGTGCTGTCATGTAACCAAGTAATAATACTTAAGTACAGTATTTGAGTATTTTTTCCTCCGAGTATCTACTTGAATATTTATATTTCTGTCAACTTTCACTTTTACTCCACATTTCCCAAATAAAATGTGTACTTTTACACTCCACTACATTTCCCTCTTAGTTACAATTTGTACTTTGTAACTTACAAAGTCAAATCAGAAGAAATTTGGTCGCCTGCAAGCAAGCAGGTTTGACGAATCAGTGCTCCTAGCTTTGACGAATCAGCTTGCACATTACGTTAATGACAATCCACACTGCATTCCAGGTGGTGGCAGATGGTACTACACCATAATGTTGTTTGCCAAACGCTATAAAACTCAAGAAGAAGATTTCCACTCTGAAAGACCAAGCATGTCTTTCGCTTGCTTTTTTTTTTAAACAGCATTTACTTGTACTTTTACTTTCAATACTTAAGTACATTTAATATAAGAAAATTACTTTTGATACTAAAGACTTTTATGTTTACCGTCGCTTTTAACTGCTGACAGCTGTTTTTTAGGAGATGTGTGTGTGGTAGGGGTGTCACGATACACTCAGTTCACGATACGATACGTATCACGATACTGGGTTCACGATAACGATACGATACGATACGATTTTAACAATATTTTTTTAAACTTGAATAATGACAATATATGACTGGAAAAGTAGCATTTTATTTGAAATGCACAAATACAAAACATGCTGTTGTGGGAAATTGTTATTACAATAACAACTAGAAAAAACATGAGATTGGAGATAAGGCTTATCTTGAAATAGAATGAGTTACACCGTCACTTAGATGTACTTTGAACTAAAAGGTTTCTCAGCAGTATAAATTCTCATTATGCATCTTCAGTTTTTCTTCAAACTCAAACAACAAGACTTTTCTTAATCTATTTTTTATGCATCTTCAGTTTTTCCTGTCAAGTAAACAGTTTTGCCAGAAACTCAATTGAATGGTTTCTCTCCTGTCTAACTTCTCATGTGTCTCTTCAGAGACTTGTTCAACTGAACTACTTTCCACACATTGAACTTCAACAAACAAAGACGTTTCTTAGTCTATTTTTTGAATTTTTTTTTTTTTTTTTTTTTTTTTGTGATATGAGATTTCATCTCAACGATACATATCGTGACGTTTTACTATCGCGAAATTTCGTGGGACGATATATTGTGACACCCCTAGTGTGTGGCCTATAAAGGTTCGAGTCCAACTATTATAAAGGTTATGGACATTTTTCCAATCATGTGTGTGTATAGAAACAAACCCAATGAGTACGTTTTTAGCTATTTCTGGAACCGCTGCGCCTGTCGCTTAATGCGCTTTTTATGCTCTTTCTTAAAGTTCTGTTGTGATGCTTTTAAATGTATATTTTATCCTCTTATTCTTTTATTTTCTTGTGTCAACCCTTTTATGTGAAGCACTTCGAATTGCCTCTGTGTATGAAATGTGCTATACAAATTGACTTGACTTGACGTAAGTACAGAAAATATCAGCTATATTAACACTTTGACTATTCTAATAGGTGACTTTGACCTTTACCAAAGTCTTTTTCTGGGAAGATATCTGTACTTTTACTCCAGCATGGCTTTGGAGTACTCCATACAGCACTGGCTGCCTGCAGGCCCTCTGGTTTCCAGCCTGGTCCATCTGGGTCACGGAGGAAATGCAGGAGCAGCCGTTTCAGAATTACCCACGGATCAAGAGCTCTACAAGACGGATTTACAGATAGATTCACTATTCAGCGGGGAGGAATGATGAATGCTATTTTGTCTGGTGTGGTGTGTGTGTGTGTGTGTATGCGTGCATGTGTGTGTGTGCATACGTGTGCGTGTGCACGTGCATGCGTGTGTGTGTGTGTGTGCGTGCGTATGTGTGTGTGTGACAGAGACAGAGAGAGAAATGGTTGCCATTTGTCTAAGGTATTGTCTCTAAAGTTCAGAGGGAATGAGATGGTCGCGGGTTGAAAAGATGGCTAAGACGGTGATATTGCTCCTGCTTTCGCTATCTCTAAAATCAAGTCAAACGGATCATTTTTCTACAATCGGATGGGAGAACACAAGACAGAAGAAGCAGAAAGGGCTTTGTGCCTTAAAAGGCAGGTAATGGAATGACGAATGGAGGAATAAATTGGAGAATGCAAGATGTATAACAACATTTTGTGGAGAGGAAAGCGAAGACGGGCGCGCGGGCCTAAGGTGAGATTAGATAAGAGAGAGCGAGGCAGGAATGAAGGATAGGAAGATAAATGGAGGGATTGTTTTAGAGGTAATGTAGGCCTGCCTTGTGTGTGTGTGTGTGTGGGGGGGGGGGGGGGGGGCTAATGTAGGCCTGCCGTCATGTGCAGAGTTAATGGGGGGGCCAGGCCCCTCCCCCAGTATTTTTTTTTTTTTTTTCGCTCACCATTGTAAATCTCCATCTCACTGTCTGGCTGAATATGATCATACAATTTATATCCACAAGAATCACAGGTATCTCTTTGCTAAAGCTGTGACAGGGGGGCCTCTGACAGGGCCTTGCTGCAGCCGCCCCCTCCCTCTGGAATGCCCTCCCCAGTCACATCTGACAGGTCAAAACTCATTGTCTTTCATACTCATTATGTCATCTTTCAAAAAAAAAGCCTTCAAAACCCACCTTTTTACTGTTGCTTTTGACCTATAATATTTTTTCTCTCTCTCTCTCTCATTTTAATCTTTTCTCTCTTTATTAAAGTTGTTTTATCCTGTGTTTGTAAAGTGTCTTTGAGCACGGTCAAAAGCAACAGTGAAGTGCTATATAATATAATATACATTACTAAACATACAATAATGAGTATTCATGTTCTGTAATTCTACTCATATTCTAATATTTCCATTCTTATACTTATTAAACAATAATTAGAGAGAGACCATGATGATGCCGGCCTTAAAATGAGATATTCCTCTAAATCTGGCTTCAAACGGGCAACATTCCAAATGTAAAACGGCCAAAAAGAAAAATTCGCCTGACTCCTGCAGAAGTGGCCCCCCCAAAGCTAAAGGTCAAACTCTGCCTATGCCTGCCGGGTGTGGGTGTGGGTGTGGGGGGCGGGGCTAGTGAAGTGCTGTTTTATTACATGAGAAAACTAAATGATAGAGGGCGTGTTCGGGCGGAGGGGGTGTGAGTGGATACTAGCGTGTGTGTGTAACTGCATGTGCGCGTGTGTGTGTGCGTGAGTGTGTGTGTGTGTGTGCATGCGTGTGTATGTCCTAAAACAGTGTATAATTGAATCTCTCATGGAGGCAGTGGGCGGGAGTGGAGCAGAAGATGCATGGCTAGACTAATGCGGTGTGACAAACGTACAGACACACACTCAAATGCACATGTACTCAAAAAGGCATCTTTTAAATGTAAATGTCACATTTAGCACATCGGCAGAGCACCCGCGCACCTCCCGCTGCATCTGATATGCTGTGTTTTCTGGGTAAAGATGCATAGCCAAATACAGCCGCAGAGAGGACGCTCCCTGCTGAGCGCGGAAGAGCAGGAAAATGGGTTAGCAAAGAACCCCCAGCGGGACTGAATAATTAGGAGAGCAGAGGAGAGTGTCTGAGAAATGACTGCAAAGATGGAGCGAGAGAGGAGCAAGAGGAGAGAGAAAGTGAGAGAGAGAGGAAGAGAGACAGATGAGATGGCATTGCAGGAAATGAGAAGTGAAGAGATGGAAAGCAAGAGAGAGAGAAAGAGAGAGAGAGAGAGAGAGAGAGAGAGAAAGAGAGAGAGACAGAGAGAGAGAGAAAGTGTGTGTGAGAGAGAGTTGTGTAAAGCCTAAGGCCCCGTTCAGACTGGCAGGCCAGATCTGATTTGTGAACTTTAATGACCTATAACGATTCTATCCAGATTGGTTTCATGAGTCTGAACAGCACCAAATCTGATTTGTATCACTTGTCCCAAACCACATATGGAGGTAGTTTCCAATCTGTTTTCGACTGATGTGTCTTGAATGTGGATGCGCTCATCACCCAAATCAGATTTGAGAGTGTCTTTTGCGGGAAGGGGGGTACTTTCTTCGTTATTGACATTTATTTTTCACAACTACCTCTCAGCGGCACCTCGAGTGAGCGGACAGGCAAACCAGCCGGAGTTAAATACACCACTTCTGGTCATAACTTTCAAAATAAAATACCTGTCTTTCCCAGGCTGCAACAGCTGCACTGCGAAACGTCGAGGAGTTCAGCACTGTGTTTTTTTTAATATTCATGTAAGCATTTCATGGAATTTACTTAGTTGCCTCGTGTCTGGAGGCTCTGCATGTTCAGTGTTACACAGTACAGGACAGGGTATTCTTTTATTTTGAAGACTATAATCAGAAGTAGTTGTGTTCAGTGTGTATACTTGACGCTATGTGTGCCTCGGAGCGGAAAATAAACGTGGCGCCTGCCTCGCTCGGTTACATGGGGAGTCTCGCTGAGAGCAATTCTGTCTTTTTCAGGAGTGCGATTGTTTGGATGGCGAGAGATGATGGTAATTTCTCGTGCTTCTGCATTGGAAAGCACCTTCAGAGCTAGTTTACTGTTACCATAGCAACCCATGCAGATAGGCTGGTTGTGTCTGGACACGCAGATTCGAGAATCTGATTTGTGGCAGTGCAGACACTCTCCCAAATCAGATTTGCGAAACCAATCAAGATAATGACTTTAGCAACGAATCGGATTTGCCTGCAGTCTGAACATGGCCTAAGAGGCATGATTTAACCATTTGACATTTCTCCTATATTTGCCTCCGTTCTGTTAACTTGCAAGGAACGACTCAGCAAAGCTTCCAAAAACTTTTCTTCACTTTAACTTTCTAATGGATGTTGCAGACAAAAGTGAGGCTGGTTCTCAAATAATAAAACATCTAAAAGCAAAAATCGGATCAGATGGGGCACCTGCATGGGATACAATCTTGTCAAATAGGGGTGCGTGGTCTGATTTGTGTCAGTTTAGGGATCCTTGATGTGAACATTTTTGAGAAACACTGCTTTAGAGCAGTGATTCCCAACCAGGGGTACGTGTACCCCTAGGGGTACTTGAGCAGCTTGCAGGGGGTACTTGGAAAGATTTGGGATTACAATTTATTTCCAAAATGATGTGGGGAAATCATTTCAAGTCATTTCATGAGCCCATTGTTAAAATGGCAGATGCACACCGCAACTAGTTTCCCCCGACAGGTGTCAACTGTTACTTTACTGATAAATGGCTCAAAAACATCCAGCTGCTGTCGCTCCAGATTCAGGTTTAGGGGGGCCTGGTCACAAAAGGAAAAAGGAGTCCATGCCCACACACTGGCAGCTCAGTGACAAATATATTTTGTATGGATTTACTTGTACGTCTGCATATTACACTAAAAGTTATAGAACAAATTTAAGAGCATCATCAACAGGCATGAGTGAGGGGGTTGGGGTACTATATTCGCCTGTCAAAACAGCTCAAGGGGTACATGAGACAAAAAAGGTTGGGAACCACTGCTTTAGAGGACTGGGGTGGTACTGCAGGCATCATCAGCCACCCCATCTTCAATAGTGTGGTGTTGGGAGTCAGGAGAATTGCTGTGAAAAGGCCACAGCACATGATCCAGAACATGTCATCATCTCTGAGAACACCTCGGCCCCTCGTGTCATGCTGACGCACAGAGCCAGAGCTCACCTCGCTCTGTTCGCTCTTTCTCTCCCTCAGAAACAATGACTTCAGTCCTGCAGGCGGAGTAGGCCTACGACAGCACAAGAGATCTGCATGTGACTTCAGTCTGCAGGCGCAGTAGACCAATGACAGGACAAGAGCTCTGCATATGACTTCAGTCTGCAGGCGCTGTAGGCCTACGACAGCACAAGAGATCTGCATGTGACTTCAGTCTGCAGGCGCAGTAGACCTATGACAGGACAAGAGCTCTGCATATGACTTCAGTCTGCAGGCGCAGTAGGCCTACGGCAGCACAACAGCTCTGCATATGACTTCAGTCTGCAGGAGCAGTAGGCCTACGACAGCACAACAGCTCTGCATATGACTTCAGTCTACAGGCGCAGTAGGCCTACGGCAGCACAACAGCTCTGCATATGACTTCAGTCTGCAGGCGCAGTAGGCCTACGACAGCACAACAGCTCTGCATATGACTTCAGTCTACAGGCGCAGTAGGCCTACGGCAGCACAACAGCTCTGCATATGACTTCAGTCTGCAGGAACAGTAGGCCTACGACAGCACAACAGCTCTGCATATGACTTCAGTCTACAGGCGCAGTAGGCCTACGGCAGCACAACAGCTCTGCATATGACTTCAGTCTGCAGGCGCAGTAGGCCTACGACAGCACAACAGCTCTGCATATGACTTCAGTCTACAGGCGCAGTAGGCCTACGGCAGCACAACAGCTCTGCATATGACTTCAGTCTGCAGGAGCAGTAGGCCTACGACAGCACAACAGCTCTGCATATGACTTCAGTCTACAGGCGCAGTAGGCCTACGACAGGGTTAGAGCTCTGCATATGACTTCAGTCTGCAGGCGCAGTAGGCCTACGACAGCACAAGAGCTCTGCATATGACTTCAGTCTGCAGGCGCAGTAGGCCTACGGCAGCACAAGAGCTCTGCATATGACTTCAGTCTGCAGGCGCAGTAGGCCTACGACAGCACAAGAGCTCTGCATATGACTTCAGTCTGCAGGCGCAGTAGGCCTACGACAGCCCAAGAGCTCTGCATATGACTTCAGTCCTACAGGCGCAGTAGGCCTACGACAGCCCAAGAGCTCTGCATATGACTTCAGTCCTACAGGCGCAGTAGGCCTACGGCAGCACAAGAGCTCTGCATATGACTTCAGTCCTACAGGCGCAGTAGGCCTACGACAGCCCAAGAGCTCTGCATATGACTTCAGTCCTACAGGCGCAGTAGGCCTACGGCAGCACAAGAGCTCTGCATATGACTTCAGTCTGCAGGCGCAGTAGGCCTACGGCAGCACAAGAGCTCTGCATATGACTTCAGTCTGCAGGCGCAGTAGGCCTACGACAGGACAAGAGCTCTGCATATGACTTCAGTCTGCAGGCGCAGTAGGCCTACGACAGCACAACAGCTCTGCATATGACTTCAGTCTGCAGGAGCAGTAGGCCTACGACAGCACAACAGCTCTGCATATGACTTCAGTCTACAGGCGCAGTAGGCCTACGACAGGGTTAGAGCTCTGCATATGACTTCAGTCTGCAGGCGCAGTAGGCCTACGACAGCACAAGAGCTCTGCATATGACTTCAGTCTGCAGGCGCAGTAGGCCTACGACAGCACAAGAGCTCTGCATATGACTTCAGTCTGCAGGCGCAGTAGGCCTACGACAGCACAAGAGCTCTGCATATGACTTCAGTCTGCAGGCGCAGTAGGCCTACGACAGCCCAAGAGCTCTGCATATGACTTCAGTCCTACAGGCGCAGTAGGCCTACGACAGCCCAAGAGCTCTGCATATGACTTCAGTCCTACAGGCGCAGTAGGCCTACGGCAGCACAAGAGCTCTGCATATGACTTCAGTCTGTAGGCGCTGTAGGCCTACGACAGCACAAGAGCTCTGCATAGAAGACAGTTATGCAAAGGAAATCACTGCAGAAAGTGTCCTTTGTAAACATAAGCACAATAAGCAAACATTGCCAGAGTGTTTTAGGTGAGAAATGGATGGTTTATAAGTCCCCCCTGCTGGGTGGACTGCAGGTAGTTGTGGGTTACACCCTCCTGTGGCACCCTGCCTTTATAAAGCAACTTGGAAGCTGCACTCGGGGCTGAGGTAAGTGCTTTTTCAGAGCCGTTTCCCCTAAACCCTGGTTGCAAATGGTACAAGAATCCCTCCTTTCCTTGGCTGAGAGAGCATTGAACCAATCCAAACTTTTGTTCCCACTTGTGTTTTTCTTCGAAACGCGGCCCTCGAATGGACCGGGACCCTTCCCCGAGTGAACTTCGGAACTCTTACATTACATTACGTCATTTGGCAGACGCTTTTGTCCGAAGCGACTTACATGAACACATTTTTGTCAGCAATAGAGCAATCAACTATGCAACACAGTCTATGACAGCTACAACTTCTGAAGAAATAGTGGTAAAGTTTATTTTATTTTATTTTTTGTATTATTTTTTTTTCTTCCCCTGAACTTCCTGAACGGGTGGCTTTGATTAGGGCTGACATGACCAATCAGCAGCGTTTCAAGCACGGCGCCTTCCAAATGTCCCATAAGCCAGTTGGGCAGGTTCCCAGGCTGAATGAGACAAACACGAGGTAACAGCCAGCTCCAAGACAGCAATCCTACTGGTCCCTAAAAGCAGCAGGACTACATGAAAAATGGCATTAGTTTCTGTGCTGACAAGGAGTAACGTGTGCGCTAGTTCACCATTGTTCCCATTCCGTACATAACATTAGAGAGGTCTTCACTGGGGTTATGGATACTTTGGGGACGCCATATTTAAGTGGTGTCATTGTCACACTCATAATCACAGCAGAGGAACAACCTCATGGGTGTTAGTATGTATTTTTCCCCTTCTGTTTCAACTCTCCACAAGTGTGTTGTATCTCCACACAAAGTGAGAGAGAGTGTCATTCAATATTAATTTAAAACTGGTTTCAACTGGACTGAAAAAAGAGAGACTGGAGAGAGAGAGGGGGGAGAGAGGGGGGGGGAGAGAGGGAGAGAGAGAGAGAGAGTGAGAGGGGATAGAGAGAGAGAGGGAGAGAGAGAGAGAGAGGGAGAGAGAGAGAGAGAGGATAGAGAGAGAGAGGGAGAGGATAGAGAGAGAGAGGGAGAAGATAGAGAGAGAGAGGGAGAGGATAGAGAGAGCGAGAGGGAGAGAGAGGGAGAGAGAGAGAGAGCGAGAGGGGATAGAGAGAGAGAGGGAGAGAGAGAGAGAGAGGGGATAGAGAGAGAGAGGGAGAGAGAGAGAGAGAGCGAGAGGGGATAGAGAGAGAGAGGGAGAGAGAGAGAGAGAGGGGGGATAGAGAGAGAGAGGGAGAGAGAGAGAGAGAGCGAGAGGGGATAGAGAGAGAGAGGGAGAGAGAGAGTGAGAGGGGATAGAGAGAGAGAGGGGGAGAGAGAGAGAGAGAGAGAGAGAGAGAGAGAGAGAGTGAGAGGGGATAGAGAGAGAGAGGGAAAGAGAGAGAGAGAGAGGGGATAGAGAGAGAGAGAGAGAGAGAGAGTAAACTAATACTGGAAATCCTAACCCTGGGAAAACAAAGAGAGACAGAGGGAGACTGGTAAAAAGAGGGAGGGTGGTGCTGGAACAGAAGAGCAGAAAGATGACAGAAGAGGGAGGGTGGTGCTGGAACAGAAGAGCAGAAAGATGACAGAAGAGGGAGGGTGGTGCTGGAACAGAAGAGCAGAAAGATGACAGAAGAGGGAGGGTGGTGCTGGAACAGAAGAGCAGAAAGATGACAGAAGAGGGAGGGTGGTGCTGGAACAGAAGAGCAGAAAGATGACAGAAGAGGGAGGGTGGTGCTGGAACAGAAGAGCAGAAAGATGACAGAGCCAGACATCATTGGACCGAACCATCAAGGAAAGACGTGCGTGCGTGCGTGCGTGCGTGCGTGCGTGTGTGTGTGTCTGAGTGTGTGCGTGTGTGAGTGTGTGTGTGCGTGTGTGCGTGCGTGTACGTGCTTGCATGTGTGAGTGTGTGTGTGTGTGCATGCGTGCGTGCGTGTGTGTGTGAGTGTGTGTGTGCGTGTACGTGCGTGCGTGTGTGAGTGCATGTGTGAGTGTGTGTGTGTGTGTGCATGCTGCGTGCGTGTGTGTGTGCGTGTGTGAGTGCGTGTGTGAGTGTGTGTGTGTGTGTGCATGTGTGCGTGCGTGTGTGTGTGTGCGTGCGTGTGAGCGTGTGTGTGTGCGTGTCTGTGCGTGCGTGCGTGCGTGTGTGTGTGTGTGTGTGTGTGCGTGCATGCGTGCGGTGGCAGGGGGGCGGGTTCAGGGGCAGTTCATCTCTACCCTGGAGTACAGCAGCGGCGCTTTTAAAACAAGTGAACAGAGAAGTAGATCAGAAGCAAAGTCCACAGAGAGACAGAGAGAGAGAGAGAGAGACAGAGAGAGAGACAGAGAGAGAGAGAGAGAGACAGAGAGAGAGACAGAGAGAGAGGGAATAGCTCATCATCGGCCAGTAATGTCTGTCATCTCTGTGCCCTCCCATTAATAATACATTACCAGAACCTTATTTTTCATCCATAATTATCAGCGTTCTGCTCGCCACACTGGCTGCATGTGTGGGAAGAAGCCCATCAGTGAGAATGTTTGCTTAGTGGTTGTCTCTGCTCTAAAACTCCTATGATGCCTGAATCTCAGCAAAGATACACTTGTGAAGACGCACGAGGAAGGAGGGTAGAGATGCTGCGATCCGATCATGTGATCGGATATCGGCGCGATATCAGCCAAAAAACATGGATCGGATCGGATCGGATTCCAGCGAAAATGACCGATCCAAGGCTCCGATATAAGCACTCCATTCCATGACTCCGCTCCAGGATTTCTATCCAGCATGCAGCAGCAGCAGCAAAGAGGCCGCGTTGAGCCTAGGATGGCCAGGGCCAAAACGTCAGACACACCCGTCCTTAACCTATGTGCGATTCGAAATCACGCGTCCGCACCAGTTTGACAGTTTCAAATTATAACAAAACAACCACTATTGCAATTTGCAATACATGTCCCGCAAGGTTTCTGAGATTAGGGGAAAGTCTGAGCTGCCGTTACTCTAAACCAAACGTGGGGATGAGGCAGCGGATTTGTTTTGGCGTTAACGTAACGTTAGCTGTTGTGATGATGGCTAACGTTAGCTAGCTGGTTAGGCTATCTAGTTGCAAGGCAGCGCTCCACAAGCTTGTTGTGACCAAAACCCCCGCATTTAAAGCATTTCATACTCCCAGAGCTGGCGTAAACCATAGAGAACCTCATGCATTAGCCTACTCAAAATGAAACGTCCAGGGTTTGTGTCTCCAAAATCAACTAACGCTAAACGTTACATGCAAGCTAACGTAGCTAGCTGCGGAGCACTCATGATCTATAAGGAAAACGAATGCGCACATAGCCTACATAATTGTCAACATCACATACATGTATTTTCTTTAATCTAGACTACAGGCATCATTTTTCAGTCAAAAGTGAAACGACACAGATATGATGGCGTATAGTGAGGCTTTCCATGCCTCACTATAGAACTGGCCCCATGCAAAATTCAGACCGCTTATATGTTGCCGTCATGCCAATAAGAGTCTAAATGTAATTTTTTATGTTTTATCTGCAGACTAAGCAGCTAGGCTTTCGGTTCTATAAAAGCCATTATTTTTTGTATTGACTTGAGTGATACACTTTACTAAAAAAAATATTATATCACAATAGTGATGTCAGATTTGCTTAGGTCAGAGCTATGGAATATTAAATCATCCATCTCGCCCAGCCCTAATTTGATTGTTATGTTTTAGTTTTACATCAAATGAATTAGATGAACTAAATCGTTTACATACTATATTACCAAAGCACACACATACATACCTAACCCTAAAAATGTGTGTTGCCTGCTAGCTATCAGACAGCATAGAGAGACTTAAATATGTGCTGTATCGGTATCGGATCGAAATCGGTATCGAATCGGGTATCGAAATTTGATCGGAATCGGATCGGTTTTGAGCTAAAATATCGAAATCGGATCGGAATTGAAAAATCTCGATCGCAGCATCTCTAAAGGAGGGCGAGCAAGGATGATGATCAGAGGGTGAAATCTAAGTATGGGGAGAAAGAGAGAGAGAGAGCGAGGGAGCGAGAGAGAGAGAGAGACAGAGAGAGAGAGAGAGAGAGAGAGAGAGAGACAGAGAGAGAGAGATAGAAAGAGAGAGATAAAACAAATTAAGACAAATTAAGAAAGACATTGACTAGGTACAGAGTCAGTGGACACAGCCTGGCCCTAGAGACCGGTCGCCACAGACAGACCTGGCTACCCAGGGAGGACAGGCTGTGTTCACGGTGCACACAGAACACAGTAGAAACAGAGACACACTTTCTACTACACTGTGACAAATATGCAGAAATTAGAGCATCATTCTTCCCCAAAATTATACACAAATACCAAGAATTCGAAACACAATCAGAGAGACAAGCTTAAATACCTATTAGGAGAAAAACCAAACTGCTGCATATTGGCAGCTAAATATCTGGCCTCCTGCCACAACCTCAGAGACATCCAGTGAAACACACCAGCTCATTTTATTTTTATTTTTATTTTATTTTATCTTATTTTATTTTTATTTCATTTCATTTTTACTCTTATTCTTATTTTATTTATTTTACCTATTTTATTTATTTTATTTTTATTTTTATTTTCTATTTGACAATTACTGTTTGTTTACCTGATGAACAACTGTAAAAAATTTAAGTCAGAATGCCCCATTTTTTGGGAAGTTTATATGTACATATATCTTTGACTGTAAATTTTGACTGTTTGTACATTATACATCTTCGACTGTACATTCATTTATTATTATAATTTCCTTATTGTTGTACTCTTAATATGTGTATTCGCTTTGGCAATATAAGCACTGTCTTTTCATGCCAATAAAGCAATTTGAAATTGAAAATTGAAATTGAGAGAGAGAGAGACAGAGAGAGAGAGAGCGAGAGAGAGAGAGACAGAGAGAGAGAGAGCGAGGGAGCGAGAGAGAGAGACAGAGAGAGAGAGAGAGAGAGCGAGAGAGACAGAGAGAGAGAGAGAGAGAGCGAGGGAGCGAGAGAGAGAGAGAGAGACAGAGAGAGAGAGAGAGCGAGAGAGAGAGAGAGAGAGACAGAGAGAGAGAGGGAGCGAGAGAGAGAGAGAGAGACAGAGAGAGAGAGAGAGAGAGCGAGAGAGAGAGAGAGAGACACAGAGAGAGAGAGAGAGAGAGAGAGCAAGAGAGAGAGAGAGAGAGAGAGACAGAGAGAGAGCGAGGGAGCGAGAGAGAGAGAGAGAGAGCGAGGGAGCGAGAGAGAGAGAGAGTAAATACAGGTATTATCTGCCTGACATCTGCTGCCTTGTCTCAGGCTTCAAAGGCAGAGAGGTCAGTGGGCGGGGCAATCTGGGAACCCATCAGTTAAATACATGTTGTTTCTCTCTCTAACCTCTGGGGGCAGGCTCGTTTCATACGTCTGAATAAACGGAACTCAATGGGCTCCGTCGGCAGCGGAAGAAAATCCCTTTCCGCTCCCTGCAAGCTCTGCCATTGGCTCCAACCGACCGGCTCTGACCATTTATGGATTTCCTCTCCGGTCCCTGCGTGTCGCTCTCAAATCCCTCCGTCGCTATGAAACAACAACAACAACAACAACATCGCTAGCTCGTTGCTAGTAGCAAGTAGCAATTTGCTACACGCTGAAAATGGTACGTTTTGACTACACACCGGTCACGTTCACTCCATTTTGATCGGGTAGCGCAGCATGCGAGCCTGCCCCCTACAGGCGCTGTTATACGGCTTCTCACTGAGCGTGCCGACAGATTTTCGATGCAAGTGGAAAGTCTGTCTCAAGAGATTAGTGAGCGTGAAACACTGCCGGGCGTTCTTCTTCTTCTGGCGTTTTGTTCTTAGACCTTTCAGCTCAGTTGAGGCGAGCCAGACCACTGTGTCATTGTCCAGGTCCAATTAAGCCAGACCACTGTGTCATCGTCCAGGTCAATTAAGCCAGACCACTGTGTCATCGTCCAGGTCAATTAAGCCAGGACCACTGTGTCATCGTCCAGGTCAATTAAGCCAGACCACTGTGTCATCGTCCAGGTCAATTAAGCCAGACCACCTGTGTCATCGTCCAGGTCAATTAAGCCAGACCACTGTGTCATCGTCCAGGTCAATTAAGCCAGGACCACTGTGTCATCGTCCAGGTCAATTAAGCCAGACCACTGTGTCATCGTCCAGGTCAATTAAGCCACCACCACCGTTTGGTGGCCGGTGTTTTGGGCAGCTATTCATTATGTGCTCCGCAGTCTGTGATGAGTCCCCACATTGGGCCTTGACACAGACAGACAGACAGGCAGACAGGCAGGCAGAGAGACAGACAGACAGAGAGACAGACAGACAGACAGAGAGACAGACAGGCAGACAGAGAGACAGACAGACAGAGAGACAGACAGGCAGACAGGCAGGCAGAGAGACAGACAGACAGACAGAGAGACAGACAGACAGAAAGACAGACAGACAGGCAGACAGAGAGACAGACAGACAGACAGACAGACAGACAGAGAGAGACAGACAGACAGAGAGACAGACAGACAGGCAGACAGAGAGACAGACAGACAGACAGACAGACAGAGAGACAGAGAGACAGGCAGACAGAGAGACAGACAGACAGACAGACAGACAGACAGGCAGACAGACAGACAGAGAGAGACAGACAGACAGAGAGACAGACAGACAGAGAGACAGACAGAGAGACAGACAGACAGACAGACAGAGAGACAGACAGACAGACAGACAGACAGACAGACAGAGACAGACAGAGACAGACAGACAGAGACAGACAGAGAGACAGACAGACAGACAGACAGAGAGACAGACAGACAGACAGACAGACAGACAGACAGAGCTACAGTACACATATTCCCACACACACCCACCTGCATATAGGCACCTGCATGCGTGCAGAGAAGATGGTGATGCAGTGTGACGTGGGGGAAAGGCAAGGTAAGCCATTCCAAAAGGCCAGTAGGAAAATGTCTTCTCTCCAATTACAAACGTGGCAGGAATGAAAACGGGGGAGCGAGAAATACGGCGAGAAAAACACAACAATCACCCGGGGGCAGAGAAAACACTGACCTTCACAACCAAGTCACATGGCTGCCACAACGCATTGGCTGTGTTTACGCTTCGTCTTTCCCCCGAGGTGGATTCAACTGATATAGCACAACTGTCACAATCAGGTTCTCCCCACAGCCTGGAGCGTTCTACCTATACATCGATTTGAAATGTCCCGTAGGTTAAGCCAAATGTCTCCTAGGTTAAGCTAAATGTCCCCTAGGTTAAGCTAAATGTCCCCCTAGGTTAAGCTAAATGTCCCTTAGGTTAAGCTATGGGTGTTGACCCCAACAACAGCCATGGACCCACGTGTGGTGAGTCCAAGACCAAGACCAGACCAATGCGAGACCATGTTCAAGACCAAAGAAGGAAAAAAGGACATGACTCTAATGATGGCTTACCCTATAGACCATTGCTCTGCTAACAACAAAACAAATCCTTATTTAGGAATGATAGTCAAATCTGAATGGCTGTACAGAGTATATTACTCAGTGACAGAATGCAATCCCTTTGATCTGAAACACTGCAATTCCATATCACTTGACAAAGTGATATGGGGTGTCAAAAATAAATCGATTATAAGATGCATCGCGACGCGGACGTGCACGATTCTGCATCGATTCACAAATGTCAAAAATCGATTATTAAAAAAAGAATAATACAAATTAAATAATCAAATAAAATATAATGGAAGTACATGCAGTTGTTTATTTAATTATGGATCATAATACAATGCAATTCCAAATGCACTTTTATTTAAAAGTAGCCACACAGTGAGAAAAAGAAAGTGAGAAAAAAATAAATCATGTATTGGGGAAAAAATTGACGCATCGATTTAAGATGCATCGAGATGCATCGAGATGCATCGATAATCGTAATCGAATCGTAGCCCTCTGAATCGTAATCGAATCGAATCGAATCGTGAGCCAGTGAAGATTCACAGCCCTAATATCACTGACCTTCAGAAAGGCTCAACACAGTGAACAGAATGAAGTGTAAAAACCCCTTACTGCGGCTAAATTATGACTCCTCCCCCTTTTGTGGTTTGTATAAGCAAATCGTATGAGTGACGATTTGGACGACATCTCTCCAGCCACCTTGTTGACCTGTGTTGTCTTCCTTTGTGCATGAAACGTGAGGGGAGTGGCTACAGCATTAAAAACTTTCAAACTACAAGGTTATTGGCTGCAATTGAAGGAGGGATTTTTACACCCAATCACAGTAAAAAAAATATATATACACAGGCAAGGAATGATGTCACTGCAGTTGTGGTCTCGGCTGGTCTTGAAATAAAATCCCGAGTCCGGCTTGCCCGAGACTGAGACAAGACCAGACCGATGGAGGGCGAGTCGAGAGGAGACCGAGACCATCAGAATGTGGTCTCGAGACCATCAAAATGTGGTCTCGAGACCACATTTTGATGGTCTCGAGACCAAGACCGGTCTCGAGACCATCAAAATGTGGTCTCGAGACCATCAAAATGTGGTCTCGAGACCAAGACCGGTCTGGAGTACTCCAACACTACATGAAGCGATCATCAACCCATCCTACTGGTCATATCTGACAGCAGAACGGCCCCTTGTCTCTGCCTGTGCATCACAGCTTGAACCTCATCTGAATATCATGACAGATCGCCAAGGGAGGAAACGTGCCTCAGGCCAATGGCTCCTCTATGTACCCCGAGTGTGGATTCAGTCTTCAAACAAACGTTCTCTCCGCTGCAGCCCACAGGGGGAGCTGTCCCCTCGACACAATGTGTACACAGCATGTGTGCTTAACCCCCGACCGCCTCCGCAAACACGCAAGTATGTGGGGTCGCCATGGCAAAATGTGTGTAAGTGTAAGCAAACACAACATGTGTAAGTGTAAGCAAACACACGTTCACAGTGTTTCAGTGTCCGGGCGTCTTGGATGACACGCCCGGACACTGAACCACACATTCAGTGTTTCAGTGTTCGGGCGTGTCATCCAACACGCCCGAACACTGAAACACTGTGAACGTGTGTTTGAATCCGGGCGTG
>NC_139632.1:5320196-5350196 GCF_964638095.1 Poromitra crassiceps | reverse complement strand
ATGAAGCTTCTGTCTATCACCATCTGAGATTAGTGATGACTAGTGATGCAGGTGCGCTCTGTTCCGTTTCCGAGCGCGGAAGAAATGGTGTAATGTGAAAGCTGACCAGCGGGGGGAGAGGGGCGGGGGGGGGGGGGGGTCAATCGTTCCCGAGTGCCGAACAGAACGGAACGAAAGCGATCGTTCCCGGTGAGAAAGCAACCTAAGGATGGGGGTTTGTCGTAGCCCGGGCGCTGCGGCTGATCCCTACGAAGCCGGTGTCCACCCGCTATGCCGACCACTCGCAATGCCGACCTTAGGTTTAGGCGTGGGGGGTGGGAGAGGTTAGGTTTTGGGTTAGGGTCTGGGGGAGGTTAGGTTTAGGCGTGGGGGTGGGAGAGGTTAGGTTTTGGGTTAGGGTCTGGGGGAGGTTAGGTTTAGGCATGGGGGCTGGGAGAGGGGAGGTCGGAACAGCGAGAGGTCGGAACAGCGACATGGAACCACGAAGCCTCCCCACACCGCAGACGCCAATTCATCGCGTACGTTCAATAAGTCGATCTGTCATTCATTTCTGCACATTCGATCATCGTCGATCACCCGCTTATTGTTAGAAATCTGTTAAACGTTCCTGGTTGAAGTGTGGTCCTAGCTAGTCAAACAAACAAACAGCCAGACAGACTCTACAGCTGCACGACTCCAACTAAAATGATAATCCCGATTATTTAGCAAGACGTGACACTGATCATAATTGCTAATCACGATTATTAGTCTAGAATTTAGGGAACAAAACCACCCGCACGCACAGACACACACAGACACACACACACACACACACACACACACACACACACACACACACACACACACACACACTAACTGTAGCTTAACTCCCTCCCTACAACCTACAGCACCTCCTTACAGAGCAAACATGTTAGATCTACAGAACCGCCTTACAGAGCAAACAGGTTAGATCTACAGCACCTCCTTACAGAGCAAACATGTTAGATCTACAGTACCTCCTTACAGAGCAAACATGTTAGATCTACAGCACCTCCTTACAGAGCAAACATGTTAGATCTACAGAACCGCCTTACAGAGCAAACAGGTTAGATCTACAGCACCTCCTTACAGAGCAAACATGTTAGATCTACAGTACCTCCTTACAGAGCAAACATGTTAGATCTACAGCACCTCCTTACAGAGCAAACATGTTAGATCTACAGCACCTCCTTACAGAGCAAACAGGTTAGATCTACAGTACCTCCTTACAGAGCAAACATGTTAGATCTACAGCACCTCCTTACAGAGCAAACATGTTAGATCTACAGCACCTCCTTACAGAGCAAACATGTTAGATCTACAGCACCTCCTTACAGAGCAAACAGGTTAGATCTACAGTACCTCCTTACAGAGCAAACATGTTAGATCTACAGCACCTCCTTACAGAGCAAACATGTTAGATCTACAGCACCTCCTTACAGAGCAAACATGTTAGATCTACAGCACCTCCTTACAGAGCAAACATGTTAGATCTACAGTACCTCCTTACAGAGCAAACATGTTAGATCTACAGCACCTCCTTACAGAGCAAACAGGTTAGATCTACAGTACCTCCTTACAGAGCAAACAGGTTAGATCTACAGTACCTCCTTACAGAGCAAACAGGTTAGATCTACAGTACCTCCTTACAGAGCAAACATGTTAGATCTACAGCACCTCATTACAGAGCAAACAGGTTAGATCTACAGTACCTCATTACAGAGCAAACAGGTTAGATCTACAGTACCTCATTACAGAGCAAACATGTTAGATCTACAGTACCTCATCACAGAGCAAACAGGTTAGATCTCCAGTACCTCATTACAGAGCAAACAGGTTAGATCTACAGTACCTCATTACAGAGCAAACATGTTAGATCTACAGTACCTCCTTACAGAGCAAACAGGTTAGATGTACAGCACCTCCTTACAGAGCAAACAGGTTAGATCTGTCCCTCCACACAGCTGAAAACATCTATTTTGGAAATAAAAATCAATAAAGCATGAGTATGTTGGTGTTTGTTTGTGTTTGTGTGTGTGTGTGTATTTTACTGTTGACAAGTAAATCCTCCCTGGCGCTGGAGAGGATGCCTGTGTGTGTGTGTGTGTGTGTGTGTGTGTGTGTGTGTGTGTGTGTGTGTGTGTGTGTGTAGGTGTGTAGGTGTGTGTGTGCTGGCGCTGGGGAGGATGCCTCTGGGCTCAGCGCAGTGATTCCAAGGCCAATTAGGCAGCCAGTAAAATAAAAGCCAGGCTTTTATTGACAAGGTGCAAGAGGGCGCCCCCTACAGGTCCTCCTCTGTCTCCCCTCATGCTCAAACCTCTCCTGCTGCTGCTGCTCTCACACTGTGACCTAAAACACTCGCACTGTTCCCATAACTCCAGGCTGGTGTCTGAAAGGGTCCAATATAACAGACTAATGTGTAGCAGTGCAGGTGGGTCACCTACAGTACAGACCATCAAAGAATGACAACGGGGGAGATCTCCCGACGCCGCATCTTCACAGTCTCCCAGGATTACGCCCGTGCTATCCCCCTCCTGTTTTATTCATGGCTACTTGCCATGTTATTTGTTACTCCCATGTATATTTTTATCACCTGCTTCGTTCCCTATAGAACTCGCCCTGCCACCCCTATTCATCAATTTAACACACACGCTTTCTGGCCCCTGGTAATTGACTTTCAAAACAGGGGCGATAAATCTCACCCCCGTACAAACAATAAGACTTCAGAGATTAAAGACATTAGCATGCAACCCCACGCTGTTATTGTTGTTCTCCTTCTTTAGATATACAAAAGAAAAGTTATTGATGTGCACAGCGGTTTCCTCCTCGGTCCCGTGTCGCGTGGCCCAATGCAATATTCAGGGAATCTGGCCATCGTGAAAAGCGACAAAACTCATTTCTCAGCCATTTTTTTACGAGATGATCATTGCTGAGGGTAATTCATTTCAATATTATATGGCCACTCCTGCCGCTCTAAAAGGTTCTTCTATTTGCATGTCTCCTGTGTGTCACGTTTTCACCGAGAGGCGAATGACAAAGAGCTGGCTGTGTGTGTGTCTCTGTGTGTGTGTGTGTGTGCGTGTGTGTGTGTGATGTGCGCGAGTTCAAGCCGGGAGTTAAATTGACGGCGTAAATTGTCGCCGACTGCTTGTGCTGCAGCATCTCGTTAAGATGCTCGTTAAGACGTTCATTAAGATGTCCTAATTGGCATGCAGCTATCACCTCCAGGCCCCACCACGTGCCATGATGCCGTCCGTGTGGGAGACAGACAGACGCACTGCGCTGCAGAGTTGACTTTACATGGAAGTAGGGCAGAGGCGGTGTGTGCGTGTGTGTGTGTGTGTGTGTGTGTGTGTGTGTGTGTGTGTGTGTGTGTGTGTGTGCGCGCATGTGTGTGTGTGTGTGTGTGTGTGTGCATGTGCAAAAGGGCTAGAGAAAGATAGCAAAATCCAGGGAGAGAAAAAATGAAGGAGGGATGAAGGAGAATGAAAACAAAGACGGAGAAGAAGAGCGAGGGAGCCAAGGAATGTTCTGCCAAATTTTCCACATTTCCACATGTTTGACACATGGCCTCAGGAAAGAAAACACAAACACTACAAAACACACACAAGTGCTCCAACACAAACACTACAAAACACACACAAGTGCTCCAACACAAACACTACAAAACACACACAAGTGCTCCATCAACAAGCAGAGGACATGAACGCAGATGAATAGGACCCATACACCTCCATCTTCAAATGTGACTAGTAGGGATGTACCATATATCAGCAATCATATTGGTATCGGCTGATGTTAGCAACCGCTTCTATGAGCACGAGAGTTCACCTGAGATGTAGTCACCGAAAAGTTCACCTGGAAGGGGGTTAGGGTTAGGCAGGTGTGTGTGTGTGTGTGTGTGTGTGTGTGTGTGTGTGTGTGTGTGCGTGCGTGCGTGCGTGTGTGTGTGTGTGTGTGCGTGTGTGTGACATTCTGTGATCAGTTGTGTTGGCGGCTGTGCGTGCGTGCTGAATGCATTTGCATTTGCTCAACTGTGATGTCACCTGAGACTTGGGTCTGGATCGAGGCAACAAGGAAGAGGGTGTGTGTGAAGTGAGGTCACTCAACTGGAAATGATGTCACGCAATTGCTCGACTGTGATGTAGTCGTGATGTTGTGATGTAGTCACTTAAGAAGTCACCTGGGAGTGATGTCCCTCGGGCAGTTGTGTGTGTGTGTGTGTGTGTGTGTGTGTGTGTGTGTGTGTGTGTAGAATGTAAGTCTGCTGAATTTCGTGTGTTTTATCAAGCGCAACTGTGATGTCACTTAGTCACAATTTGTGACGGAAGTGATGTCAGTCGGACAGTTAAATCTATGATTTACAGTGTGGGCTTTTCCAAATGTTTTGGAAATAAAGAATTTCAAATTCACATTGTTTTTCAGTATGTATACTGTACAAAACTTAATTATCATAGAAACTTGTTTTTATACAGATCATATCCACTAATAGACAAATATTAACATATTTTTTATTTATTAACATATATTTGTTTATATTATATATTAATATAAACAAATCAGTAAATATTGGCTATTGGCAATAACAGCTATGTTCATATCGGTATCGGCCAAAATGTTCATATGGGTGCATCCCTAGTCATTATGCCAATGACATAATGTACTGTGGAGGCGTAGTTTATATTACATATGAATGTGAACTAGAACGACCGCACCATGGATATACTGTACAACAAGTGAGCAGTAGACATCCATGTCTGTCGAGACATGTCTGACATTTTTAGGCCAAATGTGAAGAAATTCCATCAAGGTGTTACTGAGATATGCCATTACCGAGCTTGAAAATGGCGTTCATGGGGTCAGAGACCTTGACCTTTGACCACCAACATCTAATCAGTTCATCCTTGAGTCCAAGTGGACGTTTGAGGCAAATTTGATGACATTTCGTCAAGGCGTTCCCGTGATATCGTGTTAACGAGCATGAAAGGAGCGGTCGTGAGGTCACAGTGCCCTTGAACTTTGACCTTTGACCACCAAAATCTAATCAGTTCATCCTTGCGTCCAAGTCGACATTTGAGCCAAATTGGAAGAAATTCCGTCGAGGCGTTCCTGAGATATCGCGTTAACGAACTTGGGAATGGCGTTCGTGAGGTCACAGTGACCTTTAACTTTGACCACCAAAATCTAATCAGTTCATCCTTGCGTCCAAGTCGGCATTTGAGGCTAATTTGATGAAATTCCGTCAAAGCGTTCCTGAGATATCACGTTAATGAACTTGGGAATGGCGTTCGTGGGGGTCACAGTGACCTTTAACTCTGACCTTTGACCACCAAAATCTAATCAGCTCATCCTTGAGTCCAAGTCGATGTTTGAGGGAAATTTGATTGAAATTCCATCAAGGCGTTCCTCAGATATCGCGTTAACGAACATCGGACGGACGGGCGTATGGACGGACAACCCGCCGGCGGAGGCATAATGAGGCTGATTCAATACAATAGAATACAGGTACAATGCTGCCATCCTGTAACCTCTACTGGTGTAAAGTAAAGAAGGGCAGTGCTGCTCTCCTCAACAAAAGATCAGAAGGAGAAAGAGAAGACAGGTCAGCTGGAGAGGACGATGGAAGAAAGCCTCTGAGATGAGAGGAGGGAGATAGTGAAGAAGTCAGTGAGAGCCGGCGGCTGGAGACAGACGGAGAGAGACAGAGAGAGAGGCACAAAGAAAGAGAATTTTCCACCTCCCCAGCTGGCTTCATCTTTGACATTGAGCTATAAAGACATCGACTGTACGTCTCTATAGAATAACAATGCTCCATACAGCACAGCTAGGCTCGCTTTTTCTCCCTCTCTCTGCCCATAGCTTCTCTCTCCTCCCCCCCCCCCCCCCCCCCCCGTCGCCCACCGCCACGGTGCAGCATTTATATACAGTACACACACACACACACACACACACGCACACACACACACACTCCGAGCCCAGTGCATCCAGGCCATTGGAGTGGAAACAAAGAGCTAACAGGCTAACGGGAGCTAACGTAAATATAAATCTACAAATGAGGCAATTTGGCCCGGCCAGCCCATTAGGCCAACATGCTGCAGGCATCGATCCCCCGGCACACGAAGCCATCACAACTGATCACTCTCTCTCTCTCACACACACACACACACACACACACACACACACACAACTCCCCAAACTCTAAGCTACCAATTACTGATTAGTGTTTCTTGTGCTATCGCTCCATCTCTCTCTCATTTTCTCACTTTCTTCATCCAGTGTTGCAGCATTTCATCACGCACCTGATCACCATCGATCCAACGTACTACTCAACACACACAGACACACACACACACACACACGCACACACACAGGTACACACACACACACACACACACACACACACACACACGCACGCACACACACACAGGTACGCACACACACAAAACCACCTTTGAAGACAAAGAGACGCTCAAAATGCCTGACTGGTGCTCAATTAAAAAGTCTGATTGCTATCGACCACCACTGTTTGTCAAGTGTCTGCCGTGTGTGTGTGTGTGTGTGTGTGTGTGTGTGTGTGTTAGTGTGTGTCTCAGGTGACGGGCACGCAGGGGAGCAGGTCTGCCTGGATGTACGTAGAGAGGCGCTATCTGCCACGTAACACACTATGAAGGTGGGAGCGCGCTGGCTTAGACGAGACGAGGCTGACCGGCTGTGGAGCAAACAGGCCACGCTGCAGACGCAGACATGACCACGAGCCATCTGCCAGGAGGAAGGCTGTGCCCGTCTGGTCACCTGCAGCTGGCTGGATCAGCGCCATGTGTTTAGCGCCCACTGGAGGTCAAGGGCAACATACCGGGCTAATTGTGTTTTTCCACACTGATGCGGGCCGGGCGATGCTGGGGGGAAAGAGGCAGGAAGGTGGAACTGAGAGAGAGAACGGACTGACATTCTGCAGAGGGCACAATAAGGAGGCCACACGGGACCTGGTGGTCTGGTGTGCACGTGTGTGTGTGTGTGTATGTGTGTGTGCGTGCGTGTGCGTGTGTGTGTGTGTGAGAGAGCGAGCGAGAGAGAGAGAGAGAATGCGGAAAAGAGAGAGAGAAAGAGTGAATGTAGTGAGCATCAGAGGGTGACGGGACAGTTCTGCGTGTGTGGCCTGACCTCAGTCAACTACAGGCACACACACTGTGGGGTGTTCGCATGCACACACACACACGCACGCACACGCGCACACACATGCACGCACGCACGCACACACACACACACGCACGCATGCACACGCACACACATGCACGCACGCACACACACACGCACGCACACATGTTCATCTAAGGGACCACACCGAGCATTTCAAGGTTACATCTGTACAGAAAAGACCACCGAATCACGTGCACACACTGGCCCCATTCATTGTGTACAGTACATTAGGCTATATATAGCTCTCTCACACACACACACACACACACACACACACACACACAGTGTGTATATATTAGGCTATATATAGCTCACACACACACTGTGTGTACTGTATATATTAGGCTATATGGCTCACACACACACACACACACACACACACACACACACAGTGTGTATATATTAGGCTATATATAGCTCACACACACACTGTGTGTACTGTATATATTAGGCTATATATGGCTCACACACACACACACACACACACACACACACACACAGTGTGTGTATATTAGGCTATATATAGCTCACACACACTGTGTGTATATTAGGCTATATATAGCCTAATATACACACACACTGTGTGTATATATTAGGCTATATATAGCTCACACACACACTGTGTGTATATAGTAGGCTATATATAGCTCACACACACTGTGTGTATATTAGGCTATATATAGCTCACACACACTGTGTGTGTATATTAGGCTATATATACACAAAGCAGGTGTGATTCCAAGGTGGTCCTATATGGGTTCTTGTGTTATTCCGGGGAAACCATGCTCAAGGTAACTCGGGCGTCTTCTTCTGCAAATAATTGTGTAAAAGTGGTGCAGTAGTGTCTCCGTGGGGATGTAACGGACGGCACTGCTTCACTCAGTGTCTCCGGGCAGAATGATCAAGGGACGTCTGGTCTTCTGGCTCCGTCTAATTGCTCCCCTCATTTACATCAAAGAGAGCGGCGCCACGTAGCGAGCGAGCTAGCAGAGATAAAACACACTGACTGAGCTTATCACAGCTCCGCAGCGCGCGGCACGTCATTAGCCTATTAGCTTCACCATGAACTCCCATTACCTTCGCCTCCTAAGCTCCTCCCCGTTTCTCCTATACCTGTTAGGTAGATGCTGATTAGGACTCCATCAGGGGAGTCATTAGCCTATACTGTCATAATTAATGTTGTACGGAGATAACAAACAGCTCCCCTAGGGGAAGGGCAAGGCATCAGGTTAGGAAATGTAGGAGGGTGTTCACAATCACACAGTGTCAGATAGTGTTGCACATTGATTGCCGCTATGAGGCCCTGTTAGGGCTATTAGGTAGCCTAGCGCACCTGATTTAATCACAGGCATGGCTGCTGGGAGGGAAGTGGCTGTATACACGACAACAGGTGGAGAGAGAACAATCAGTAGAGGAGATGGGAGAGGAAGCGGAGGAGCGGAGAGAGAGAGAGAAAGGAGGTGGGTGAAGGAGCAGAGAGAGAGAAAGCGAGGAGGTGGGAGCAGAGAGAGAGAGAAATGAGGTGGGTGGAGGAGCAGAGAGAGAGAGAGAAAGGAGGTGGGTGGAGCAGAGAGAGAGAGAGAAAGGAGGTGGGTGGAGGAGCAGAGAGAGAGAAAGCGAGGAGGTGGGAGCAGAGAGAGAGAGAAATGAGGTGGGTGGAGGAGCAGAGAGAGAGAGAGAAAGGAGGTGGGTGGAGCAGAGAGAGAGAGAGAAAGGAGGTGGGTGGAGGAGCAGAGAGAGAGAAAGCGAGGAGGTGGGAGCAGAGAGAGAGAGAAATGAGGTGGGTGGAGGAGCAGAGAGAGAGAGAGAAAGGAGGTGGGTGGAGCAGAGAGAGAGAGAGAAAGGAGGTGGGTGGAGGAGCGGAGAGAGAGAGAGAGAAAGGAGGTGGGTGGAGGAGCGGAGAGAGAGAGAGAAAGGAGGTGGGTGGAGGAGCGGAGACAGAGAAAGAAAGGAGGTGGGTGGAGGAGCAGAGAGAGAGAGAGAAAGGAGGTGGGTGGAGGAGCAGAGAGAGAGAAAGAAAGGAGGTGGGTGGAGGAGCAGAGAGAGAGAGAGAGAAAGGAGGTGGGTGGAGGAGTGGAGAGAGAGAAAGAAAGGAGGTGGGTGGAGGAGCAGAGAGAGAGAGAGAGAAAGGAGGTGGGTCGAGGAGCAGAGAGAGAGAAAGGAAGGAGGTGGGTGGAGGAGCAGAGAGAGAGAAAGAAAGGAGGTGGGTGGAGGAGCAGAGAGAAAGAAAGGAGGTGGGTGGAGGAGCGGAGAGAAAGAAAGGAGGTGGGTGGAGGAGCAGAGAGAGAGAGAGAAAGGAGGTGGGTGGAGGAGCGGAGAGAGAGAAAGAAAGGAGGTGGGTGGAGGAGCAGAGAGAGAGAGAAAGGAGGTAGGTGGGTGGAGGAGCAGAGAGAGAGAGAAAGGAGGTGGGTGGAGGAGCAGAGAGAGAGAGAGAAAGGAGGTGGGTCGAGGAGCAGAGAGCGAGAAAGGAAGGAGGTGGGTGGAGGAGCGGAGAGAGAGAGAGAAAGGAGGTAGGTGGGTGGAGGAGCAGAGAGAGAGAGAAAGGAGGTGGGTGGAGGAGCAGAGAGAGAGAGAGAAAGGAGGTGGGTTGAGGAGCAGAGAGAGAGAAAGGAAGGAGGTGGGTGGAGGAGCAGAGAGAGAGAGAGAAAGGAGGTGGGTGGAGGAGCGGAGAGAGAGAAAGGAGGTGGGTGGAGCGGAGAGAGAGAGAGAAAGGAGGTGGGTGGAGGAGCGGAGAGAGAGAAAGGAGGTGGGTGGAGGAGCGGAGAGAGAGAAAGGAGGTGGGTGGAGCGGAGAGAGAGAGAGAAAGGAGGTGGGTGGAGGAGCAGAGAGAGAGAAAGGAGGTGGGTGGAGGAGCAGAGAGAGAGAGAAAGGAGGTGGGTGGAGCGGAGAGAGAGAAAGAAGGGAGGTGGGTGGAGGAGCAGAGAGAGAGAAAGGAGGTGGGTGGAGCGGAGAGAGAGAAAGAAGGGAGGTGGGTGGCTCGAGGAGGTGGAGGATGAGGAGAAGGAAGGAGTAGGAGAGGAGGGAGGAAACCTGGAGGGAGGCAGCCAGGAGCAGCAAGAAGAGGAGGCAGCATGTCAGTTAATAATTCAGATCTTCTGTGATTCATCTGTCAGTCTTTGAGCATCAGTGATGAATTCCTTCAAAGCAGATGCCTCAAAGGGGATTCTCATGGCAGCTAACAGCAGCATGCCCTGGCAGACGCAAGGGGAGCAGCTAACAGCAGCACGCCCTGGCAGACGCGAGGGGAGCACCTAACACCAGCACGCCCTGGCAGACGCGAGGGGACACCTAAAGCTTAATTTATACTTATTAGAAAGTGTCGCTCAGCACATGGTCGCAGACGAAAAAGAAAGTGTCGCTCATGGTGTTGCATTTAGACTTCAGTCAACGTTCGCCTCAGTTCAACGGTCACGTGACCCCCGAACGCTATAAGTGCAGACAGCCAAGAGAAGAGAGGGAATGGAATGCACAGTGAAACCACCTCGGAGGCAAGATGTAACGTACTTGGCTGCAGCCGCATATAAACGACACACAACCAGACAACTCACCTCCTCTCTCTCTGGGGAATTGGTCACTATGTTCTTTGACAGGCTGATAAAAATAGCGGGGACACGTTCATTCATTTCAATCGAGCGAAAACTAGCGGGTCGACCCCAACCAAAACAAGGAAGTCAAGCCCGTGCCGTCTATATAGCCAATCAGACTTGCGCGATACTATGACGTAGTCAGCGACACTAGACATTTCACCAGGTAGACACTGCTCGCCGACACTTGAAAGTGTCGACTCAAGACCTCATTTCTGTCGGCGACCGTTTCAAAAGTGTCGGCAGACAGCACGCCCTGGCAGACGCGCAGGGGACACCTAACAGCAGCACGCCCTGGCAGACAGCACGCCCTGGCAGACGCCAGGGGAGCACCGAACAGCAGCACTGTCTTGACTTTTCCATCTTATGGGCGGGGTCTCTGGCCCAGCGCCGTGGTAAAAAAGGCAAAGAGAGATGAAAATGTTCCAGGTTCCCCAGAACTACCACTGTGCATGCATCAACAGCCAGATAGTGGACCATCTGACTAAGTAATTTTCTCTAGATAAGATCGTCAGCTAAATCCTTGAAATGTGAATGTAGAATTATGCATTAATTAAAGACTGGAGGCGATGGAAAAAATCTGCCATTTCCTCCACTTTTAAAAAGTGGACTTCATGGTGATGTCTTTGCTGAAAACTGAAGGATCTGTTAAAGGACACCAGACATTTAGAGAAATCTCCTCTTGCTATATTTAGAATAATTGGACTGTCAGTTGGGCTGATTCAGTCTCTGCTACATCACAAGATTCAACCCTCTGCTCTACGTTTCCACGATGTCAACCTCCACATGCTCTTTACCATCATAATGACTATACTGTACAGTAAGAGGCTGAAGACTAACTTGCTAAAATGTACAGTTATTTATTCCCGTCTGAAAGAATATCATTGAGTTCCAAAGTTCTCAAATTACCCAGAAAAAAGTATAGACCATCACTCCCATTTCCGTGTGGCACCTTGCAAATTATATGATGCCATTATAATTTCAAGCATTATAATTTCAAGGTTTGGGGACGGTCCTGTTATAATCACTAGTGTAAACTAGAGTATTTATAGGAGTACTCATACTAAGTGCTAATACTTTTAACCTGATGCTGCCGGATGGTTTGTTTCACAGAACCATCTGGGAACTCTTATTTGGAAGCCGGTTAAAAATGGCAAAAACACTTTCAAAAAGTACTTGACAGATTGGATGAACCATCTGTCTATCCCGTCTATCACAGGTAGTCTGGTGAGGTTTCGGGGACCTGGGGGGCGTGACCAATGCGCAATGGCAGGACCCAGAATCCGGTTAGCGGATACGTGTGCACCAGAAAGATATTTTCCTCGGACACTGACTGGTCCGCACCACTTTGATCTGGCAGCATGGCAAGATGGCTTTCTCGTGTGATCGTCATGTCGTTTTTGCGAGTCCAGCTGCCTTGCATCCTTATATACTTTGAAAAGTACTTAGAAAAGTGACTTAAAGCATGTACTCAAGTAGAGTATATGCTGTAGTTGTAATTGGTCACTTTCCACCTCTGTCCCCTCCTAACCTACAACAGTAACAATAGCAGTCAAAATGAGGTTCACCTGCAGTAGATGAACTGGATTCACACCTGAAATGATTTCAATTGGCAGGAATCCTTTTCCTGGTAAACCAGGATTCAAAGGTCTGTCTGTATTTTCTCGTCAATGGAGGAGGACTTTAAGCCATCTGACGCACTACATATCAAATGATTTGAATGGACCAGTGATCTTAGATCACTATTATTATTATTAAATTATTTGAATGGACCAGTGATCTTAGATCACTCTTATTCTCAGAAAAATCATTCGATACACCCTCAGGAATGTTCTTGCCGACTGTGAGGAAAACAGGGCAGGGCGTGCCTGCTTGTCAGCAGTGATGGAGTTTGCAGATCAGTTAGCTTCCCTCAGCAGAGGCTGTTGTGCTGCCCCGTGCTACCGCTATACACCACTGGGGTGATTTGTGACTGCAGGAATGTGGCGTGTCAGGCAGCCAGTGCGCCAGCCAATCAATTATTCAGGACAAATACACCCTTGTGTTGCTGCAAGATGCTAGGGGATGGATAGAGGAACGTAAGGAGGGGAGAGTTACCCAGCTCGCACACATGCTAGGACTAGGAGTTTGATACAGTAACACCATATTGACCAGCTGACAGCTAGCACACATGCTAGGACTAGGAGTTTGATACAGTAACACCATATTGACCAGCTAGCACACATGCTATGACTAGGAGTTTGATACAGTAACACCATATTGACCAGCTAGCACACATGCTAGGACTAGGGGTTTGATACAGTAACACCATATTGACCAGCTGACAGCTAGCACACATGCTAGGACTAGGCGTTTGATACAGTAACACCATATTGACCAGCTGACAGCTAGCACACATGCTACGACACGGAGTTTGATACAGTAACACCATATTGACCAGCTAGCACACATGCTACGACACAGAGTTTGATACAGTAACACCATATTGACCAGCTAGCACACCTGCTACGACACAGAGTTTGATACAGTAACACCATATTGACCAGCTAGCACACATGCTAGGACTAGGAGTTTGATACAGTAACACCATATTGACCAGCTGACAGCTAGCACACATGCTAGGAATAGGAGTTTGATAAAAGTAACACCATATTGACCAGCTGACAGCTAGCACACATGCTAGGAATAGGAGTTTGATAAAAGTAACACCATATTGACCAGCTGACAGCTAGCACACATGCTAGGACTAGGAGTTTGATACAGTAACACCATATTGACCAGCTGACAGCTAGCACACATGCTATGACTAGGCGTTTGATACAGTAACACCATATTGACCAGCTAGCACACATGCTATGACTAGGAGTTTGATACAGTAACACCATATTGACCAGCTAGCACACATGCTAGGACTAGGGGTTTGATACAGTAACACCATATTGACCAGCTGACAGCTAGCACACATGCTACGACACAGAGTTTGATACTTTGATACAGTAACACCATATTGACCAGCTAGCACACATGCTACGATACGGAGTTTGATACAGTAACACCATATTGACCAGCTAGCACACCTGCTACGACACGGAGTTTGATACAGTAACACCATATTGACCAGCTAGCACACATGCTACGACACGGAGTTTGATACAGTAACACCATATTGACCAGCTAGCACACATGCTACGACACGGAGTTTGATACAGTAACACCATATTGACCAGCTAGCACACATGCTACGACACGGAGTTTGATACAGTAACACCATATTGACCAGCTAGCACACATGCTACGACACGGAGTTTGATACAGTAACACCATATTGACCAGCTAGCACACATGCTATGACTAGGCGTTTGATACAGTAACACCATATTGACCAGCTAGCACACATGCTACGATACGGAGTTTGATACAGTAACACCATATTGACCAGCTAGCACACATGCTACGACACGGAGTTTGATACAGTAACACCATATTGACCAGCTAGCACACATGCTACGATACGGAGTTTGATACAGTAACACCATATTGACCAGCTAGCACACATGCTATGACTAGGCGTTTGATACAGTAACACCATATTGACCAGCTAGCACACATGCTACGATACGGAGTTTGATACAGTAACACCATATTGACCAGCTAGCACACCTGCTACGACACGGAGTTTGATACAGTAACACCATATTGACCAGCTAGCACACATGCTACGACACGGAGTTTGATACAGTAACACCATATTGACCAGCTAGCACACATGCTACGACACGGAGTTTGATACAGTAACACCATATTGACCAGCTAGCACACATGCTACGATACGGAGTTTGATACAGTAACACCATATTGACCAGCTAGCACACATGCTACGACACGGAGTTTGATACAGTAACACCATATTGACCAGCTAGCACACATGCTACGACACGGAGTTTGATACAGTAACACCATATTGACCAGCTAGCACACCTGCTACGATACGGAGTTTGATACAGTAACACCATATTGACCAGCTAGCACACATGCTACGACACGGAGTTTGATACAGTAACACCATATTGACCAGCTAGCACACATGCTACGATACGGAGTTTGATACAGTAACACCATATTGACCAGCTAGCACACATGCTACGATACGGAGTTTGATACAGTAACACCATATTGACCAGCTAGCACACATGCTACGACACGGAGTTTGATACAGTAACACCATATTGACCAGCTAGCACACATGCTATGACTAGGCGTTTGATACAGTAACACCATATTGAGTAGGGAGAAAGGGGCAGATGGGGAGAGGGAGAGAGATATAGACCCGACTCTAGAACAGTATATTATTTATACTGACCTAAGCCACTCCCATAAAAGAGACGGGCAGGCGAGACAATTAGAGAGAGCAGAGAGCTGGCGTAGGATGGAGAGGAGAGAACATTGCCGTCTGTCTGACCCATTTAGCAAATGAAGAGCCATAAACGCAGTGGACACTCCGCAACATAGCCCAATTACCAGACACCCAGGGCTAAAACAACATAGCCCTTACCAGACACCCAGGGCTAAAACAACATAGCCCTTACCAGACACCCAGGGCTAAAACAGAGCTAACCACCCCAACCCTGTAAAAACACTCATCAAAGCACGCAGGGTTGAGAATAGCTTTTTAAGTGGGGCATTTGGTTTCACAACAATGCTTTATACATTTTGGGCTGCGTTCCCCAAGTCGCTCTCTCTCGTCCTCGTTGCTGCCGACTGACTGACTGCTTCTGGGTTCTAAATAAATCATCCAAAAAGATCCAGCAGGCTGTGAGTGCCCTGCGCCGATACACACAGACAGACATACATACATACATACAGTACATACATACGCAAGCTTCACAATGCAATGCATCTTCTAATGGCTATATTAGATTCTATTCTGTGTAAGAGAGACATACTGCAAAACAACAGCGGTGGAAGCCTGTCGAGATATACTCGAGGGAACGAGTTGCAGTAAGCCACATCATGGGGGAATTGCATGTCAGAAAGAACTGCACCATGGGTGAGAAGTATGGACGTAGACCCCCCCCCCTCCCCCAGAGTACGTACAGCAGCCTGAGGAAGCTACATCTGTAGCTACATGCTAAACATACAGATTTCATTTGCTCACACTTTACTTAAACAACTAGTATGCCTAAATAACTTTGCCTCAAATTCAAGTTTGGGTCTCCTGCAGCGTAAACAAAACACCAAAAGGTTGAATGGGAATCCTTCTCAGACAAAGAGAGATACTATTGTTCACTGTGCGTTCACACCAAGGCTGGGAAAAAAAGCCTCACTTGCCGCAAGTTTGACCGCGCAAATTTACTCGCCAAAGTTGAACAAATTTCAACTTGAGCGAATGGGTGATGAGGCGAATATTGCGAACTTCATCCCGCGCTGCGAAGTTTCGCATCGTTCACACCAGGACAAAATCGAGTCTCGCACGTTTGTATTGATTTTGTATGTATGTATGTTTTGTCTGTCATCTGTAATCTCATTGCGCAAATTGCCCAGGTGTGAATGCATAGTTAGGCCTACAAGGCTTCAGGTAGGGTTAATATGCAACAATAGCCACTTCAACAACAACAACTCGATCTCTAACCAAGGAGAGTAGATATCGACTTATTTTGGGTGACACTCACCTGAGGCAGGGGTGGCCCCAGGGGGCTGAGGCCCCACAGCGGCCTGTGATCCCCCAGGAGTCGGGGGTACGGGCCTGGGCCAGGGCTTGGCAGCGGGCGGGCCCACTCTCACCACCCCAACATACTCCACAAAGGTTCCCGGGAAGTCTCCCTTGTCTTTGGTCCGCTCATTGGTGCCATGTAGCCAGCCTTTGGGGCTCCGCTCGTCGCCCTCCTGGTAGTCCGGTCCTGCTGTGGCCATCACGGAGGCCTTGGGCACCGTGAGCAAGTCGCCCGACTGGAGGCTGATGTCGTCGCCGCGCTCTCGCTTGTACTCAAAGAGCGCCCGGTACTGGAAACTGTCAGATGCCATGTTAACAGGAGGTCATAGGGTGGTTCCAAAAGCCACACAAAAAAATGACAACACCTGAGATTTGCTGTGTTACGGTGAATTCAATGACTTGGTTAATAAAAAAATCCGGGTTTAAAAATCTGTTTAAAATCCCTGAAGTGAAACTGGAACTCCACGTCTAAACCTGGGAAAAACCTCTGATGCCGCAGCCGCCTGAGATTTGCTGTGACTTGGACGACACAGTGGAAATGGACAAAATAGAAATCTGATCCCTGAGGTGTAATTCCACACCTTTAGTTCTATAAACTTCTCAGAACCTTTTTAATCCAGGACGGTTCAAAACAACGATATAGGCAGAATATAAGTCCTCCAGCTACGATGAAAGTTCACTAGATATGTTTTTAAAATATATAAGCCAGACGGTCGGTCTGTGTTCGCACTTCAGTCCTTAGTTTGGTCACACGTCTGGCTCTCGAACAACAATCCACACAGTAAGAATCGTCCGGTCGCTCACAGCTCTCCAGTCAGAGGCCTGCATGCTTTTGTGATCCACATGGCAGACTGTGTAGGTAGCAGTGAGGCAGACAGACTAGCCCACTACACTGTGTCTGTAATGGGGAGGGGCTGGAAAATGAGGGTGGCACAGTTTTCTAGGACAGGGTGACCTACAGACAATGCCCCCGAGGTTCTGCAGGTTCTTCTAGGTGACCTACAGACAATGCCCCCGAGGTTCTGCAGGTTCTTCTAGGTGACCTACAGACAATGCCCCCGAGGTTCTGCAGGTTCTTCTGTGGGTGCCGCCCGGCCGCCGCGCTGAGAAAGGGTTAACCAGGGGTCTGTTCTCTCTCTGTGTCCTCTGTCAAAGTGTGACACCCGCCCACACTGACACACCTGAGCAAATCCACTGCAGTGCAGAATTGGGTTTGTTCAGCGCGCCCCTGTGTGCCTACTCCCACACAGCTCCTGTGCCCTTTCTTCTCTGCAGCAGCCTCTCCTCATACGTCCCGACACCACCGCCGATGCACCTGCAAACTTCAATAAAGTTACAATGTTATTGTCACATAATATATCTTTGTTTGTTATTAGGACCTAAAACATGACTTCTTTCATAATATTCTGCATACCCAGGCATGAATTTAGGCCAGAGCATTATGCTAATCACCAAAGCAGGAGTGCCTGTTATTTCACACATTTACACAAATTAAGAGTCAATAAATCATGACAAATGGAGGCTGTGAAAATATAGTAGAGTCAGTGTAAAAAATGACGACCACCCTGCTTATCAAGGCTGGAGTAGATAAGCGCCTATCAATTACAACAAGCGTGACTAGGCGAATAACAACTTCAGAGCGCCAGACAGCGTGCCCCGACAAACTCGTCCTGCACCAGTCTACCCACTGTCTACTGGCAAAAAACACGCAGCAAACTCACCGTTCCGACTGCCACTGACTGACGCGCCGTTATCTTTCCCCGACGCCTCGGTACACAGATGGCCCGCTAACACACGCTACATAAATCCCCACGACCGAACCCAGACATCCATAAAAGCCCATCAAGATAGATAGGTGCGTGGCTGGGCTCCACCAGACAGTCTCAGCCCCGCTGAACAGCGTAGTAAGCGGCGACAGTGCTGATGTCAGTAAACCCCACCTCCTCCAGCGTCTGCGAATTATACCAGCGGAGGAGACGGGACCGGGGCGCACCACTGCTGCAGTAGCCCCGCATGACCTGCTTAATATGATGTGCAGCAAGCAGCATATTCAATTTGGTATTTTAATAATTTGCCCAGTCGCTGACATGCGTTTCCTATTGTGTTTCACAGGCACAACGTGTGAATTAGGCTATGCGTAATAATAGAGGCTATTGGATATGAGGAGGCTGCAGAATGGTGATGAATTATGTAAAACGCCTCTGACCTGAAATCGAGCCGCGCTCATCTGCCTGCCGAAATATCCATCTCATAGCGGGTAGTAAGTAGTAAGGGACCGTCACACAGGAAGGGGGTTACTTTACAGATGGAGTAGGAGTAGGAGTAGGAGTAGGACACTGTAACCTTAGTTTCAACCTGCTGGATGTTACCTAATCAGCGCACCAGCCAGCCAGCGGCAGACTGCTGCGTCATGTGTGCGCACACTTGTCTGGCTGTCTGCTGGGCGCGTCTGGGAAATACAATACAGCGTCTCTGCCAGTGCCACGACGAGAGCAATAAAGGCACTCCTGTGAAAGACGTGTGTGCAACTATAGGCCTAAATACAAATGGGTTGTGTAAGGCTGGGGATAACAGAAAAGCATAGTTTAGATTTAATAAAGAATTTCCCATTGTGGCCAAAGGGGAAAAAAAGAAAAGACTGTTGATCCCACATTTCGATATGCAACCGGTCAAAATGTAGCCTATGACATTTGGTGAGTTGGCAAATATATTTTGGTTAGTGCTTATCAAAGGTAGGCTATTTCCAGTGTTCAATGTAGGCTATAGGCCTACCTGTTCTTTTTTTGTCAGTATCCATTGGAAATTATATGAACTGGTGGAGGATCTGGGGACAATAAAAATACAATATAAATAAAATCTAAAAATTCACCCCCCATACAGTTGTTATGAAAGTTGAAATTAGCTATATAGGCCAAAACCATGTTTTGGACCAGGCAGCCTGTAAACATGCTTAATCTTGTTACAAAGTGGAGCATTTTAACTTGGGGGTGAATGGGAATGACTCCCTTTTGGGTCCAGCCTCAAGTGGCCATTCGAGGAACTGCAGCTTTCACTATCACTTCCGCTCTTCCAAACCTCAAGCTAGCCCACTGAGCACTTCTGCCCAATTTCTAGTTACTCCGGCAGGGGAGCAAAATTTATGTATAGAAATCAGATTCAGAAATATTTTAATGATCCCAGAAGAGAAATTATGGGGGGCACCACCACTCGTAACTGAGCAATTGTGATGTCATCAGTGATGTCACTCAAGCAATTGCGATGTCATCAGTGATGTCATCAGTGATGTCACTGTGATGTGACTCGACTTGGACATGAGCATTCATGCATTTGGACTCGTATGTTGGAGACGAGGACTCGGATTGGTTAATTGATACACCGTTTTTTTTAATAGGCCATATTAATTTGGCATAAGAAATTGATCGCTCTATTAATACTGTGACATTATTCGATTTTGTACAAGGGCAGCAGGCAAGTGTGTTCCACCTACATGTGGATTCACGCTCATGTTCAACAGGCTAAGCCTACATTCAGGACGCCAAACGTAAGCAGAACTGAAGCTTGAAGCAGGCACAAGCTGAACGTACGCCTTGTTGTTCACACAAGACGCCTTCTCTTTTCCTCAGCTCCTCTCAGCACCTACTCTTGTGCCTTGAACCCACCCACACAACTCCCATTGACTTCATGCCTCATGGCTTCACAGCTTCACCGTCAAGCTTGGAAATTCAGCGTCAGGCCTGATTGATCGCTTCGGCGTGGTGTGAGCGTGGCTTCGGCACGGCGTCAGCGTGGCACGCGCGCGGGTGGTGTGAACGGCTTTGTCTGTTAACAAGGACGCCAAAATGAAACTTGTGGGTAGAGCGTAGGTACAGCTTCGGTTGAGCGTTCCTTCGGCGTCCTGTGTGAACGCGAGTTTACTCCTGAACTGGAGTCGACTCAGACTCTCCTTTGGTGACTCGGACTTGAACAGTGGGGACTTGAGACTCGACTTGGACTCGAAATAGTGACTTGAACAACACAAGTCATGTGTTGTTTACATGTGCCATGTAAACGTGACATCCTGGGATCGAATTCCGGTCCAGGATTCAGTGTCAGCACCCTCTCTCTGCCACTCTTTCCTGTCTCAACTTAAAGTGTAACTAACCCCCTAAAACACTTTTTTCAGCTTTTAACCAATATATATGACTTTGGGGGTGATGTGTGAAGAATGCTGGTCAAAATTTCTACATTTGTGACCAAACTGTTGCCATTTTACCATTTGTATCATTTTTCAGCAGCATACCTGGCATAAGCGCCCTCTAAGGGTGGAACACTGCTTTTTTTTTTGCCCTCAAATGAATGGGATATTTGGTACAACCTGACGTCAGGTTGTCCCCAAAGACTATGGGATTTCAAGATAGTTACTCCCCTACTCCCCCTGTACCCTTTCGGCTCCTCACAACTCCAAGCCTATTCCCATGCTGTCACTTGACCTGTTAATCACCTGTCAATTGATTACAATCGCCTGTTATTTTCCTACCAACTCCTATGTAACACAATACTATCAATAAACGCCACTATAATCATAAAAGGAACGACATGGCATTGTGTTGCTCTAAATCAGTCCCAACCAAAAACCCTGTGCTCTTAAAATACTGAACACCACGTTGTCATATTTGACACATGTCTTCATTGTAGACAGTTTATCACTGAATGTGTCATTACATTATTAATATCTTACCTAGATAAGCTCTAATTATGTTGTTTATATTATCAGTCCGACTTGGAAGCACTTTCTCCCGGCCAGTCAAACGGGAGTCTGCTCTCATGCACCCGCGGGGGGGGGCGCGCAGAAGCAGCAGCACACAGCAGTAGTGAGAGGCGGGGGCTTTTGCATGGGAACAGTCTGACATTTCCGCAAACAAATCTCGTTGCAGTTTAGCGCACATGTAAAATATAACGCTATACTACAACGTGACAACGCTGCTCTAAACACATCGGCTAATATAATATATTTCCCTGCATCTCATACTGAGATTATATCGGTATTGAGTTTGGACAGACTGAATGGGCGGAGGAGGATGAGGAGAGCTCTGCAGCTGTGCCCTGAGAGACACTCACCTCGCTCCGACTATAGCAGGCTACTCAGCTACTGACGCTGTGCCCCTGTCTGTGAAAAGCGTCCTGTCCAGTCGCACCTTCGCAAACAGATGCAGGATTCCCTCAATCCTGTACCCAATCTCAGACTGTATTGAGCAGAAAAATCGCACACCAGCTATTTCTGTCTGTGTTTGTTTGCTGCTCCGTGAGGTTACAGAGCGCCCCATGCATGCAGGAGGCTGTTTCGCCAGCCGGGGTCTGGCAGGAGGGAGGAGGCGCAGCCTGCACTGCGCTGAGAGGAAAACTTTTGCACAACTTTTAACAAGAATCACGAAAAGCCCCCAAACTAAAATGAAAAAGGGACTTCATGGCAAGTTGGACGAGGGAATGACGTGGAGAAATCTCGCATTGTGTTACCCCAGAGCGGGGGGTTTGTCCTATTGTGCGGTGTCCTGCGGTAACGAGCCTCGCCTCACTTTGCTCTAGCGATAGGTACAGACGCCACATACACACACATGGAGAAAAATAATTAAATTTCTAGTTCGCCACTGAATTACCAAATTTATATAACTTTCAACCATTTTAAGCAACACTGTTTCCATACAGACCACCAGCGTTGGCTAGTTGTTGATATTTATAAAGATATTGCCCCTCTCAAATAAATTATTTTCGAGGCGGTAGGCAAACTGTAATGGCGTCGTTTTCCGAAAAAAATCCTGACTTGAACACAGCCAAAGAGTCTAGTATAGACAAGAGTATATGTCATTTCTTGGTTTTTTCCATAGGTATTTTCAAATCACTGTTCTGATACATATCTGGGGGGTTAGTCCCCCTTTAAACATAAACAGGCCTAATAAAGGTGAAAATACTTCTATCATCTGCCAGGGGTATTCAAAGTCTGAGACTGTGGGCCTCCCCTCAGACAATGGAATCAGCCGATTATCTTCCTCGAGCAAGCATCCCCCCCAATATTATGGGGGGGATGTGTCCCCCCCATAATATTATGATGACTGCCTTGTATTGCATGCATGTTGATGGGAAGAAGATGAATGAATGCACACGGGAGGTGATTATGTCTGTCAGATGGTCTGATATAGAGTTTGTCTGCGGTTTTTTTGCATGTTTGTTTTAGTGGGGAATTCCTATCTGGGGGAAACCCCAGGAGAGCATGCAAACTCCACACAGAAAGGCCCATTTGACCAGCCCACCTGGGCAATAATAGGCACTGAGGACATGGAGATGGGGACACAACTCAGCGCCCACAGCATCCCAGGTGGGAATCGAACCCAGGACCTTCTTGCTGTGAGGCGACAGCGCTACACTGCCCTACCATGGCCCTTGTTTTGTTTTTTTTACTTGAAAGTGATTTAAAGTTATAAAGCTCTCTGCTAAACAGACTTGAAAGTGATTTCAAGTGATAAAGCTCTCTGTTAAACAGAGACTACCACCGCTGGTATCAACGCGGCCCCGCCCAGCTCGTCTCGCTTTTTTGTCTCATTCCACCGATCAAAAACGGGGACAGCCCGGGTTGAGTCGGGGTTGAGTCGTGCTGCTTTTGGACCCTGCTCTGTTGAGGTTCCAGCGCTGTGAACCCGGTACCATACGGTGACGTGAAAACACTGCACTGACGACTGATTGGTCAGGCAGAATCGTGTTTAATCTACTGACTGAAGCTGCATACCAGTTTAGTGGGGCAGGGGGCTTACCTTCTTCTGTTATGTTATTTCCATCAGTCTTTTGTATTGCTGCCTTCAGCTCTGGTGAAATAAAAGCGATCTCCTTACTCAGCTTAACATGACGGTGGTTTTCAATTGTTTTGAGAGAAGAAAAAAAATCCGCTCCCCAGGAAGCCCTTTGTAGCTGTGTGCAGCGTCGGCTCCGCTAGGCCGCAGGCGGGGATTTGGTGAAGCCACGGTCTTGCCTGGTGAGAGGCCGCCGGGGTAGAGGCTTCACTCTGTAGCGCAACCCCCGTCCCTCGCGCAGCGCATGCATGTGAGTTTGACTAACAACAAAGTGATATGCATTCTCCTGGCCGATTGTCACATTTGCCCATGTACACTGTAGGTCATTTAGAGGCACCAGTATTTCATAAACAGTTTAAAAGTTCTGTGTATGGATTTAATTTTAACGTTATATGTTATAGCCTACTTCGGTTATAGGCGGAGGGCAGATATGCGGTCGCTATGACGACCAGGTGTGGGCGGGGGCAGATAACCAGCGGTGGAAGCAAAACGTCCATCGGGTTGAAACAAGTAGAGCCGAGTGGTGACGAGCTGTGCAGGGCTGTAAAATGTGGTGGAAATGAGCCAAAAGGGAATGTAGCTATAATAAGCCAGACAGTGCACACCCTGCCTGCAGTTACTCTAACGGCCACCGGTGTCAGTAAGTTAGACAGCTAGTGCAGTGCAAAAGGTAGGGAGTAATGATTCTCTGCTGGCCTCTGCCACAGCATCAGCCTCCCTGTCAGCTCTCAAATAGAGCTACATGACCCATCAGACCCTTAACCCTCAACCTCTCCCTCTCTCTCTCCCTCCCTCCCTCTCCCTCTCCCTCCACCTATCCCTCTCTCCCTCCCTCCCTCCCTCCACCTATCCCTCTCTCCCTCCCTCCTTCCACCTCTCCATCTCTCCCTCCCTCCCTCCCTCCCTCTACCTATCCCTCTCTCCCTCCCTCCCTCCACCTCTCCATCTCTCCCTCCCTCCCTCCCTCTACCTATCCCTCGCTCCCTCCTTCCCTCCACCTATCCCTCTCTCCCTCCCTCCCTCCCTCCACCTATCTCTCCCTCCCTCTCTCCCTCCACCTATCCATCTCTCCCTCCATCTCTCCCTCCTTCTCTCCCCCGACCTATCCAGCTCTCCCTCCCTCTCTCCCTCAACCTATCCATCGCTCCCTCCCTCTCCCTCCACATATCCATCTCTCCATTCCTCTCTACCTCCACCTCTCCATCTCTCCCTCCACCTCTCCCTCTCTCCCTCCACCTATCCATCTCTCCCTCCCTCTCTCCCTCAACCTATCCATCTCTCCCTCCCTCTCTCCCTCCACCTATCCCGCTCTCCCTCCCTCTCTCCCTCCACCTATCCAGCTCGAGTCCTTCCTTCCTTCCTCCCTCACTCTCTCAATCCTCCCCCCCCTCTTCCTCATTCTGTCGCCCGTCGTTCCCTCCCATGTTGACTCTCATTTCATCCCCTCTTTCTGCCTCCCTTCCATCAATCGTTACTCACTTATCTCTCCCTTCACCTCCATCCCCTGAGGTTGACAGCCTCACAGTGCCGTATAGATGGAATGAGGAACACATGTGTTTGCGAGCACCCGGGTTGTACCTGCAGCGTAATTAGCTTGGTCAGAACCAAATCACATCTCGTGTGCCTGGATCAAACCACCATTGCCATGGTAACCTGATGGGGTGTCACAGTTCACTCAGACAGCCTCACCGTGTGTGTGCGTGTGTGTGTGTGTGTGTCTGTGTGTGTGTGTGTGTCACAATCGCTCTTGTGTCTGCTGTGCTGCGAGTGGCCTTTGCCACCCAGCCGTATCCCTGGGTCGAGCCTGTCTGATGTGGGAGTGTGTGCTTGTCAGTGTGTATGAGTGTACACTAGCTTTGTGAATTTGTGAACACTAGCTTAATAGCTGCCTTCCAAATCTTCTTCTCTTCCTGCACTAGGCACTTCACCACTTAAGTGTAACACTTAAGAGAGAGTAGAGTAGCCTTCATATTGTTTCTATGTATTGTTATCTTGTAACCTGTCGAATGGAAGGTGTAGTATTTCTTCTTTTAGCACTGACATGCTGCATGTACATCCTGTCTGTGTTTTGCTGTAATTTTGATGTCTGTAATGTGTGGTATCTCTTGCGATGACACGCTACAGGTATATCAGTTTGTTGCGTACATCCTGTCTGTGTTTTGCTGTAATTTTGATGTCTGTAATGCTGTGGTATCTTTTGCGATGACACGTTACATGTATATTTCAGTTTGTGCGTTGAATGAATGTAATGAGTGACTGTTTTGATATTTATTGGGGACTACGGATGTAAATTAGCATTAGCTAATTCCGGCATATTTACATGTTTTTGTATATAGAGGCTTCTGTATTTCTGAACATGTCCATTAATGTGCATTGTCCCGTCACAATAAACCAATAAAAAAAGAAAGAAAAAAGTACGCTGTGACCTCCCTGTGTCACACATTTGGCAGCTATAACGAGATGCTTTCTCAGACGCATCAATGCCCTGCGGTTTGGACGCACGCACGCACGCATGCGCAAGCACGCACACGCGCAAACACACACACACACACACACACACACACACACACACACACATACACACACATACACACACACACACACACACACACACACACACACACACACACACACACACACACACACACACACACACACACCTCATTTATATAACCCTTCTCCATACTGTCTGTTAGGACATGCTCCAGTGAGCAGCAGGGGTCAAGAGCTCATTGGTGGCCCAGGAGCGGTTACTCCATCATGGGCTTGCTCGGCACGTCGCTCCCCTGATACGCCTGGAGAGAACCAGGCAGATAAGGCCCTGCTATGTTGTCAATTCAATTACGCCCCATATTACTGCGGGGTACATTTGTTTTCCTTATCACAAGCAAACACGCGTTTTGAATTTGCAGAGAGCGGGGAGGAAGAGGAGGACATCATTATCCAGATGCTGTACCTGGGTTAGTGACGAACCCCAAGGCCAACTTTGAGAGGGATTCAGGAGGAGGGGAGAGAGGATTAGTGTGTTGGACTTCTACCAGTACAGTTAAGGTGCTTTAGCCTTGCTAAAGGCTATGAATACATTTCAGGCCAGAGTGCCCACCTATAGCACACATTTACTTGCCATACCCTCAGACAGACACACACGCACACACACACACACACAGACACGCACACACACACAGAGACACACACGCACACGCACCCACACACACACACACACACACACACACACACAGACACGCACGCACACACACACAGAGACACACACACACACACACACACACACACACGCACGCACACGCACACACACACAGAGACACACACACACACACACACACACACACACACCCAGATGCACAGACATAGGCACACATGTGTCCCTACATGGACCCGCGTTGCACCCCAACACACACACATCATTAAGATTACAGAAAATGTCCTGGAATCTCCTGGATCTGTTGGTAGCCCCATAAGCATTTGTTAAGCCTGAGTACTTCAAGATGTTTGTACCTACAGGTATGGTGGTTGGGGTTTGCTTCAATCAGAGCATTTCAATTACCATACATATGTGGAAAAGCACACAGGCGAGGCATACCTATCTGAACCTTCGTGTGACACCCATGGTATGGAAGCGTAACACAGGATTAGACTTCAGAGGGAACCTCATGTAGCTAAATATGATTGCTGTGATTTGCTCTGCTTATAAGGTGCAGCTATAGACATTTATATAAAAAAGCTTAGAAATGTATAAAAAAAGCAATGTTGGAATTTAAGGATTTTAGTCTGAAGCTTCTTACTGTTGTGTTGTGACAACCAGGTATTTACCCGGTAATTTGTGGATGAAAAAGTGGATGTTCGAGGCAAATTCGAATAAATTCTCTCAAGGCATTCCTGAGATATCGCGTTAACGAGCTAGGAAATGGCGTTCCTGAGATCAACAGTGACCTTGGACTTTGACCTTTGACCACCAAAATCTACATGGTACATGATACAAGTTTGTGTTGATAGCAGGGACGATGAGATATTCTATTCCAAAGGATATGGTAAGAACATGGTAATAGAGGTAGGCAACAGCACTCACATTAGAAGTCGTTCTTGAAGTTTTAATAGGGGCAAAAACAGACGCGTTTCAGCCTTAAGCCATCATCAGTGATGATCCTACCTCTGTTCCTGTGATCTCCCTGCAACCTGCACCAATTAAGCTGCTTAAAAAGCAGGAGTTGTGCGTGCTAGTCCCTGCTGCAAGAACATGGCAATACCATGGAAACAAACAAGGCTTCCTTTTACAGTACAGTTCCACCTTACTTACTGGGTAACTCGTGAGGTTTTACTTGACAACGTTTTGGAATGTACATGGTACAAGTTTATAATTACTGGGTAAATACCAGGTAATTACCGGGTAAATACCTGGGAGTTATCGGGTAAATATCTAGTAAATACTGGGTAAATACCTGGTAATTAATAACTGTTATTGCCAGGTAACACGGTCAAAACTACACTACCTGATGGGCAATAGTGGAGGTTTATAATCTATAATGACCGGGTAAGTACCTGTTAATTGCCAGGTAAAATACCTGGTGGTTATCGGGTTAATATCTGGTAAATACTTGGTTATTACGGCACTGGAAGCTTGCTGACATCGACGGTGGGTCTGACCACGTGAGACTACTGTAGCACGAGGTGACCCACTTATAGGCTAGCCACATGGCTGACCTATAGGACGAATCAGCGTGACATCACTTGCCACCCAAAAATGCGTAACCCCGCGGCAGTTAACTAGTATGAGTTGTGCCAAACAAACATTAATATCTCAAAAACTATACATCGCATCGCTTATATTTTGACATTCTGAGTGAGAGCAGAAGTAGCTCAAGAGTTTGATGTATAATATATGCATGACGTGTTAGAGATGTGTGAACTGTCGCAGTTTTTAAATTGTCCATTGCCGTTGCCACCCAGTGACGCAGTTTGTTGACCAAAATGCTGCTCGGCTGATCCCTCGTAGAAGGATACACATGGCTGACCACTGCTCTCACGAAAACCTCAACAAGGAGGAGAGGAAAACGAGGGAAACTGGCTGATTCTTCCATACATTTTTAATATTTCACAATCAGTATTCAATGGTTTCTCTGGGCCCCAGAGGCATTTTCGACACAATACATGGAGGAAAACACTAGCTATCAATTCTGGCAAAAAGGCCTCTGGAGGACGTCAACAATATGGCGAGTGCTCAAGTGGAGAAACAGGGAGAGCTGCTAGACATTGGCGGAGATTTTCTTCCATCTGTATTCCTGCTTTCAATCCCTCAACCTCCACCTCGCCTCTCATGAAGTGAATCCCTATCAACAGCTGGAAGGACTCACAGAGGGGTATGATCCTTCACAACCAACCACTTCTCACTCCCAAGTCATCTGTTACGACTGGCGTCGTTTATTCTTCTTCTTCTTCTTTGTCTGGGCGGCAGGACGACATTTCCGTGCCGTATTTCCGTGTGGCGGGTCATAACCTTGTCGGCGTTGTGTCTTATGGTTTCATTCATCTCCAGGAGATGCAGCTGGTTTGGTGAATGAGTGGACGTTGCTGCTGCTTGGAGCAGAGCCACATCAGTCTGCCTACAAGAGAAGAGGCACCTCATTTCAGCAGAGTTGTACCAGAGTGTGAGACCAGTAGCCTACACTCTCATCCACACACCACATCACTTTGTCTAATTGTTTTCATGCATTTGGTTTTGGTATACGTGTAAAGCAATGTTCTGTTGTTTTTGTGTTTCCAGGCAGGAACGAGACGCTACTCGATGTGCAGGGAACAGCAGTGTTCGCCGCAGGTAACTTCAGCTAACAGGTAACTTCAGCTAACAGGTAACTTCAGGTAACAGCTAACTGGGCGGCGGACCTGCTGGACCAGATCTGACTGCTAGTTAGAGCTCTCCTTCCTCTGGTGCCTTATCTACTCGTTATTTGTACAATAAATCGATGTTTTGTACTTTAAAACGGTTGCCCGTGTGGTTTCATGTTGCTAACCCCAGACCCTAGACTGGGGGTCGTAACATCGTCAAATACTGCCATTTTTGGTCAGGAACCATTGTCGTCACTTCCCAAAGAGAAAGGTAGCCCCCTCTCATCAGAAAGCAACGATGCAGGCACCCTGGACAAGAGGCACAGTAGTCATGTGACCGCTAGTCACGTGACTTTGAATTCTAGGAAGCGCGGCGTGGAATTTGGACAAGCGAGGCGGTCCCTCACGCATTGGTCGTTTCACACATGGATTTCATCCGAGCACCCCTAAAACATCCAGATGAACACGTAGGTAGTGACCAGTTAGCGAGCAGTCCCAATGCTACCGTGCTGTTTTCATAGTGCGGTGTGCAAAACAAAAATCAACACGTGTGCAACACGCGACATAGGAGAACGCCAGGATTGGGGGGGGGAGTTGTTTGTTGTTTGTTTCCCCCCCGTTTTGGGCGTGGTTTCTGAACGATGACGCACTCCGCAGTGTCTCTATGCTGAGTGGAGGGATGATGAGTGTTGGGGTGGAGGTATGAAAGATACAGATCTCTCTGTGGCACTCTGCCCACTGAATTATATGCTGCCAAACAAACAAGAGAAGCGTAGCCGTTACGAAGCCATTTGGATTGTTGTGAGCTACCTCGACGTGCATCAGTTCAGATCAC
>NC_139632.1:5292696-5315196 GCF_964638095.1 Poromitra crassiceps | reverse complement strand
CATCTCGGCACGCATCAAATTCAAGACACTGGTACTGGCCTACAGGGCAGTACACCAGACACTATTCCTTCAGAAGTTGTAGTTGTCATAGACTGTGTTGCATAGTTGATTGCTCTATTGTTGACAAAAATGTGTTATTGTAAGTCGCTTTGGATAAAAGCGTCTGCCAAATGATGTAATGTAATGTAGTTCCTCCATGAAACTGCTCATAACAAGGTCTGTGGATTATCTTGGTAACAGGGTCATGATTTATGGAAAGCGACATTGCTGTTGAGTTTATCAAATGTATTTCTTTGGCACTTTGAGCACCACAAGCCGAGTAGCATCCAAAACCCCTGGATACCGAAAGGCCTTTGCTTTCGGCTGCGTGCCGCGACCCGGTGTTGTTGTGCATGTTGTGAATCTCTCTCTCTCTGTCTCTCTCAACTCCAACAAGAGTTTCTCTGTATATCTGGAGCTGTAGATACATCTCTCTCTCTCTCTCTGTGTATATTTGGAGCTCACCCTCGCCTACTTCCCACATTAGCAGCCAGCCAAACTGTGACAGCATCTCACGGGGGACGAGTCGACTGTATGGTCAGGGAGCTTTCTGCAGAGCTCTCTGCTGTGGCTATTTATACACTTACTGTATGTCAGGAAGGGGGGTGGTGGAAACCAACCTGGCAACGCTGTAGAAGAAGGAGAGAGAGAGAGAGATGAGTGTTTCCACCTTGCCCTCCCTCTCAATTTGCTTTCAGCTCACTTTAGTGATGCTTGACTGCTCGTGTATATATTATATACTGTATGTATATATTATGTAAATATATATATATATATTATGTAAATATTTGCTAAGTATACAATTAAATATGAATTGCGTAGAATTGAGTGCGACTAATAGAGTGGCTGCCTCTCCATTTCCCCCTTTTCCTTTCCCTTTCGCTGTCAGTCTTTCTATATGTCTGTATCTGTATCAGTCTCTCTACCTCTCTCTCTTCCTCTCTCTACCTCTCTCTCTCTGTCTCTCCCTCTCTCTCTCTCTCTTTCTCCCTATCTCTCCCCCTTTCTCCCTCTCGCTCTCTCTCTCTCTCTCTCTCTCTCTCTCTCTCTCCCTCCCTCTCTCTCCCTCTCTCTCTCTCTCTCTCTCTCCGCCAGCTGTTATGCAGCCCAGGCACTTTGTGGCATTGCCCTCAGTAGTTCTCTAATGAGAAGATGTGTCACCACATAGCCAAAGCATTGGAACGTAAAAGCGACTCCCCAAATGCTGCCCTGTGACATCATGACAGATGTGATGCCCCTGCCGACGATGTATGACATCAAGTAGAATGAGCTCTTCTTAACTATGCCACGAACACCACGCCCCATGCAGAGTGATTCAGGAGACGAAGCCAATAGCAGTCCGGAACAGGACGGGATAATTAGAAGTACTCAGAGATTATTAGACCGTGTCCTGGCAGACACACCCGTGTCAACGCAAGCTTCAAGACCTGAGCCAGGCCCTTGAGAGAGACAGCTGATGGTGGGAACTGGTCCCCCACGGCTGCCTTTAAAACCTCTACAACATCAGTAGTAGTATGTGGTTACTAAAATCCTTGAAGGTATAACATTACCAGAGCCTGCTTTATAAAAAAACTGGTATGATAACCCCTTATGCCATGGCCAGGAACACTGTATACACATTTCACATTTTAATTTATCTTTACTATAGCTACTGCATGGTTTCAAAACAAATGAGAGTGGTCCCTTAAAGGATTACAGTATCCCCAATAAAATATAATTAAAATTATAGCTGCTGCGCAGCAATGGGTTGTGGCTGGGCACGACCCATTGCTGACTGGATGCTTGGTGGTGGTTGTTATGTCTGATAACGTTATGTTACGGCCTGGTTGGCCTTGTTAACTTAGGTACATGTTACTGTGCCTTTAAGAGTTACTGCACCCGATGTACGGCATTGTTGTAAAAGCGTGGGTTTACGGCAGGGAAGTAAAGAGCATGAAACAAGCAACATGGTGTGATTATTTAGCCTATTTAGCGAGGATGGCTGACTTGATTTTGCCGCCGCCGCCACCTTTTTTACCCGTCCCCAGTGACCCAGCTGTTCCCTGGGATCGATGGCAGAGGTCGTTTGAGGATTATTTGCTGGCTTTGGGGCACTCGATTTGGAAGAGGATAGGAAGTGCGCGCTCCTCCGCCACTGCCTCGGCCAGGAGGGACAGCGGATCTTCGCCACACTCACGTTAACGGATGGCTCGTATGCTACAGCTACCGCGGCCCTAAAGTCTCACTTCAGCACGGGAAGGAGCCGACGCATGCACCGCTTTGAGTTTCGTCAGAGGGCTCAGAAGCCGGGTGAGATGGTCGCGCACTTTGTGTCTGCCTTGCGCGAGCTGGCTAGGCTTTGTGACTTTGGGGTTTTAGAGAATGGACTTATAGTGGACCAACTGATAGAGAAAACGTCCTGTAACCAGCTGAGAGAGAGGCTGTTACTGGAGCCAGACTCCATGACACTGGCGGATGCGTTAGTGATTGGGAAGCAGTTGGAAACGGCTCTATCGGAGGTGCGCAAGTTGGGCCGCGCTGTGCACGAGCCTGTGACGTCATTCGCCCCGTCAGTTCAGACTGTGGCTCAGGAGACGGCAGGGACCGCTGCTGCAGACGTGGTGAGTGACAGTTGGGATGTACAGAGAGTGGACAGAGGCCTTAGAGAGGGCGGGCCCAAGTGCTGTAATAACTGTGGCTCCTCTAGACATGCAACCAGAGATCAGTCATGCCCTGCTGTGGGCAAGCGCTGTCGTAACTGCAACATGATGAATCATTTTGCAAGCTGCTGTCGCTCCCCTCCTGCCCACTCAGATACAGCTGTTGTTCCAATCAACACAATACAGAGCCCACAGACCTCACTCAAGCATTGCACATGTCGTGTGGGTGGAGCAAGCGTACCGCTCCTGGTGGACACGGGGGCAAAAGTGTCAATACTGAACAAATGCACGTATGATTGACTCTTCAAACACATGCCTTTGGAAGCAGCAGGTAACGCTCTGTCGGGTTATGGCCACTCCCCCATCTCCACTTTGGGTGTGGCCCGCCTTCCTGTCAGATATGACCAACAATTTGCCCCTGACACCAAGTTCTACATCACACAGAGGGGAGCCAACATCATGGGTCTTGATCTGTTCCTCGCCCTGGGCTTTACTATGACTGATGCGAGGGGCCTGCATGTCCTGCAGGTCGCCATTTCCTGGCCCGACCGTTTCCCACATCTGTTTAAAGGGCTGGGCTGCATGTCTGGATTTGTTCACCGGCCTACTGTTGACCTGTCTGTCCGCCCCGTTATCCAGCCACTGCTGTGCATTCCCCTCGCCCTCCGTGATGCAGTGGAGGCGGAGCTACGCTGCCTGGTGGAGGGGGATGTCATTGAACCAATCAACGCATCACCGTGGGTGTCCAACTTGGTGATAGCCAAGAAACGGGGGGGCGGGCTGCGCCTCTGTGTCGACCTGACGGATGTAAACAAAGCCATCATCCCGGATAAGTACCCTCTACCCACGGCCGAGGAGCTTACTAGTCATTTCCACGGCTCCATTGTCTTCAGTAAGATGGATTTACGTCACGGCTACCTGCAGACTCGCCTGGCACCTGCCAGCATGAGCCTCACAGCGTTTGTCACGCACGTGGGGGTTTTCAGATATAAACGCATGGCGTTTGGACTGTCATCGGCCCCAAGTTGCTTTCAGAAGATGTCACTCATCCTGGCCGGAATCTAGGGGGTCTCCATCTACCTGGACGACGTAGTGGTACACGCACCCTCCACCGTGCTGCACGATGCTCGCCTGGAGCAGGTTTTTCAACGTTTTGAACAGCAGGGGGTCACACTTAATGCTGAAAAGTGCGTGTTTGGAGTTGCGGAGGTCGAGTTCCTCGGCTTCAGGCTCTCCAAGGACGGTATTGCCCCGATCATGTCCCACACTGAAGCCATTCTGTCCCTGCCAGACCCGCAGTCGCCATCCCATCTCTCCTCTTTCCTGGGGATGGCCACCTACTATCTGCGGTTCATACCACACTACTCTGACTCAACTGCCCCCCTGCGCCAGCTGCTCAGAAAGGATGCTGTGTGGGAGTGGACCCCTGCCTGCCATGAGGCCGTGCATGCCATCAAGCAGCAGCTTACGTCCCCACCCACATTGACGCATTTCAGTCTGAGCGCGCCCACCTTGGTCACCTGTGATGCTTCTGGGGTGGCGCTTGGTGCGGTGCTCTCCCAGGTCCAGGAGGGGGTGGAACGCCCTGTAGCTTTCGCCTCATGGGCACTCTCTCCGGCGGAGCAGAAGTACTCTGTGGGGGAGAGGGAGGCCCTGGCCTGTCTGTGGGCGTGCGAACGCTGGCACGTCTACCTGTACGGCAGGGCTTTCACCATCCGCACGGACCATCAGGCGCTGACGGCACTGCTGGCAACCCGGGGCTCGGGGCACAGGCCCATCAGACTGCTGAGGTGGGCTGATAGGCTGAATCAGTACAACTTCAGCCTTAAGTTTGTGCCGGGGCGTGCTAATACAGCGGCTGACCTCCTATCCAGAGCGGTCTCCGTGACGAAGGAGACGGGTGGGGTGACACCCGATTTGGAGGACGACGAAGACTGGGTCAACATTCTGCATGGGCCCCTCAGCACGGTAGTCACCCTGGCAGAGCTGCAGCAGGCCTCAGCTGAAGACGAGACTCTCAAAACCCTCCGGGCTTATGTCCAAGATGGCTGGCCTGCCACGGTGGACGACAATCTGCTTCCCTACCACCGGGTCCGTGATGAGCTCTCCTGCTGGGGGGCTGTGTGCCTCGCTCACGGCCACCGCACCATTGTACCGGAGACTCTGAGGGCCGGAATACTGCACATGGCGCACGAGGGGCATCTGGGGGTGGTCAAGGTGAAGCAACGTTGCAGAGATACAGTGTGGTGGCCCCATATAGACTCTGACATAGAGGAGCTGGTGCGTAACTGCGCCTGCTGCCTTCTGAGCGGGAAGACAGGCCAGCCGGCTACAGCACCCCTCACTCCAATCCCTTGGCCATCTGCACCATGGGAACATATCCAGGTTGACCTCTGTGGGGAGCTCCATGGGGCGCCCGCACATGCGCGCTACCTGCTGGTGGTGCATGACCTGCATTTGAAGTGGCCGGAGGCTGTCGAACTGAGCTCCATCACCACACACACAGTCATCGACCGCCTCACCAACCTGTTTGGGCGATGGGGCCTACCCAGTGTCATCACAACGGACAATGGGCCCCAATTTGCATCAGCAGAGTTATCAGAGTTCCTGGCACTGCGGTCCATCAGACACATCAGGACAGCAGTGTATCACCCGGAGTGTAATGGGGGGGTGGAAAGACTAAATAAAACCCTCAAAAATGGAATCCGAGCCTGCCTGGAGGAAGGGAAAACCTTCAGTGCCGCACTCAACCAAACTCTCCTGACCATCCGGGCATCCAAGCACTCCACCACGGGGGTGTCACCTGCACTGCTCATGATCGGGCGCGAGCTAAAGCAACCACTGGACTGTTGGAGAGCTGAGCCAGCTCCTGCACAAGAGAGGCCAGGGCTCCAGAAAGTCAGAGCCCGGGTCCAAGGTTCACAGGCCCAGATGAAAAGGAGGTTTGATGCCTCTCGCAGAGTACAGACCCCCACACTGTCTGCAGGGGACTGGGTCAGGATTAAACATCCCCACCGCCAGAACAAGCTGAAGTCATTCTGGTCTGAACCCCTCCAGGTGACTCAGCAGCTGTGTCTGGCCACGTACAGACTGGACAACGGGAGCCGCTGGCACGCAAACCGCCTGCACAGAGTCGCAGCTCCAACAGCACCTGCACCACCCCTGTCTGCAGCGACGGCGCTCGGCTGGCAGCCCAGACCAGGAGCAAATCGGGTGGGGGGTAACCTACCGCCACAGCCAGAGGCTGTTCCCCAGCCTGCGCGCCCTCAGAGAGTGAGGGTCCCGCCCGCCTGGCATGGAGACTATGTGACTGGGTGATAAGGGACACGGGGGGTTGTGGACTGAATGTTATGTTCTTTAAAAGGGGGGTGGGGGGAGAAAATGTTGTCTGATAACGTTATGTTACGGCCTGGTTGGCCTTGTTAACTTAGGTACATGTTACTGTGCCTTTAAGAGTTACTGCACCCGATGTACGGCATTGTTGTAAAAGCGTGGGTTTACGGCAGGGAAGTAAAGAGCATGAAACAAGCAACATGGTGTGATTATTTAGCCTCTACCTAAACATAATAGTGGTGTTTTATGGGACTGGATGCTTGCATGTAAAAACACACATTGCTTCCACTTATATAGGGTGAGCCAGGACGGACACACTGCTTCCACTTATATAGGGTGAGCCAGGAAGGATTTATGACATCACAATTGCTCGAGTGACATCACTGATGGCATCACAATTGCTCGAGTGACTGATGACATCACAAATACAACCTAATTACCCTAGGTAATTAGGGTAATTAAGATGCTGTTTAGGCAGTGCATTTTGATGCACTGTGGGCTCAATTTTTGACCAATCGAAAAGCTGTTTGATACTTTTGTGTAGGACAGTCTAACGATGCAGATGCTGACGTTTCGTGTCGTTTGAAGAAAAAATGTGGGTTAAAAGGGCGGAGCGCTACTTTGTTCAGAATACCTTTTTTATCATTATTATTATATATTATTAAGTAGCCCAGACAGCACACACCAACACCAAGTAGCCCAAATAGCAGCAACTTATGTTTGAATGTAAATCTGACTATAGTATATATTCATAATATATGTATAGATTGGCGGTGGGGGAAGACCCACGGACATCTGTGAAAGAACGGATGACAGCTCGGAAAGACGGCACGCAACAGTGTTAGGGCTGGCACCCTGAGGCACTGCGCAAGCTAGCTACAAGTACAAGACCAAGTGCAAAGAGCAGCTACAGCAACGCAAAGTACCTGATACTATCCAGAGAGTTATCTCTGGGTTTATTAGTACTGCTTGTTAGTCGGCGGAGGACCGGGGTCAGGAGTTAAACCACAGTGCCCTGGACCTCTTTGCTCAACCTGCTCAGAGCACAAGAAGAAGGGGTGCAAGATGGGTGTGGCTGACTAGAGCTCGCAGTTGGAGCCCTTCTACAGACGAAGATTAATCTTCGCAGCCCCACTCAGGCGAGGCGTACAGGCTGGGGGGGCGAAACGCTGGTGACCCTGAGATACCTGCTGAGGATGTAGAAGGGTTTCCAACGGTGTGAGTGCTCTGGCCACACTCTCACCAAGGAATACCGCCGTGGGGGCGGCATGTCGTAGCTCCTGCGGTTTCTGCTTGTGGCAAGGCATCTTTGATGTGAAGTGAACGTCGGGGGTGCTTTGCTGCGGGCGGGGTCCGTGGGGGCCGCAGTGTGTTGTCCTGCGGTTTACTTCACCCATAGAAATGAGGTGTTATGTCAAGTTTCAAGTCGTTTCATCCATTTTTGGTTGAATGGCGGCCATTTCATTTTGGCACGACTGTGTATGTTCCAGCGCCCGCAATCTTGAAACGAGAAAAGCGATTGGCACCAAACAACACAAATCTACTCATATGGGACCCATATACAACATATTAAAAGATTGGAGTGCTACCATGTTCAGAGAACGTTTTGCTAACATTGGACTCAGCGGCATAAGGGCTGTCAGGCCCCCAGGGCAGAGGTTGATCAAAGGAACTTTTTTTCCTGAAGGACTTGGGGAGTTTATTGTTTCATAATCATGTTTAGACACCAAAGACTTGTAATATACACATGAGCGTACCATCCCTCAGTAGAGTGACAGGCATGTGGGGTCAAAGTTCCAAGGTCACCGTGTGCACGTCCCACATTACCCAATGGAAAATATGGTCCCTGCACACCGGGAGGAAACCATGTGATTGATGTGGCTGAAGATTACCCTCAATAGACTTGTAGAAAAGGGTCCATAATGGCCCACCGTTAGGCCTGTTCTTGGGGCAGTCGATGCTCGCGAACCGGCGCGCCAATGACGTAATGACGATGACACTGCCGTGACATCATCAATGATGACGTCAGAGGTCACCTGTGAGGTCATCGGCGACGTCAGGCGGTCTAGGCTGACTGTGATGGCAGACGGGACTTTACGGGGTCACCGATGATGTCATAGCATAGAGTTCACCTGTGAGGTCATCGGCGATGTCAGACATAACATATATATATATACAAGGTGTTCTGTGACGCTGTATCCGGTATACTTACTTCTTATATACTTCTTTTCTACTTCATAATGTCTACCCTTACCACGACCAAATCCGAACCTGAGCTGAACCCTGGCTGTCTTACAACCAGCCAGGCCCTGGTGACCGACTGCCTACAACCAGCCAGGTCACGAGTGGTATTCCTTCAACCGCATCCGAGGACCGACATCTCTGTGGTTCTGATCGACCACTGCCCGTGAGCCCTCAACTTCGATCCAGCACACTTCACGAGGCAAGCCCACAAGCTTCGCTACAAGACTAGATGCACAAGATGAGAGCCAATCAGGGTCGCTCAGAAGGCTGGGGAACAGCTAATTTGCCATAACATTGCAGCGGATGGAAAGAATGACTAAATTTTTTGCACGTGTGTTCAGCCGGAGGTCCTGAACTAGTGTAGCGAATATCGCCTCATTCCGTTAAGCCATGCCAAGATGAGATCCAATCAGGGTCGCTCAGAAGGCCGGGGAACAGCTAATTTGCCATAGCATTGCAACGGATGGATAGAATGACTAATTTTTTTGCACGTGTGTTCAGGGGGAGGTCCTGAACTAGTGTAGAGAATATCGCCTCATTCCGTTAAGCCATGCCAAGATGAGAGCCAATCAGGGTCGCTCAGAAGGCCGGGGAACAGCTAATTTGCCATAGCATTGCAACGGATAGATAGAATGACTAAATTTTTTGCACGTGTGTTCAGCTGGAGGTATTGAACTAGTGTAGCGAATATCGCCTCATTCCGTTAAGCCATGCCAAGATGAGAGCCAATCAGGGTCGCTCAGAAGGCCGGGGAACAGCTAATTTGCCATAACATTGCAGCGGATGGATAGAATGACTAAATTTTTTGCACGTGTGTTCAGCCGGAGGTCCTGAACTGGTGTAGCGAATATCGCTTCATTCCGTTAAGCCATGCCAAGATGAGAGCCAATCAGGGTCGCTCAGAAGGCCGGGGAAGAGCTAATTTGCCATAACATTGCAGCGGATGGAGAGTATGACTAAATTTTTTGCACGTGTGTTCAGCCTGAGGTCCTGAACTAGTGTAGCGAATATCGCCTCATTCCGTTAAGCCATGCCAAGATGAGAGCCAATCAGGGTCGCTCAGAAGGCCGGGGAACAGCTAATTTGCCATAACATTGCAGCGGATGGATAGAATGACTAAAATTTTTGCACGTGTGTTCAGCCGGAGGTCCTGAACTGGTGTAGCGAATATCGCTTCATTCCGTTAAGCCATGCCAAGATGAGAGCCAATCAGGGTCGCTCAGAAGACCGGGGAACAGCTAATTTGCCATAGCATTGCAACGGATGGATAGAATGACTAAATTCTTTGCACGTCTGTTCAGCCGGAGGTCCTGAACTACAATGATAACCTTAAATGGAAGTGGGCGAGGCCAAGGGGCGTCACCCCCCACCCTTCTGAGATCAATTTAGATAGTAAGTAGCCCTGGTGGCATGTGGGCGGGCTGTGTGTGGGCTAGAAGGCTGACACTTGGTGGTCGTAGAGTAGCAGGGGGTGCCACAAACATACCAAAAGATCAGCCTTCTAGCCCTCACCTCTCTTGAGAAACAGCCGTGTTCACCCTGCATATGTTGGTGTACACCGCGCATGCTTTATCATGTAATATGTAAAAGCTTATATCTCAAAAACGACTCAGGCTAGCAGGCAGTTCCACCTGTGCCTCCCGCCTCCCAAGACCAGAGGCAGGCGTGCGTCCCGGCCTCAGGGTTAGCACCCCGGAGGGCGCCACCCACTTCACCGGTGCCCGCACCCCGGCTCAACATTTCACCCGTGCCTCGCACCTCCCATGACCGGGGTCAGGTCAGCACGGCAGCTCCAGAGCCAACGACGTAATGATGATGACACCGCCGTGACATCAGCGATGATGATGTCAGAGTTCACCTGTGAGGTCATCAGCGATGGCAGACGGTCTAGGCTGACTGTGATGGCAGACGTGACTTTATGAGGTCACCGATGATGTCATACCTCCCCGGACGTTGTGACATCACCAACGGTGTCATACCCCGAATGTGGGGGGGTATAAAAAGGTGTTGTTCTGTTATGATATGCTTCTTGGTCCTATTCCCCTTTCTGCAATCTGTAAGCTCTATACGTGGCTTCTGCCTTGCTCCTATCTGCCTGATATTTCATTAAAGCCTGAAAAGACATCTCTGTGGTTCTAATCGACCACTGCCCGTGAGCCCTTACCTAAGATCCGGCAACTTCACACAAGGCAAGCACATAAACTTCCTTACAAACTGGTCCTTCGAGCCGGCGTGCGTACCGGCCTCAGGGTTAGCACCCCGGAGGGCGCCACCCACTTTCCCGGTGCCCGCACCCCGGCTCAACATTTCACCCGTGCCTCGCACCTCCCACGACCAGGGTCAGGTCAGCACGGCAGCCCCAGAGCCAATGACCCAAACTACGCAACCCCCGGTTCCACTGCCCAGACAAGGGCAACGGCCATTGCCAATGCCACCAACACCCGCACCCAGGACACATCCGCCAACAAAGGTCGCCGACCCTGAGCATGCAATAGAGTGCAACGGGCACGGCTCCGCCGAGCCCGCCACTGGGATACACCACACTCAGGTAGGCATGGCGAACGTTGGGACCAACAGCACGGGGCACAGTCAGCCGGCCGGCGTCAACCATTCCCACAAGATAGCCGGACACGACAGCTGGGACCCCCCCAGAGGGCGGGACCAGCCATCACGATTACCTATTCCCGGAATTCACCTCCTGGCCCTGCCCGGGCTCATGGAGACAACTCCAGCCAAGGCCTCTAGGGATGCCAAGAAGTCCGAGCAGAGGAAGCCAAGAACGGGCCCCAAGCCCGTTCCCCCAGAAAGAAGCGGCCACCCGGCTCCCCCTGATGGATCAAGCCACCCTGCTCCCCCAGGGGGAACCGGGGGGGGGGGGGGGGGGGGGGGGGGGGCGACTACACTGGGAAACCTCCATGGGGAAACCGTCATGCCCTCCGTAAGGTCTGCAAAGTGGTGACCCAACATGGGGACCAGAGGCTGGACACATACGCCATAATGGACGACCGCTCAGAGTGGACCGTGCTCCTACACCCAGCAGCACAGCAGCTGGCCCTTACAGGCCAGCCAGAGGACATGCCTTTGCGGACGGTGAGGCAGGAGCCCCAGATGCTTCACAGGGCGGCCGTCTCCCTCATCGTCTCGCCGGCAATTTGCCCAGAGCAGACCTATCGCACGCAGAGAGCCTTTACAACACAACTTAAAATCAACTAAATATCAATGTCTAATGATATTAGAATTTAACATTGTGTGGACGTTAATGTTAAAACGTTTAACAAACGTTGGATTTTGGTTACTTAACAACACAACATAAAATCAACATAATCTCAACATCTCATGATGTTTGGATTTTACGTCATATTGACATTAACATTGGGATGTTTAGAAGACGTTGGATTTTAGTTATTTTATAACACAACTTAAAATCGACTAAATATCAACGTCTGATGATGTTAGAATTTAACGTTGTGTGGACGTTAATATTGCAATGTTTAACAGACGTAGGATTGTGGTTACTTAAAAACATATTTTAAAACCAACAAAATATAAACGTCTAATAATGTTGGGATTTTACGTTATATTGACGTTAATACTGGGACGTTTAGAAGACGTTGGATTTTAGTTTCTTTAAAACACAACTTAAAATCAACTATATATCAACGTCTAATGATGTTAGAATTTAACGTTATGTGGACGTTAATGTTAAAACATTTAACAAACGTTGGATTTTGGTTACTTAACAACACAGCTTAAAATCAACATAATCTCAACGTCTAATGATGTTGGGATTTTACGTTATATTGACATTTATATTGGGATGTTTAGAAGACGTTGGATTTTAGTTACTTTATAACACAACTTAAAATCGACTAAATATCAACGTCTGATGATGTTAGAATTTAACGTTGTGTGGACGGTAATATTACTACGTTTAACAGACGTTGGATTTCAGTTACTTTATAACACAACTTAAAATCGACTAAATATCAACGTCTGATGATGTTAGAATTTAACGTTGTGTGGACGTTAATATTGCAATGTTTAACAAACGTAGGATTTTGGTTACTTAAAAACATATCTTAAAACCAACAAAATATGAACGTCTAATGATGTTGGGATTTTACGTTATATTGACGTTAATACTGGGACGTTTAGAAGACGTTGGATTTTAGTTTCTTTAAAACACAACTTAAAATCAACTAAATATCAACGTCTAATGATGTTAGAATTTAACGTTATGTGGACGTTAATGTTAAAACGTTTAACAAACGTTGGATTTTGGTTACTTAAAAACACAACTTAAAATCAACATAATCTCAACGTCTAATGATGTTTGGATTTTACGTTATATTGACATTAATATTGGGATGTTTAGAAGACGTTGGATTTTAGTTACTTTATAACACAACTTAAAATCGACTAAATATCAACGTCTGATGATGTTCTAATTTAACGTTGTGTGGACGGTAATATTACAAAGTTTAACAGACGTTGGATTTTTGGTTACTTAAAATCACAACTTAAAACCATCAGAATTCCAACGTCTAATGATGTTGGGATTTTATGTTATATTGACGTTAATATTGGGACGTTTAGAAGACGTAGGATTTTAGTTTCTTTAAAACACAACTTAAAATCGACTAAATATCAACGTCTGATGATGTTCGAATTTAACGTTGTGTGGATGTTAATATTACAATGTTTAACAGACGTTGGATTTTGGTTAATTAAAGACACAACTTAAAACCAATAAAATATCAACGTCTAATGATGTTGGGATTTTACGTTATATTGACGTTAATATTGGAACGTTTAGAAGACGTTGGATTTTAGTTTCTTTATAACACAACTTAAAATCGACTAAATGTCAACGTCTGATGATGTTAGAATTTAACGTTGTGTGGACAGTAACATTACAACGTTTACCAGACGTTGGATTTTGGTTACTTAAAAACACAATGTAAAACCAACATAATATAAACGTCTAATGATGTTGGGTTTTTACGTTATATTGATGTTAATATTGGAACGTTTAAAGATGTAGGATTTCAGTTTCTTTAAAACACAACTTAAAATCGACTAAATATCCACGTCTGATGATGTTAGAATTTAACGTTGTGGGGACGTTAATATTACAACGTTTAACAGATGTTAGATTTTTGTTATTTAAAAACACAACTTAAAACCAACATAATATCAACGTCTAATGATGTTGGGATTTTACGTTATATTGACGTTAATATTGGGATGTTTAGAAAACGTTGGATTTTAGTTACTTTATAACACAACTTAAAATCAACATAATCTCAACGTCTAATGATGTTGGAATTTTACGTTATAATGACGTTAATATTGGGATGTTTAGAAGACGTTGGATTTTAGTTACTTTATAACATAACTAAAAATCGACTAAATATCCACGTCTGATGATGTTAGAATTTAACGTTGTGGGGACGTTAATATTACAACGTTTAACAGACGTTAGATTTTTGTTATTTAAAAACACAACTTAAAACCAACATATTATCAACGTCTAATGATGTTGGGATTTTACGTTATAATGACGTTAATATTGGGATGTTTAGAAGACGTTGGATTTTAGTTACTTTATAACATAACTTAAAATCGACTAAATATCAACGTCTGATGATGTTAGAATTTGACGTTGTGTGGATGTTAATATTACAACGTTTAACAGACGTTGGATTTTGGTTATTTAAAAACACAACTTGAAACCAACATAATATCAACGTCTAATGATGTTGGGATTTTACGTTATATTGACGTTAATATTGGGATGTTTAGAAGACGTTGGATTTTAGGTACTTTATAACACAACTTAAAATCAACATAATCTCAACGTCTAATGATGTTGGGATTTTACGTTATAATGACGTTAATATTGGGATGTTTTGAAGACGTTGGATTTTAGTTACTTTATAACACAACTTAAAATCGACTAAATATCAACGTCTGATGATGTTAGAATTTAACGTTGTGTGGATGTTAATATTACAACGTTTACCAGACGTTGGATTTTGGTTATTTAAAAACACAACTTAAAACCAACATAATATCAACGTCAGATGTCGTCAGTATTAACCGTCAACCTGACGTTGACATTAGACGTTGGACTGACATTGGATTATGGTCACGGACGTCACGACCTCCATCCAACCAAAGATCAACGTCTAATGACGTTGTGTGCCAGCTGGGGAGGGGCAGACATCATATAGATGTCTTTATAGCTCAATGTCAGGATGAGAAGAGAGTGAACCCTCTCGCTTTATGTCCTCTGCATTTACCTCTTTGTCTCTTTCCCTTTCCCCTTGGCTCTCAATGATGTTTCCAACATCGCTCTTCCTCTTCCATATCTCTCTCTCTCCCTCCCTCTCTCTCTCTCTCTCTCCCCATCTCTCCCTCCCTCTCTCTCTCCCCATCTCTCCCTCCCTCTCTCTCTCTATCTACCTCTCTCTACCTCCCTCTCTCTCAGTAACAAGGACACAGACGTCTATGTGGACTGCGTGGAACAGGAAAGATGGTCTCCGCTCACCACTGCACAGATAAGCAGCAGAAAAGATCCACCCCCTGTAGGTATGAAACCAGCCGAAAAGCACATCAAAACACCCCGATGGCATTGGATGCTATCTTAGAATTAATTTGGTTGCTATACACTTAAGATGGCCAGATGCAAACGCCACCGTGACGTTGTTTTAGTCTAGCAAACGATGGGGAAATGGATTTACTCCTGTGTCAAATGCATCATTTTTACAGAGCAGTTCAGTGGCAGTTATGATGAATATTCCAATTCAATGCGCGCTCAAGAAACACTGGTGATTTCCCCTGTGTTAGAATCCTCTGGCTGGTAGGTATAGGTAGCCACCTTCAGTGTACTGGAGGAAATCACCACAAGACACCAGAGAGGGCACTTTCTATCCAGTCCAGTTGTGCAGAGTATACGAGAAGCTGGATGTAGATAAGTAGGCAGTCATTTGGGAAAGACACAGCAGATACATCACCTGCAGCCCAGGGGAAGGGAGGAGGGCTAATATAGTACAGGTGTTGTGCAGTGCAATCCGACTGCCCTCATATTGCTCTGTGCCTCTCTAGTCCGGTCCCTCTCTCTCTCCCCTGCTTTCTCCACCTCTCCACTCTCTCTCTCCCCTGCTTTCTCCACCTCTCCACTCTGTCTCTCTGTCTCTCTGTCTCCCCTGCTTTCTCCACCTCTCCACTCTGTCTCTCTGTCTCCCCTGCTTTCTCCACCTCTCCACTCTGTCTCTCTGTCTCCCCTGCTTTCTCCACCTCTCCACTCTGTCTCTCTGTCTCCCCTGCTTTCTCCACCTCTCCACTCTGTCTCTCTGTCTCCCCTGCTTTCTCCACCTCTCCACTCTGTCTCTCTCTCTCCCCTGCTTTCTCCACCTCTCCACTCTGTCTCTCTGTCTCCCCTGCTTTCTCCACCTCTCCACTCTGTCTCTCTGTCTCCCCTGCTTTCTCCACCTCTCCACTCTGTCTCTCTCTCTCCCCTGCTTTCTCCACCTCTCCACACTCTGTCTCTCTCTGTTGGGCCGATTGCTTTGTCTCCTATGCTGCATGCTTGTTCCTCTCCCCTCCCTTCTCACTCAGTGTCTCTCTCTCTCTCTCTCGCTCTGTCTCTCTCTCTCTCTCTCTCTCTCTCTCTCTCTCTCTCCCTCTCTCTCTCTCTCTGTCTCTCCCTCTCTCTCTCTCTCTGTCTCTCTCTCTCTCTCTCTCTCTCTCTCTCTCTCTCTCTCAGCACATCGTTGGCGCTGCACACATGCTGAACAAAGAAAGGATCCATTCTCATTCCTACACAACCTCCTGTCTGAGAGTCAGGGGATTTTGTTGAATATCTGAAAAGATGATTAATTGTCAAATTATCAGATTTTCCACATTGCTGCCTGTCTGCAAGTGGCAGTCAACAAAGCACATGAATATTCATATTATTGTGATGCCAGAGATTAAAATGAGTTTGGGTTAAATTAGTTTAGGTTAAATTAGTTTAGGTTAAATTAGTTTAGGTTAAATTAGTTTAGGTTAAATGAGTTTGGGTTAAATGAGTTTAGGTTAAATTAGTTTAGGTTAAATGAGTTTAGGTTAAATGAGTTTAGGTTAAATGAGTTTAGGTTAAATGAGTTTAGGTTAAATGAGTTTGGGTTAAATGAGTTTAGGTTAAATGAGTTTGGGTTAAATGAGTTTGGGTTAAATGAGTTTGGGTTAAATGAGTTTAGGTTAAATGAGTTTAGGTTAAATGAGTTTAGGTTAAATGAGTTTAGGTTAAATGAGTTTGGGTTAAATGAGTTTGGGTTAAATGAGTTTGGGTTAAATGAGTTTAGGTTAAATGAGTTTAGGTTAAATGAGTTTAGGTTAAATGAGTTTAGGTTAAATGAGTTTAGGTTAAATGAGTTTAGGTTAAATGAGTTTAGGTTAAATGAGTTTGGGTTAAATGAGTTTGGGTTAAATGAGTTTAGGTTAAATGAGTTTAGGTTAAATGAGTTTGGGTTAAATGAGTTTGGGTTAAATGAGTTTGGGTTAAATGAGTTTAGGTTAAATGAGTTTAGGTTAAATGAGTTTAGGTTAAATGAGTTTGGGTTAAATGAGTTTAGGTTAAATGAGTTTAGGTTAAATGAGTTTGGGTTAAATGAGTTTGGGTTAAATGAGTTTGGGTTAAATGAGTTTAGGTTAAATGAGTTTAGGTTAAATGAGTTTGGGTTAAATGAGTTTAGGTTAAATGAGTTTAGGTTAAATGAGTTTGGGTTAAATGAGTTTGGGTTAAATGAGTTTGGGTTAAATGAGTTTAGGTTAAATGAGTTTAGGTTAAATGAGTTTAGGTTAAATGAGTTTGGGTTAAATGAGTTTAGGTTAAATGAGTTTAGGTTAAATGAGTTTGGGTGAAATGAGTTTGGGTTAAATGAGTTTGGGTTAAATGAGTTTAGGTTAAATGAGTTTAGGTTAAATGAGTTTGGGTTAAATGAGTTTGGGTTAAATGAGTTTAGGTTAAATGAGTTTAGGTTAAATGAGTTTGGGTTAAATGAGTTTAGGTTAAATGAGTTTAGGTTAAATGAGTTTGGGTTAAATGAGTTTGGGTTAAATGAGTTTGGGTTAAATGAGTTTAGGTTAAATGAGTTTAGGTTAAATGAGTTTGGGTTAAATGAGTTTGGGTTAAATGAGTTTAGGTTAAATGAGTTTGGGTTAAATGAGTTTAGGTTAAATGAGTTTAGGTTAAATGAGTTTGGGTTAAATGAGTTTGGGTTAAATGAGTTTAGGTTAAATGAGTTTGGGTTAAATGAGTTTGGGTTAAATGAGTTTAGGTTAAATGAGTTTGGGTTAAATGAGTTTAGGTTAAATGAGTTTGGGTTAAATGAGTTTAGGTTAAATGAGTTTAGGTTAAATGAGTTTGGGTTAAATGAGTTTAGGTTAAATGAGTTTGGGTTAAATGAGTTTAGGTTAAATGAGTTTGGGTTAAATGAGTTTAGGTTAAATGAGTTTAGGTTAAATGAGTTTGGGTTAAATGAGTTTAGGTTAAATGAGTTTGGGTTAAATGAGTTTGGGTTAAATGAGACAGAGACACGTTCTTGTGAAAGGGGGTAAAAGTAGCAACCGTGAAATCGCACAAAACAAGAGAACAGGTTGTCCCCCCACCCCCCACCCTCATATTACGCACGTTTAGACGTTGAAGAATGCAATCAATATAACAACAGGTTTAGGATCACTACATTTTAATTTGTTAGCAAAATAAGCAATGACCTTGGCCTACGCGTTACCCAAAACACCTGTCACTTAAATGACAAACCAACTGACTACATAAACACACACACACGCACACACACACACACACACACACGCACACGCACACGCACACACACACACACACACACACACTCGTGCACATGCATGCATGCGTGCATGCATACAGATCCATGCTGACAAACAAAAGAGATGGACATTGCATCATGTGGTGTGTAAAGAGAAAGCAGCATTTCAGCGCTGCACAAACAATGAAAATGTCTGGAGGAAGAGCGAGAAGATAACAGTGAGGAGAGACGGCGAGATAAAAAATGATTGAGTGCAAATAAAGCGGAAAACACAAATTTTCCTCGAGACGACGACGACGTCACCATCATAACCTCATAAAGTCCATCTCCCGGGCACCACACAGCCTGTCCCAGCCGTCAGGGAAGGCACATTATTGCAATAAAAGACTTGTTATATTTTCTCAATCTCTGCATGCCCGTGCTTTTATTGTTCCATTTGCATTAGGTATGGCACCTCGGGAAGCACTCAAATCACATTAGAGCACAACGTAAATGAAATCACGGCACACCTATTGATGTTCCCCCCCCCCCAAAGCAATTAATTCTGATTTATGACATTATGGGCTGAGAAAGCTGAGTTAGAATCTCATCAGAGGGAGTCATAAATAATGTTATCGCCCTAAAAAGGAGCAATGGTGCCTCAATTTAATATGCTTTCTGATGACTAAATGAGGAGTTTTGCTGCTAAATGTGATACACACCATTTCAAACGCGACAGAAAAAGGACAGCGAAATGATTGATAGCAACATGGGTGACAGCATGAAATTAAAATAAATTAGGGTAATATTTAATGGGCAGTAAGTAAGTAACCAAAGTCTTTGGCTGTCAACATAATAAAGCTTTAAGCTTTAACAGGTTGGATAATTGATATTTTTGGCATTCTGAATGATGTACTTCTTGTAGATAGCTATTCAGATTAAAAGTAATCGATTATCATTTTGAGAAGTGATTACTGTAATCATTTTGGTCATATATCAAACGCCAAACATTTTCTGGTTGCAGTACAATACCCTCAAAACTACTAACATTTGCTGCTTTTCTACATTTCATATCAATTGTATGTCATTCCAAAAAATATTTGGGGATTTATTTGACTGCTGGTCAGACTAAGGAAGCGATTTTAAGAATCACTTGGGCCCTGGGATTTTTTGACATTTTATAGACTAAACTCTAATCGATTAATCGAAAAAACGACTGGTAGATTAATTCATAATGAACATGATCGTTACAGTATAGCTGCAGCCTACATATTTTCAATGACTGTATAGGGCAGTGCCGGAGATGTTTCTCTCTCTCTCACACTCTCACACACACACACACACACACACACACACACACACACACACACACACACACACACACACACACACACACACACACACACACACACACACACACACACACACAGGCAAAGCCAATCTGTGTGGTTCATTATAAGTCATTATTATGGTCTGGCATATTCAGAGATTCAAAGGAAACCCTCAGTGATTAGAGATAATTGCTTAGTGGGCTGATAGTGAGCACGAGCGTGTCTTCGTCTCCAGTCAGCTAGTTGATTTCCAGCTGAGATCTGGGAGCAGATATCACCTCCTCCTTATTCTTCCCCTCAGATACTGTATCTCAATAGCAGATAAGAGAAGGAGGAAATAGGGTTACAAAGAATGCTGTGTGTGTGTGTGTGTGTGTGTGTGTGTGTGTGTGTGTGTGTGTGTGTGTGTGTGTGTGTGTGTGTGTGTGTGTGTGAGAGAGCGAGAAAGAATTTGATATTTTCTTCTCTTTTCAGTCTGATAAGAAAAGAACTGAAATGAAGACAGAGATGGCACACATCCCTTGAGACGTGTCTATGTCTCTATAATGCTTTCCTCATCTTAACTCTGCACGCCTGCTGTGTCTTGAGCTATTTGATCAGTGAAGCCCCGCCCCCTTGTCCCCTTCCAGCTGGTGAAAAGCACCACTGTTAGCTACAGTAAGCTACAATCACAGCACATGACTGCAGTTCAGACATCTTCACATGCAGACTCCACATACAACACAGACAAGGCATTCTGGATTGTGCCCAAATCTGTTTGATACCTGCTTTTAAAACGCGTCTCATGCATCCACACTGCTATGGGATTCCTCAGGGTCTCACACGACACTTCCCCTCATACCTCTATTTTGTTTGGTATATTTTTATTTGTCAAAACTGAGGGAGAGATCGGCTTAAATACAACGTGTATGTCGTGTACAACAGCAAAGAAGAAGGCTTAGGACTGTTTAAAGGGACAGCTCACCCTAAAATCCAAAATACCTATTTTTCCTCTCACCTGTAGTACTATTTATCCATCTAGACTGTTTAGTTTTAGTATTCTGGGTTTTGGAGATATCAGCCGTAGAGATGTGTGCCTTCTCTCCAATATGGAACTGGATGACACTCGGCTTGTGGTGCTCAAAGCGCCAAAAAAAATACAATTGAAAAACTCAACAGCAATGTCTCTTTCCAGAAATCATGACCCAGTTACTCAAGATAATCCACAGACTTTGCTGTGAGCAGTTTTATGTAGGAACTATTTTCGACCGAACTACACCCGCTAGCTGCTAGTTTAATGTAGGAACTAGCCAGCAGCTAGTGGAGTGTAGTTCGGTCGAAAGAAAATAGTTCCTACAAGAAACTGCTCATAACAAGGTCTGTGGATTATCTTGAGTAACGGGGTCATGATTCCTGTAAAGAGACATTGCTGTTGAGTTTATCAAATGTATTTTTTTTGGCACTTTGAGCACCACAAGCTGAGTGCCATCCAGTTCCATTGTATTGGAGAGAAGGCAGAAATCTCTACGCCCGATATATCTCCAAAACCCACAATACTAACCCAAAACAGTCTAGATGGATCAATAGCACTACAGGTGAGAGGAAAAAATATGTATTTTGGATTTTAGGGTGCGCTGTTCCTTTAAGTTCAGAGAGGAAGAACAGGAGTTGTTTTGTTTACAGTACCTCATTCCTATATGTGGATTGAATATACATTGCATTTACACTCATGTGGTCTAATGTGTATCTGACCACCTCCGGAGGCGATCAGAGTTGGGATATTCAGTGCATTTACACCTGCTTTTGATCTGGTTGATGTTACAGTAATACCATCTGCATACAGTAGTAGGGTCATGAGATTGCTTTTCTGTCAAATATAAACTTTTTTCATTAATGAACAGAAAAATAGTTATTTTTCGGGATTGACACCTAAATTGAAATCACACAGTGGGTTTTGAATGATTTCCACTCACAACATAAAGCACCATGTGAACCACCTTTACATAATAATTATGATGAGTCCGCTGCAAATGACAAAAGAGACACACAGTCAAATCAACCTCATCAGTACATCAGGTGCCAAAGAGAGAGGCAAACAGGTGGAGCACACCTGCACCTGCACGGCTGTTCCCACGACAGGTGAAAACACCCATTCAGCACGTCTGCTCCACCAAATCACCTCTGGGAATTAGCAGGAAATCCCACTGCAATACCAGCACATCAGGTGCCCCCGGTGGACAACAATGAATTAGCAGTCTCTGTCATCTAATGCATCCCTCTCTGTCTCTGTTTCTCCCTCACTCTAAGCCTCTCTGTATCCTTCTCTCCCTCTCTCTCTGTCTCTATCTCTCCCTCTCCCTCACTCTAAGCCTCTCTGTATCATTCTTTCCCTCTCTCTCTGTCTCTATCTCTCACTCTCCCTCACTCTAAGCCTCTCTGTATCCTTCTCTCCCTCTCTCTCTGTCTCTATCTCTCCCTCTCCCTCACTCAAAATCTCTCTGTATCCTTCTCTCCCTCTCCCTCTCTGTCTCTCCCTCACTCTGCCTCTCTCTCTCCGTCTCTCTCTCTCCCTCACTCAAAGCCTCTCTGTATCCTTCTCTCCCTCTCTGTCTCTCTCTCCCTCACTCTATGCCTCTCTGTATCCTTCTCTCCCTCTCTGTCTGTCTCTCCCTCACTCTAAGCCTCTCTGTCTCTGTCTCGCCCTCACTCTATGCCTCTCTGTATCCTTCTCTCCCTCTCTGTCTCTCTCTCCCTCACTCTATGCCTCTCTGTATCCTTCTCTCCCTCTCTGTCTGTCTCTCCCTCACTCTAAGCCTCTCTGTCTCTGTCTCGCCCTCACTCTATGCCTCTCTGTATCCTTCTCTCCCTCTCTGTCTCTCTCTCCCTCACTCTATGCCTCTCTGTATCCTTCTCTCCCTCTCTGTCTCTCTCTCCCTCACTCTAAGCCTCTCTGTCTCTGTCTCGCCCTCACTCTATGCCTCTCTGTATCCTTCTCTCCCACTCTGTCTCTCCCTCACTCTAAGCCTCTCTGTATCCTTCTATCCCACTCTGGCTTCTCCCTTCTCCATCCGTCACTTTTTGCCGTGCATCCTGCGTCTGTGTCTCTGTGTCTCTCTGTGTGTCTCT
>NC_139632.1:5282696-5285196 GCF_964638095.1 Poromitra crassiceps | reverse complement strand
CCCCAGGCAGAGGAGAGGAGAGGAGGACAGTACAGCCTCAGAGGAGAGGAGAGGAGGGCAGTACAGCCCCAGGCAGAGGAGAGGAGAGGAGGACAGTACAGCCCCAGAGGAGAGGAGAGGAGAGGAGAGGAGGACAGTACAGCCCCAGAGGGAATATTATGGTAAGAATGATGTGATTTAAAGAGGGAGCATGGGGGCTGGAAAACATCTGATTCACCATAAATGCCTGAACCAGTGAACAATCAAAAGTGTAGCAGCCATACTGTGGGTCCAGAGAGCTTCTCTGTCCTCTCCAAGGACCACCAGTGAGCGGAGGCTCAAGCCCAATTTATGCTTCGTCTGCCGACACTTTTGAAACGGTCGCCGACAGAAATGAGGACTTGAGTCGACACTTTCAAGTGTCGGCGAGCAGCAGTGTCTGCTACCTAGTGAAATGTCTAGTGTCGCTGACTACGCCACGAAGTGTCGCACAAGTCTGATTACCTAGATGGCACGCGCTTGACTTCCTTGTTTTGGTTTTCGCTCGATTGAAATGAATGAACGTGTCTATTTTTATCAGCCTGTCCTTGATGTATGACTTCGTGAAAATCACAAAGAACATCGTGATCACATTTCCCAGAGAGAGACGAGGTGAGTTGTCTGGTTGTGTGTTGTTTATATGCGGCTGCAGCCAAGTACGTTACATCTTGCCTCCGAGGTGGTTTCACTGTACATTCCCTCTCTTCTCTTGGCTGTCTGCACTGACAGCGTTCGAGTGTCACGTGACCGTTGAACCGAGGTGAACGTTCACTGAAGTCTAAATGCAACACCATGAGCGACACTTTCTTTTTCGTCTGCGACCATGTGCTGAGCAACACTTTCTAATAAGTATAAATTAAGCTTTAGTCTGCATCTTGTCTTGATTTTCAGCACATAATAGGAACAAAATTGTGTTGAAACTAAAACCAAGATGTGTGTGGTCCCACATCATAGCCACTGATGTGTTGAAAAGCATTTGTTAGAATGATGCTTCCTTGAATCCCACAAATCACAGACTTTATAAGACATTTGTGCTGGGAGCTTTTAATGTTGGAAAAGTGCAAAACTACTATTTCTTTTATTGTTTTGTGATGCCTTTCTATGATCCCATATTGTAGTCTCATTTTACATTATTACCATCTACCTCTGACCTTCTTTTTCCCCTATCTTTCCAAAAACTCTCCAGTAAAGCGTAGACATGTAAAATAAGATGTAATATATTGTGTATCTAATATAATATAATATAATATAATATAATATAATATAATATAATATAATATAATATACTGAGTGCATATATCCTCTCACTATCTCTATCTGTCTCCCCTTCCCATCTGTAAAGGGGGCCATGAATAATTTCTCTGCTGGGAGATGAACAGATTTTCTGCCCAGGTAAGAAGCATGTAGGCCAGAGCACGTCACAGCTCATGTTTTGTTCATGTGTTTCTGTTTTTGTGTGTGTGTGTGTGTGTGTGTGTGTGTGTGTGCATGTGTGTGAGTGAGAGAGAGAGAGAGAGAGAGAGAGAGAGAGAGAGTTGTGTTATTTGATGAAACAGTCAAGATTCAGCATGGAGAAACGGTTAGCACACGCACACACACACACACACACGCACACGCACACGCACACACACACACACACACACGCACACGCACGCACAAACCTTCCGAGAGTTGCTGACGGCACAACTTCCAATCAGTGTGTCACGATCCAGAGTGGTAAAAACACAAGCAGAGAACATGGCTCCCTGTGCTGGAGAATAAATAAATGTGTGTGTGAAACTGTGTGTGTGTGTGTGTGTGTGTGTGTGTGTGTGTGTGTGTGTGTGTGTGTGTGTGTGTGTGTGTAGGGGTTATAGTTCCTGACCTGGGCTCCAGTATTCCCTGATCCAGCATGTTTTCTGCACTACAGTAAGGGAAACACCTACACAACCAGTACTCTCAGCACCAGCCGCAGCATCAATATCTCTCCACAGCTCAATCTAACATGCAGTGCTGTCGCTTCCAACCGTGTGGACTCAGGGCTCCTGGAGACAAAGGAATGCCTGTACTACATAAGCACCCACAAATTACATAGCCTACTTTTTATTTTATTTTTTCAAAAGAAAGGATGATATAGCAGCAGTTTATATGATGTACATACAAAGAACTGCCGTGATCGGATTTGTGAAACGCACAAAAATCAAGATTTCCTTCTCCCCGGAGCTGCAGGTTTCTCGTCTGACAGCTCCTCACTGACCTGCACAGGTTTCTCCTCTGACAGCTCCTCACTGACCTGCACAGGTGTCTCCTCTGACAGCTCCTCACTGACCTGCACAGGTGCAGGGCCGCTGGAAGTCATTTTAAGCAGGGGGTGCTGGGAGGAAGGGACTCTCGGTGGGGCCCGTAAGGGGGCGTTTTTTTTAAACATTTTTTTGCCATATTTAGAGGAATATCTCATTTTAAATCAACATTAGGATACTGTTGTGATGTAATTATTCAGTAT
>NC_139632.1:5272696-5277696 GCF_964638095.1 Poromitra crassiceps | reverse complement strand
CCCCACAGGAAATAGGCATGGCCTCGGATAGTACCCCGCCGACATCCACCTGTTGTTCCCTCCCTGTCAGGTATGACTCCAGCCACCTAGTGGCAGAGTTGGCTAACCCAAGAGCCTTCATTTTACATAGGAGAATACCATGGTCGACAGTGTCAAAGGCTTTTTGCAGGTCTAGTAAAACTAGACCGCACATTTTCCCAGCATCAATTTCCTTCCTAATGAAATCAGTAAGATATAAAAGACATGAATCGGTTGAACACGATTTTCTAAAGCCAGACTGTTGCTCATAAAATAAATTTTGATCACAAATGTATTCATATATTTGATCATACACTACTCTTTCAAAAACCTTAGAAACTACACTCAAAATTGAGACTGGTCTGTAGTTGCTAGGGTCTGACTTATTTCCTTTTTTATAGATAGGTGTTACTTTTGCGTGTTTAAAATCAGTAGGTACTTCTCCTTGCTCTAGAGAAAGGTTAATCATATAAGTTATACATGGGGCAATTACAGAGGAAGCATCTCTCAGGAATCTAGCATTAATGCCATCAAGCCCAGTAGCCTTTTTAATCTTAAGCTCACTTAGCATCTTGTCCACATGTTCAATTGTAACCTTTCTAAAAGAAAAGGCTCCTTCCTTAACACCCAGGTTACTGTAGTGTTTGGTGACAAAGTCCTTACCGTACTCTCCTGTCCTGGCCGGCAATTTGGAGACAAGGTTGCTGGCAACAGAAGTGAAAAAAGTGTTAAAAATAGTTGCAACTTTGCCTTTATCAAATTCTACTCCATTATCGGTGTGCAACCCTATGTTTGCCACATTGGCCTTGCAGTTTGAATCCCCTCCACAGCCCAGATCTTTAAGTGTCTTCCATAGCTTTGAGGGGTTATTACAGTTCTCTTTGATTGAGTCAGCATAGTAGTTCTGTTTACTAGTCTTAATCATTTCCTGTGTCTTGTTTCTGTGCTTTTTAAAAAGCTCAAAGTCGCCCAGTACCCGTGATTTTTTAAACTTGGCCAGTGCTGAGTCACGCACCTTTATCATTTCCCTAATTGAGTTGTTAACCCAGGGTTTGGTCCTCTGTTTGATTCTGACCTCTCTAAGTGGGGCTACCAGGTCTACCACTTGGAGAAATAAACGTTTAAAAATGTCCCACGCATCATCAATAACGCAGGAATTGAATATAGGGGACCAGTCTACTTTGTCCAGTAGAGATCGAAAGGTGTCAACAGAATAGTTTTTAAGTGATCTTATACGAATGGCCTTGTGTGCTGAAAATTAATTCCGGTGTCTCTTTCTTGTACAGTGGATGAGATAGTGATCACTAATTCCATAATGTATGACTCCACTGCAGGATATATTTGCTTTATCCGATACTAGAATAAGATCAATGGTAGTTTGAGACTTGTGGCATACCCGAGTGGGTTCCGAAATTAATTGAGTCAACCCAAATGACTTACAAAAGCTGTTAAATGCATTGTAACTAGTACATGATTTGTCAGTGACGTCAGTATTAAAATCCCCTAACAGCACGCATTCCCTCTCTGTGCCAGTACAATTATTTAGGAGCACTTCAAGGCTGTCATAGAACATATTATGGTTGGGTGGTCTATAACACACCCCTAAAAGTATCGGTTTTGTTTTCGGAAGAAAGATATCCAACAGTAGAACTTCAATATCCTTATCTGGCTCTGATTTGACATTATAGTTAATATCTGATCGAACGAAAACACACACCCCCCCACCGTTACGATTTCGGTCATTCCTAATGATGGAATAATTGTCGATACTAATATCGGTGTCACTGATTGAGTCATCAAGCCAGGTCTCGGACAAACAGAATAATTCCACCTTGGATGTCCCGATCAGAGAACGGATTTCGTCAATTTTAGGGAGTAGGCTCCTCACGTTAAGATGAACGAAATGTAGCCCTTTCCTGGCAGCCACACCACTAAGTTCCATGAACGAGTCGGCGGCCGCTGTTGTCTCGGCTGTGGTCGTTAACGTTACCCGGCGTGCCATTCCCAGTCCGCCCGCTGTTGGATCCGGCTCCAGGCCCAGCACAGCCTCGCCTTCGCGTCCCGTCGTCAGCAACGCGCTCTCCGCCGGATCAGCTGCATGTCCCGGTCTCCGGATCCCCTCGTCGCCACCACCGTCCGCCCGGCCTCCCGTCATCGCAGTCGGACAAGGGAACGTAGGCAAGTTAGGAATCACTTCCAATGTGTTACAGCCTGCCGTATTATCCACACATACCTGTATGTTAAGGATGTTGCACTCTTCACCACTCCTGTAATTGCTGCTGGATGGGTCCACATTCACAGGCTGGGAAGGTCCGGGGCATTGGTGAATATCCCCAGATAACAATAGGCATAAGCAAATAATAAGGCCATTCGCATTGACAGCCCTTCTGCTTGGTAGTGCTCCCGTCCGTTTGCGAGTTTCATTCTTTCCAGGGTGAAACAGGAACGACAAAAGACTCAGTTTTCCGAGACTAAAGTTTTTAAGCCCTGTTTGTGAGTTGGCTTGCAATCGCCTATCACATTTGTTAGACGTGTAATTAGGATCATTACTACCCAATATGTTTTGAAAGAGTGAGTAAAACAAAAACGCTGTCAGCACTCCACAGACGCCTGCCGCCATCTTGCCTGTGGTTGAAGATGGATTGCAATCTGATCGGCCAAACCATCTCCTCTCTTCCCCTCACACTCTACCTCTGGCCCTCTCCTCTCTTCCCCTCACCCTCTACCTCTGGCCCTCTCCTCTCTTTCCCTCACCCTCTACCTCTGGCCCTCCCCTCTCTTCCTTTCTCATCCTTCACCCGTCATCTTCTCTTTCTTTTCATTCAAAGCGATGCATGAGATCATAGCATGGAAGCTGGGGGAAATGCAGACGTACATATATAGATAAATATACGTCTTAGCAATTGTTGAATGGCAAAGCATGACATCCTCCATTGGAGCCTGTACTGGAGCCACGCTGATGCTGTGAGTGTTACTGTAATTACACACTTTAAAAGATGACCAAGGGCAAACTGTTTATGCAGTACCAGTTAAGCCTCATTTACATATTTAATTCATGTAATTGGAATTTTAAAAGCACTGTATTAATAAATGTGTTCAGAATACCCAATGGCCAGCACAGTTCGGTACATTGAACCTGATGTATGTAATGTACATTACTTCATGGTTATGAGTGCTTGTCTGGAATGATTTCATACTCCATTTCATACAAGTGTCCCCACCCCCCCCCCCCCCACATGTGAAAACCCACATGCAAATTTAAAGTACATGCTTTTTGGACACGTGTGTTACATTATGAAACGCCACATCAGTTTTCACAGCTGAAGTCAAATCTGTCACCAGTGCTGACGCGTCCCCAATCAGGCGCCCCCCTCTCTTCCTCTCTCAAATACACGCGTTACCATGCAAAACAATTAAAATAGGGTCATCTACTCAAATGTGCACATTACTTCATTCCTGTATTATATATGTCATGTATTTTGTTGCCAACTTGCCATATGCTTTCACATTCACATTTTATCATTTCACACAATGCAAATGCCAAAAACTGTCCCCCTCTCACCACTACGCAGTTCTCCCTCTCACCACTACGCAGTTCTCCCTCTCACCACTACGCAGTTCTCCCTCTCACCACTACGCAGTTCTCCCTCTCACCACTAGGCAGTGCCAAGTGCCCAACGTGCAAGTCTCGTTAGTCACCATCACACATTCCCAATTGCTAAATATGCAAGGCAAGGTATTCTGGGTAATGCAGGCCCCGATCGTAAGGATAGGCTCTCCCATCATCAGCGTGGAACTGTAGCATTAGCTGTAGCACCTATAGCTCCAAAAAGCTATCCTTTGTGAAAATCCAAGACTTTATTGAAACCTGTATGATGGAGTGAACATGATGCTAAGCCCGAGAACAATCTGAGCCACCAAGGAGCAGGCGTTTGGAACGCGTCGCTAGGCGGAGTTCTCGGTAACGGTGAGTTGGATCATTTTTGTTGGGATGCTAGTAAAGACATAGTGACCCTTTGGGGCTAACTGAACCCACTCTCTGCTGTTCATTTGCATACATCCACATCTTTTGTTGGCCTATAAACTTTAATGTTAGGTTAACGTTATTACCTTCTGTGGTATCTAGTCTAGTGGCGTTTAGTGGAATTATTTAACCGATAACTGTGGCGTACTGTAATGCTTCAGTGCATTGAATTGAATTGAGCACATGCACCATCAATCAGGGATGAGCGTTGCAAAACAACATTATTCATAATAAATGTCACATATTTCTTTCAATCAAATTTAAAGGGAGAGTTCTTCTTTTTTAAATCTAGCCCTATTTGCTACTATGAGGAACAGCATGGATTGTGTTGAGAAAGAACTCTACCAATCAACATCATCATTGGTAATATAGCTAATAGGGCTAGACTAAAAAAAAAGTGTACTATCCCTTTAACCACAGCAAATGCGCCTTTGGAAAACTAATGACTCAAACCAATGCATGCACGCACGCAACGCACGCACACACACACACACACACACACACACACACACACACACACACACACACACACACACACACACACACACACACACACACACACACACACACACACACGTTCATGCAACAGCTTAACCATTCTCTTTTGTCACAGTGTGTGTTTGATAGCCAGCCCCCTGCTGTGACAGGAAGGGTTTTGTCTTATGAAAGAACTTAAACCCACTATTGGATTTCTTTCCAAGTATAAAGAATGTTGCTTGTGGACACGCAATGTCTTCACACCTGCAGTCTCAGCTAAATATGGCATTGGTCTCAGCTGATTACACACAACACACACACACACAGGCGCACACACGCACGCACGCACACACGCACACACACACACACACACACGCACACACACACACACCTGCGCTTCAGGTCCATCTACCATCTCTGCTCATCCAACATAGTGTTCTTATAGGAGAATGTGAGCAGTGCTGAATCTGCACTAAGCTGT
>NC_139632.1:5265196-5267696 GCF_964638095.1 Poromitra crassiceps | reverse complement strand
CACACACACACACACACATAGTGTGTCACTCTCTCTCACGCACACAAATGAAAACGAAAAAAATAAAAATTTCTTTTTTTCTAAATCTCCCCCCCCCCCCCCCTTCTTCTAATCAATGTTGTTATGGTCAGGATTCATCTGTTTGGCTTGCAGGCTTAAAACTCTTTATACAAGGATTTTCTGAATTGTATAATAATAATCAAAACATTCTGAACCAAATAATTCCAATAATTATCTTTTAGATAGCATTATCTATCTTTATTAAAAACAACAACAACATTGCTGTTTTTCCGCCGTCATGGAAGCGTGTGTAGTGTGTAGGTTCTACTATAAGCAGGTTAAAGGAAAATTGAGAGCAAAACTTTCCCCTCTCCACACCATGGTTCAATTTGAACAAATCAACTGCTGGATATCCGCAGAAAATTCCTGGATTGGGATTTTATTGAGCCTATAGCTCATAAGAGCCGGGATAATCCCTCATCAGCACATATCCTCCCCAAGTTCTGCCTCTCCCTATCTCTCCTTTCTTTGCCATCACTCCCTCTCTCCTCTCATTCCCTCCCTCGCTCCTCTCTCTATCTCCACTCTCTCTTTAATGTTTTTAGCTTAGCTCCTGGACGTGGTGCACAAAATCAATGAGATTTGTTGAACAGACCTGTGAGAAATGCACACGCACACACACACGCGCACACACACACGCACGCACGCACATGCACGCACGCACGCACGCACACACACACACACAAACACACATGCAACGCGCGCGCACGCGCGCACACACACACACACACACACACACACACACACACACACACACACACACACAGACACACACACAAAGTCTTTCCAAGTACAATTTGTAGAATGAACATTGAAAAAGCAGTGAGAGCTGTTAGTATGTAGAGTCTCACTAGATAAGCTGGCTTTGAATTGCTATCGGCCTTCTGGAGAGATCGACATAAAAAGCCTGTTAAGAGGAGTGCTCTCTCTCTCTCGCTCTCTCTCTCTCTCTCTCTCTCTCTCTCTCTGTGTCTCTGTGTCTCTCTCTCTGTCTCTCTCTCTCGCTGTCTGATATACACCATGCTCTCTGTACTTAATTATGTATCCTTCAAGCTGATAAAATTGGCTGTGAGGAACACAGAAGATGCAGGCTGAGCTGTGAGGAACACAGGAGGTGCAGGCTGAGCTGTGAGGAACACAGGAGATGCAGGCTGAGCTGTGAGGAACACAGGAGGTGCAGGCTGAGCTGTGAGGAACACATGAGAGAGATGCAGGCTGAGCTGTGAGGAACACAGGAGATGCAGGCTGAGCTGTGAGGAACACAGGAGGTGCAGGCTGAGCTGTGAGGAACACATGAGAGAGATGCAGGCTGAGCTGTGAGGAACACAGGAGAGAGATGCAGGCTGAGCTGTGAGGAACACAGGAGAGAGATGCAGGCTGAGCTGTGAGGAACACATGAGAGAGATGCAGGCTGAGCTGTGAGGAACACAGGAGAGAGATGCAGGCTGAGCTGTGAGGAACACAGGAGATGCAGGCTGAGCTGTGAGGAACACAGGAGGTGCAGGCTGAGCTGTGAGGAACACATGAGAGAGATGCAGGCTGAGCTGTGAGGAACACAGGAGATGCAGGCTGAGCTGTGAGGAACACAGGAGGTGCAGGCTGAGCTGTGAGGAACACATGAGAGAGATGCAGGCTGAGCTGTGAGGAACACAGGAGAGAGATGCAGGCTGAGCTGTGAGGAACACAGGAGAGAGATGCAGGCTGAGCTGTGAGGAACACATGAGAGAGATGCAGGCTGAGCTGTGAGGAACACAGGAGAGAGATGCAGGCTGAGCTGTGAGGAACACAGGAGATGCAGGCTGAGCTGTGAGGAACACAGGAGGTGCAGGCTGAGCTGTGAGGAACACATGAGAGAGATGCAGGCTGAGCTGTGAGGAACACAGGAGATGCAGGCTGAGCTGTGAGGAACACAGGAGGTGCAGGCTGAGCTGTGAGGAACACATGAGAGAGATGCAGGCTGAGCTGTGAGGAACACAGGAGATGCAGGCTGAGCTGTGAGGAACACAGGAGATGCAGGCTGAGCTGTGAGGAACACAGGAGATGCAGGCTGAGCTGTGAGGAACAGGAGATACAGGTTGAGCTGTGAGGAACACATGAGATTCAGGCTGAACTGTGAGGAACACATGAGATGCAGGCTGAGAATCCATCACTGACATTATCGCCTTCTACTTCCTGGAACTGGCTGATTGGCGGTTTCCAGGCAACGCTGTTGCTTATACCATTTACCAGGGCAAGGAGGGCTAATGCTAGTATTGATCTCACACACACACACACACACACACACACACACACACACACACACACACACACACACACACACACACACACACACACACACACAGAGATATACACACATGCACATGACAGCCTCACCCACATTTACACAAAGGAAGCAGTCTGCTTACATGTCTCTGCACAACATAGGGACACTGGATCTTAG
>NC_139632.1:5255196-5257696 GCF_964638095.1 Poromitra crassiceps | reverse complement strand
CTGTTCTGCTGTGTGGTTCCTGTTCAACAGCAACGTCAGGTCTGTTCTGCTGTGTAGTTCCTGTTCAACAGCAACATCAGGTCTGTTCTGCTGTGTGGTTCCTGTTCAACAGCAACATCAGGTCTGTTCTGCTGTGTGGTTCCTGTTCAACAGCAACATCAGGTCTGTTCTGCTGTGTGGTTCCTGTTCAACAGCAACGTCAGGTCTGTTCTGCTGTGTGGTTCCTGTTCTAAAGCAACATCAGGTCTGTTCTGCTGTGTGGTTCCTGTTCAACAGCAACGTCAGGTCTGTTCTGCTGTGTGGTTCCTGTTCTAAAGCAACATCAGGTCTGTTCTGCTGTGTGGTTCCTGTTCAACAGCAACGTCAGGTCTGTTCTGCTGTGTGGTTCCTGTTCTAAAGCAACATCAGGTCTGTTCTGCTGTGTAGTTCCTGTTCAACAGCAACATCAGGTCTGTTCTGCTGTGTGGTTCCTGTTCAACAGCAACGTCAGGTCTGTTCTGCTGTGTGGTTCCTGTTCAACAGCAACGTCAGGTCTGTTCTGCTGTGTGGTTCCTGTTCAACAGCAACGTCAGGTCTGTTCTGCTGTGTGGTTCCTGTTCAACAGCAACATCAGGTCTGTTCTGCTGTGTGGTTCCTGTTCAACAGCAACATCAGGTCTGTTCTGCTGTGTGGTTCCTGTTCAACAGCAACATCAGGTCTGTTCTGCTGTGTGGTTCCTGTTCAACAGCAACATCAGGTCTGTTCTGCTGTGTGGTTCCTGTTCAACAGCAACATCAGGTCTGTTCTGCTGTGTGGTTCCTGTTCAACAGCAACATCAGGTCTGTTCTGCTGTGTGGTTCCTGTTCAACAGCAACATCAGGTCTGTTCTGCTGTGTGGTTCCTGTTCTACAGCAACATCAGGTCTGTTCTGCTGTGTGGTTCCTGTTCAACAGCAACATCAGGTTGTTCTGCTGTGTGGTTCCTGTTCAACAGCAACGTCAGGTCTGTTCTGCTGTGTGGTTCCTGTTCAACAGCAACATCAGGTCTGTTCTGCTGTGTGGTTCCTGTTCAACAGCAACATCAGGTCTGTTCTGCTGTGTGGTTCCTGTTCAACAGCAACATCAGGTTGTTCTGCTGTGTGGTTCCTGTTCAACAGCAACATCAGGTCTGTTCTGCTGTGTGGTTCCTGTTCAACAGCAACATCAGGTCTGTTCTGCTGTGTGGTTCCTGTTCAACAGCAACATCAGGTCTGTTCTGCTGATCCTGTTCAACAGCAACATCAGGTCTGTTCTGCTGTGTGGTTCCTGTTCAACAGCAACATCAGGTCTGTTCTGCTGTGTGGTTCCTGTTCAACAGCAACGTCAGGTCTGTTCTGCTGTGTGGTTCCTGTTCAACAGCAACGTCAGGTCTGTTCTGCTGTGTGGTTCCTGTTCAACAGCAACGTCAGGTCTGTTCTGCTGTGTGGTTCCTGTTCAACAGCAACGTCAGGTCTGTTCTGCTGTGTGGTTCCTGTTCAACAGCAACGTCAGGTCTGTTCTGCTGTGTGGTTCCTGTTCAACAGCAACGTCAGGTCTGTTCTGCTGTGTGGTTCCTGTTCAACAGCAACATCAGGTCTGTTCTGCTGTGTGGTTCCTGTTCAACAGCAACATCAGGTCTGTTCTGCTGTGTGGTTCCTGTTCAACAGCAACATCAGGTCTGTTCTGCTGTGTGGTTCCTGTTCAACAGCAACATCAGGTCTGTTCTGCTGTGTGGTTCCTGTTCAACAGCAACATCAGGTCTGTTCTGCTGTGTGGTTCCTGTTCAACAGCAACATCAGGTGTGTTCTGCTGTGTGGTTCCTGTTCAACAGCAACATCAGGTCTGTTCTGCTGTGTGGTTCCTGTTCAACAGCAACATCAGGTCTGTTCTGCTGTGTGGTTCCTGTTCAACAGCAACATCAGGTCTGTTCTGCTGTGTGGTTCCTGTTCAACAGCAACATCAGGTCTGTTCTGCTGTGTGGTTCCTGTTCAACAGCAACGTCAGGTCTGTTCTGCTGTGTGGTTCCTGTTCAACAGCAACGTCAGGTCTGTTCTGCTGTGTGGTTCCTGTTCTACAGCAACGTCAGGTCTGTTCTGCTGTGTGGTTCCTGTTCTACAGCAACATCAGGTCTGTTCTGCTGTGTGGTTCCTGTTCAACAGCAACGTCAGGTCTGTTCTGCTGTGTAGTTCCTGTTCAACAGCAACGTCAGGTCTGTTCTGCTGTGTGGTTCCTGTTCAACAGCAACATCAGGTCTGTTCTGCTGTGTGGTTCCTGTTCAACAGCAACGTCAGGTCTGTTCTGCTGTGTGGTTCCTGTTCAACAGCAACATCAGGTCTGTTCTGCTGTGTGGTTCCTGTTCAACAGCAACGTCAGGTCTGTTCTGCTGTGTAGTTCCTGTTCAACAGCAACGTCAGGTCTGTTCTGCTGTGTGGTTCCTGTTCAACAGCAACATCAGGTCTGTTCTGCTGTGTGGTTCCTGTTCAACAGCAACGTCAGGTCTGTTC
>NC_139632.1:5244930-5252496 GCF_964638095.1 Poromitra crassiceps | reverse complement strand
TGTTTTGATGTTGTTTCCTGCATTCTATTGTGTCTAGCAGAGGTGGAAAGTATTCAAGCACTTGAGTAGTTTTTGGAGGGATTTGTCCTTTTATACTATTTTTTATAATGCTATCCTCATAGTCGATGAATGACTGCAAAACTGTTGACAGTTTTGGGATATGTGTGAGATTGTGTGCAAAAATAAATCAGCATTGTTTTTCGGTGAAGTTCACCTTTAACTTTTTGCAGATGCCTGCTGTTTGGGCTTAAGAAGACCTTCAGACCATTCAGTGTGTCTCCCTTCTCGTTAGGCACATTTACATGGAGCCTAGTAATCAGATTGTAATAGGTTTAAATGCCCAAACAGATTAATTTCACTCGGTTGCAGAGGGGTAGTTTATAGTTTAAACCTTTTCATAAACTGATCAAAGGAAAAATGTGATCATGTAAAGGGTGAAAATGATGACTCTGTGGGTGTGTTCTTTCTGTGCATGTCCATGATGCCCTCCATCTTAACATGAAGAGGAGATGGAGGAGCTGCTGGCAGAAGACAGAAGATTAGTGTGAACATTGCATTCTGTGCCTGCAGGCCCGGAACAGCCAACCATGCCCAGGTCCACTTGAAAAGGTGGCCTCGGCTGGGGTACAGTTCAGGCATGCCCAGGCACGCTTTTAAATGGCTCTTAATAAATACACACAAAAAAAATTCGGACCACGTTTTAAACGTATAGATTAAATTGCGCTCAGTTTTAGGCTAAAACTAACAAATTTCCCCGACGTTTAAACGGAAATTTTAATGGTGACTAGTCGACTAGTCTATAAGTAAGAAAACACTCAGAATAAAGCTAAAAGTTTTCTGAGTGTTTTCTTACTTATAGACTAGTCGACTAGTCACCATTAAAATGTCCATTTAAACGTAGGAAAAATCAGTCACCACCAGCATCCCTGTGTGTGTGTGTGTGTGTAACTGTGTGTGTAGGTGTGTGTGTGTGTGTGTCTGTCTGTGTGTGTGTGTGTGTGTGTGTGTGTGTGTGTGTGTGTGTGTGTGTGTGTGTGTGTGTGTGTGTGTGTGTGTGTGTGCGTGTGACGTGTTTCTCGTCTTGGGACACGCGTGTCTCAGTGTGTGACGGGGGCTTTCATTGGAGTTTGGGTACGTTGTCAGTGTGAATCAGTGGCTGTGTGCAGCATGGCTGAGTCTCACATGATGCAGAGTGCTTCATGTGTTTCATGCTTGGTTTGGCTGTAAGCTGGAGAGCATCATGTCTGGTTCCTGCATCATCTCCTCTTCACTCACAGAAACATCTCTTCATAGCCTCCCGCTGTCTCTCCTCATCTCTCGGCCTTTCACTCATCCACCTGGCCGAGGATCACTCTTTTTGGTTCTTTCTCTTTCGCTCTTTCTCCAGCTGTGTTGATTGTCTCTCTGCTCTGCCATTTGTTGTGTAACACGCTGGAGGAGATGGGTTGACGTTCTCACATGGAGCTAACCTCGCGTCACCAGGCTCTTCTCGGCGAGAAAGAGCCTGGCCTCCGTTCACAAGTGATTTTGTCACCCTGCCTGCTTCCTGTCTAGAGCCCGCCCTAGACAGGAAGCAACAGCGGAAATAGCTCGTTAACTTGACAATTAGACACAACGAATCAGAAAATAAAACGGCAAACAACAAAACAAAAGATGGACGTACCGAACAAAGTTTTTGAAGAAGTTCTTGTAGAAACATTGCGGATTCACAATCTCACATATTTTAAGCCTATACAGAAGCTTTACTTTCCAAACAAATGGCCAGTTGATGGAATAGTTATAACGCTAGTTGTCTGTCCGCTGTTATCGATAATGGAGGATCGAGTACAACAGTTGAAGCATCTCTGCTGCCTGTGCTGGGAAAGACATGGACATTGATCATAAGATTTCACATGGCGAGTACTCCATTGTCTTTGGCTCTCCAGAAACCTTCCTCGGCAGTGACTAGAAATGTGCTAACGCTACTATACAACTTGTGTTGTTGTTCTTTTCAGGCTCTAGCTAACATAACCTCGCCACGTCAAGCTAACGGCAACAAAGACGTTTTTTGGCGCACTTATTTCCGGTGTTGCTTCCTGTTCCTTGGTTTACGCCCCCCATGACAAAAAGCGGGGTGAAAGGTGCCCAGACTAGATTAAAACACGATTTTCACGATTTTCAGACGGCAGCCCGTCTTTTTATTGTCACACGAACACACTACAACGCATGCATGCGGCCACTACACACACTCATGCTGACGGTGGCCGGTGAAATATGTCCTCTGCATTTGACCCATCCAGGCTTGTCCTTTCCTCCAGGGGGCAGGCCAGGAGCAGTGGTCGCTATTTCTTTCCAGTGCCCGGGGACCATCATTGGACCATCATTGGACCAACTTCAGATGTTGTCGTCACTGGTCGGATGACGATCTTCTGTATGTTTTTAGTTGGGGGGTTATGTACGGAGGAACCCCCTGGGGGGTACGGGGAGAACATGCAAACTCCACACAGAAAGGCCCTTTCGACGAGATAGCGCACCTGGGCAGTAGGCATAGTAGATTTAGCGCTGGAGCACAGACGGACTCTCCTCCTGCTAAATAAGAGATTAGGTTTGAGGTGCATCGCACAAAGTCTGGCAGGACACCGCTTTCAGGTCACAATCACAACCAGGAAGCAAGGTGAAGAAGAAAAGCCTAGATAGAGGGAGATGTTTGAAGGTGGTCACTGCACAGTGGCAGGCTTTTCCACAGTCTAGTGGCCATGCGATCTAATGGCTTATATGCTTCAATGCTTGGAATCTGTTTTTCCAGACAGATATATACAGATAGTATATAAATACTAAAGGTGATGTGTGAATTTCTTTACAAAGGGTGGGGAGGCCAACCAACCAATCAACCAACCAATCAAGCGACTGACAGAGCGTATAGAGCCGCTGGTCACGGCTATCAAGCGAACAGCGGACTATGCAGCAGCGGGCCAAATGCAATACTTCCAAATGGGTACATTTTTGTGGACCAAGCAACCAACCGCCCGACCCACTGACCAAGCTATAAAGCTGCTGGTCGCAGCTAATAAAGACAACACAAAATCCTGCAGCAACAGCAAATACAACAATCGCCATTTATGTTAATGTTTCAATCTTTCCATCTTTCTCGCGCGCTGTCCACTCGAGAAACAGAGCTCATTTCCATCCAAATTCAATAGCAGTCAGTCATCTATAGGGCTCGTGTGTGATCTGGTGCAGTCACATGTAAATGCCTATTCTATCTATTCTAATTCTGTGGGTGCCATCGACTGCACCTCACTGTGTAGGGAGCGAGCGAGGTTACCGTATTGCTTCAGAAATGACTACTGACACCAGCTCTTTTTGAACACTAATATACACTATAATGTAAATGTCACTGTAGAATAAGAAGGGATAGCTGTAATGAGATTGGGAGCTTTAGAAGCAGCCATTGCACAGGCATGGTCACATAATGATAAGGTAATATGCATTTTACATGTACAATTACCAATTGCCTTATGGAACCCATTTCATTATGACAGATATTTGCTTATACACTACACTTTTAGAGCTTGGAATATTAGCCTATATTATGAAGAATTGGACAATTTCACATCTGTGATTGTCCAGGGAAAAGGTCAATTGTAAATTACTCTCATTACTTTGTGTGGATTGTTCTCCTGGTTAATACATTACTTTATAATATAATATAATATAATATAATATAATATAATGTAATACATTACTTTAATTCATGGAGTTGATGAATACAAGCGATAGATTCTGCTGAACATGATTGAAATAACAGAAATGGCAACAGATGTCAAAATATCTGCTTCCAGTACAATTAGGTTTTATTTTTTCCAACAATATTGGTCATGTGAAGAAATATTAGTGCAACCTTTTCCTGACATCCACATAGTGATCCATACAACTTATAAGATCAATGTTCTATATATTGTGCCCTTGATCAATAACAGACCCCACAACATGATTGCACAGCACAGCATAATTCGACCCAGCAGGCCGTTATTGAAAATACGAATTTGTTCTTAATTAACTTGCCTGATTAAATAAAGGTTGATGATGATGCTGATGATGATGATGATGGTGATGACCCAGCAGCGACCCTCTCTATTCTTGCTTCTCATTACCTTCAGATACACAACAGCCAAGTCCAGCTGTTGGACCTCCATGCCTGTTCTCATGATGCCAGTATGTCAGAGCCTTCGTTGTATGGGCCATGCTCTTTGATGTGAGTGCAATCCCCTTGTCAGCCATGGGAGGGCGCCATGTTAAGAAGGCCTTGGCATGGTTGATTTACATGTAGCGCGGTGCCGCAGAGTGTGTGTGTGTGTGTGTGTGTGAGCGGGCTGAGCTAGACAGAGGCACGGCTACTTCACTAAGTTGTTTTTATACGTCGTCTAATTGACTTGGTGTTTGTCCAGCTTCCCTCACTTCACACACACACACACACACACACACACACACACACATGGAAAACAGATGATATCAGTCTCAAAATGCCCCTGGTTCATTTGTGATGGAAAAAAATAGTTAAGAATTTTTCCTTGTAAACAGTTTTGTTTGGGGTTTTTGTTTTTTTTTAGATCGCAAGAATGTGTGAAGGTTACGACGAGCTTTTCCAAGAACAAGAATGTGTTTTGTTTTTTGGGGGGGGGGGGTGAACATGCCTAGCACTAAAATGGGCATGTCGGTACCAATTTTGTATATAAATGGTTGTTTTTAACCAAATATATTTGGTCATGAATACCCGAGTTTTCCTTGACACGACAGCGTATTTCCCCCCACAGAAAGGCCCAGTGAGTTCCAGCAGCGCTGCTCTTTGAGCTCTGCATCAGAACACGGCCTGCATGTTGAAGCATCATTATGTGGTTGGATGTGGATCTGGCACAAGGGGCCACATGTCATGTAGGATCTCCACTAGTGGATTAATAGCCGTGGAGCGGTGAGGTTGCCCTGCGCCCAACCTCTGCTGCGGGCATCTTGTTCCAGCACTGACTCACGCTCTCATTAAAGTGTTGCCATGGAAGGCTGCTGTTCTCCTTCAACTTCTGAACCTTGGCTGTAGTCACGCTATTATAGCGCTCGCTCTGTATTCATGACAGGCCCAGGGTGTTGACTGGGTATGGATGGGACAGTGTATTCATGACAGGCCCAGGGCATTGACTGGGTATAGATGGGACAGTGTATTCATGACAGGCCCAGGGCATTGACTGGGTATAGATGGGACAGTGTATTCATGACAGGCCCAGGGTGTTGACTGGGTATGGATGGGACAGTGTATTCATGACAGGCCCAGGGCATTGACTGGGTATAGATGGGACAGTGTATTCATGACAGGCCCAGGGTGTTGACTGGGTATAGATGGGACAGTGTATTCATGACAGGCCCAGGGTGTTGACTGGGTATGGAGGGGACAGTGTATTCATGACAGGCCCAGGGTGTTGACTGGGTATAGATGGGACAGTGTATTCATGACAGGCCCAGGGCGTTGACTGGGTATAGATGGGACAGTGTATTCATGACAGGCCCAGGGTGTTGACTGGGTATAGATGGGACAGTGTATTCATGACAGGCCCAGGGCGTTGACTGGGTATAGATGGGACAGTGTATTCATGACAGGCCCAGGATGTTGACTGGGTATAGATGGGACAGTGTATTCATGACAGGCCCAGGCTGTTGACTGGGTATGGATGGGACAGTGTATTCATGACAGGGCATTGACTGGGTATAGATGGGACAGTGTATTCATGACAGGGCATTGACTGGGTATAGATGGGACAGTGTATTCATGACAGGCCCAGGGTGTTGACTAGGTATAGATGAGACAGTGTATTCATGACAGGGCATTGACTGGGTATAGATGGGACAGTGTATTCATGACTATCATTACAGTATTTTATGTTTTGGCATCATAGATACTTGATTCACATCTGCTTAACCTTTACGTGTGTTTTTGGTGTGACTGCCGACGCCCACTTTGGTCCAACAAATAAAATGTCAAGGCACCAAATCACTGTTTGCTTTCAAAATGTCACCAAATCTTGTACATTATGATCATACATCCAAGAGGGCCAACAAACTCAACAAGCCGTGATGCTTGGCTTATATCGCCTCCACTGAACGAAAAGGTTTATTAGCTCATAAATAATTTTTAATGAAAGCAGTTATTGTGTTTGACTTTTATTTTGTTTAGATTTCAGCACAAATCTCCAGGCACATGAGAGTTCAGTCCGCGGTCCTCACCGCATTACCCCACAGCTACAAAGCCGTTCTGTGAATGTTGACACTGCGAGGTTGAGCTGTTCTCTGGCTTCTGTTTCACCACTTCATCGGAGCCATAATAACCCACAGCGCTCAGATCTTTAACAGCCTGCTGCTGAACATTGTGTGCCCTTATTTAAAAGCGTTCCCAAATCCCAGCTTGACCTTGGACAGGCACCGTTTTTGCACCCGGATCCAGGCTGAAAGCGATCCCGGAAAGTTGACGTTTTGCACAGGATCTCTCCTTCCCGTATAACCGCAGCCAGCAGCCACCCGCCCGCTCCCTCTACTTTGTCCAGTCAAGTGTGCGAATTAAGAATCCATTAGTGTGTTTATGTAATGGCCGCCGTGTAAAGCTAATGGTTTCTCTGGGCCTCCATTAGCACACATGAGTGATGGATGTGGTCCGTATGGAGGAAGTCCCTCAGCACATGTCCACACACATCACATGCTGTGGTCCGTATGGAGGTCCCTCAGCGCATGTCCACACACATCACATGATCCAGTCTGTGCATTCTCCCTTCCTTGATCACTCTCTCTCCCTCCCTCTCTCTCTCTCTCTCTCTCTCCCTCTCTCTCTCTCTCTCTCTCTCTCTCCTCCCTCTCCCTCTCTCTCTCTCTCTCTCTCTCTCTCCTCCCTCTCTCTCTCTCTCTCTCTCCCTCCCTCTCTCTCTCTCTCTCCCCCTCCCCCACCCCCACTCTCCCTCGCCCCAGACGGCATCATAACCCCTCTAGACAAACACAGAGCTAGCGGTTGTATTGGATTGCTAAAGCTGCAGCCAGGACAAGCAATTAGCCTGTGCTAATGCAGGAGCGCTGCATTCATCTGCAGCACTTGTTTGCCCGAGAGATGATGAAGCGATCAATGGCTGCTCTGCTCCAGAAGGTGCTGATGTGAGTGAGAGGTCAGGCTGCTGCCCCCAGCATGACATCATCACCGTGGGACATCCGACACGCGGAGCAGGCACGAGTCGTGCGAGACAACACACATGCACACAGACACACACACACACGCATGCGGACGCACACGCACGCACGCACACGCGCGCACACACACACACACACACGCACACGCACACACACAGACACACACACACAAATGTAGGCGATTGTTCTTTCTACACATTCTCATCCATTCTGAATGAGAAGGTGGCTGGGCTGTGATTGTAGCATGTTTCTTTATGCTGCTGCCTTTGGTCTTAAGAGTGAAAAGACACCTGTCCACTCTCTCAGCAAGAGACAAAGACCTTTCTGTCTTTCTGTCTTCTGTCTTTTTTTCCTTCTCTCACACTCACATGC
>NC_139632.1:5234930-5239930 GCF_964638095.1 Poromitra crassiceps | reverse complement strand
GTTCTTGTATAGTTGGTGATTGGAGATTTCATTTGGCCACAAGATGTTGCATCAGTCATCTGAGGCATCTGTTGTGGAAACCTTCCATCCTGCTCATGTCAGTATCGACCACTCACCTTAACTCTCTGACCCGCACAGCAGAACACACCTGATGTTGCTGTTGAACAGGAACCACACAGCAGAACACACCTGATGTTGCTGTTGAACAGGAACCACACAGCAGAACACACCTGATGTTGCTGTAGAACAGGAACCACACAGCAGAACAGACCTGACGTTGCTGTAGAACAGGAACCACTAGGGGTGCAACGAAATAGTCAACTCACGAAACGATACGAAATACGATACAGGGCTCACGATACGAAATACTCACGATACGAAACAAAGATTAAAGAAAATCACCCGATGAAGATAACGAATTTGATGAAAAACAATTTGACTGCAAAAGTTGGACAGTGACTGTGTGGGTGTGTTTTGCTCTACAAATAAAGAAAGAATGAACATTTTTGGTTTACCAATCTCACTGGTTCTTTTTTATTGTTTCTTAAACATAAATGACAACAATGTCATGAAAACTTTTGTCTTAGTAGTGCCTTTATACTTTTGGCTCAAAGTCAGGCTTTTCCTAACTATGTGCACAACAACAACAACAAGCAAACATTTTGCCATCCTCTGCCATTCTCTGGTGCAAAATATAAAATTAAAATGTTATTTTGAGGTAACTTTAACTTATGACTAGTGCAAAAATACAAACAGCAAATTCTGTCAACAGTAGAAATGCAAAATGTGCAAAATCAAATATTCTTTAATTTCTTCCTTATGCAGTCTCACACAAACATACAAAAGTTGTTGCTGCCTGTCTTCAGTACAAAATAAAATGCTCTTTGAAAAAACAAAATTATTTGTAGTTTTTTTCCTTATGACTACAATGCAAATACAAACAACATAAAATTCTGTCAACAGTAGAAATGCAAAATGTGCAAAATCAAATATTCTTTAGTTTCTCCTTATGCAGACTCACACAAACATACAAGTTATTGCTGCCTGTCTTCAGTACAAAATAAAATGCTCTTTGAAAAAACAAAATTATTTGTAGTTTTTTTCCTTATGACTACAATGCAAATACATAAAACATAAAATCTCAATAAAAAAGTGCTTTGTTGTTGTAAACAATGAGGACAGTCCTCAGTCCTGCAGTCTAGACCTATAAATGTCTGAACTACAACAGGTGCATATTCTTCTTTAAGAATATCAACATATCGACATTTTCAGGTAGCAGTTGAGACCTCTGACAGCTCACGATATCTCCTGCTGTCGAAAAAACTCGTTCGCTAGGAACTGAGGTGGCAGGAACTGCAAGATATGCTTTTGCCAGTGGTGCAAGCATGGAGTAAAAGTGTGACTTCTCTTTCCACCACTTGAGTGGACAGCTGGTGAGTGGGAGAGGAGCCTCTTTCTTGTACATGAGGATCTCTTTGTCCACTGACCTGTTGTCCTCTGCTTGATGGGTCTGGGGGGGAGTGAAAGTGTCCCCAAAAAGGTCCTCAAGGGCTGTCCTCTTTGAGGGAGGGTGGTTCCGCTCAGCTCTGCATGTGTGTGTCTCATCATCTTGTGCTCCATGTGGGAGGCTGCTGTCACTGGTGGCACTGGCTGCTCCTGCTGTGCTCTCCTCCTCTTCCACATCAGAGGGTTGTCTCTTCATACAACAGAGGAAGAAAATGCAGGACATTAGGACAACAAAATATTAAAAAATTCTTAATTTCTGGCTTAGCACTACCTAATTTTAAAATTGCTATTACAAGAAGCTACATGTGTGTCTGCTGAATTATTATTATTATCATTATTATTATTAATAATATGCTGCTAAATGAAATTGTAGAATTGTGTAATTGTAAAATACCTGATTCTGCTGCAGCTGCAGTGCTCTCTCCTTCAGCCGTTCAAAAACAGCCGCACGCTGGTCCTCAGCAACATGTGGCAGAGCTTTGAATCTGGGGTCGAGGGCAGCACTCTCCAGAAGATACTCAGAAACATCTCCAGTGTATCTGTCTTGAAGCTTTTGCAGGATGGCCTTCTTCATTGCAGCCACTGTAGTTGAGTCCTCCGCATTGGGTGCCATGCTCTGTTTTATCATGTGGGTCAGGGGTAATATCAGTGACACTGTCGGGTTTTTCTCATCACTCAATACTTTAGTTGCTGTTTTGAGAGGACTGAGTAGCTTGACAATATCCTCTGCATCAGTGATGTCATTAACATCCATTGTATCAACGTCACTGTCCCGTGTGTTGCGTCGCAGCTCTGGGCAGACAAGAGTTGCGGTCACAGCTGCCTGCTGTTCTAGGTAACGGTCAAGCATATCCACTGTACTGTTCCACCGGGTGCAAACGTCCATCACAAGTTTATGAGGTGGCAGTCCGAGCAGTTTTTGTTTTGAGACAAAAATTGCAGCGGTGGTGGTGCTTCTGTGAAAAAATGCTGCAACTCTTCTCACTCGTCCCAGCAAACGGCTCACTCTTGGGACCCCCAGTCCAGCTTGTGTGCCCAGATTCAAAGTGTGAGCTAGACATCTAATGTGCGGCCCCAGTCCAGCCTCTTTTACAGCAACCTCCATATTCCTGGCATTGTCTGTGACAACAGCAGTGGGCTGGTCGGCTGGTCCTAGCTTCCATTCATTAACTGCCTCTTTCAGTACTGCAGCAATGTTTAGGCCTGTGTGTGATTCAAACATCACCCGTGTTTGCAGCACGTAGCTTTTCATTTCCCATTCAGTGTTAATGGTGTGGGCTGTAATTGTTATGTAGCTTTGGGTGGCACGTGAGGTCCAGCCGTCTGTAGTTATCGCTACTCTCTCACTCTTCTGCAGAGCCTCTTTTACTTTCACCCTCACGCTCTCATACATTGCTGGAACCACAGATTTGCTGAAGTGTGTACGAGACGGGACGTGATATTTTGGCTCGAGTGTGCGGACCATCTGTAGAAATCCCTCGTCCTCAACGACAGAAAATGGTCTCATATCCTTGGCTATAAAAAAGCCTATACTCTGCGTTATGTCTTTTGCTCGCCGACTTGCAGCTAGAAGTGGTGCAGAGAATGACTTCTGCAGAGTCGTTTGGTCTTTCGGTGGTTGTTTTTTAGGCAGTGGAAGTAGCTTCTCTTTGTGGTAGCGTTGCAGATGATACATCATGCTAGTAGTGCTCGCCGCAGTGTAAGGCGTACTGTACCGACATAGTCTGCACACAGTTTTTGTTCGATCCACAATCTTCTCACCGTTGCCGTCTCTCTTAGCTGGGAAGCCAAAATGAGTCCACACCACCGATTTATGTGAAAAAGGAGCGTCCACTATTTCCTCGTCTTCCTCCATTTTGTGAAATGAGAGCGCTCGGCGCAGCTACGGTAAGGCGAGAGGGTCAAAAATCATCAGTCTCAGTGGTGCGCGCCGCCCCTTCGCGTTCATTATTATTTCGTGCGTCTTTGAATTTTATTTCGTCATTTTCTATTTCGCGAAATTTCGTGCCACGAAATTTCGTTACACCCCTAGGAACCACACAGCAGAACAGACCTGACGTTGCTGTTGAACAGGAACCACACAGCAGAACAGACCTGACGTTGCTGTAGAACAGGAACCACACAGCAGACCAGACCTGACGTTGCTGTAGAACAGGAACCACACAGCAGACCAGACCTGACGTTGCTGTTGAACAGGAACCACACAGCAGACCAGACCTGACGTTGCTGTTGAACAGGCACAGCTTAGTTTTGAAGGCTGTACTGTTTGGAGCGTTGGGAGAAGGCAATCTGGCATGTACTTACTATAATACAGGCTTGATGTGGCCATTTTGGATGACAAGAAAGCCAAACTGTAAACTTGCTTTTGGATGAATGTATGTGTGTGTGTGTGTGTGTGTGTGTGTGTGTGTGTGTGTGTGTGTGTGTGTGTGTGTGTGTGTGTGTGTGTGTGTGTGTGTGTGTGTGTGTGTGTGTGTGTGTGTGTGTGTGTGTGTGTGTGTGTGTGTGTGTGTGTGTGTGTGCGTGCGCGCGCGTGCGTGCGTGTGCGCGCTCGCGTGTTTCATGAGAATGTGTGTGTGTGATGTATGATTGCACTTGTCTGTCTGTGACATGCCTATTTTGAGCTGGACTCTATCATCTATCTTACTGCAACGATTGAAATGAACTTGTAGGACAATTTTACACCGATCTGCAACGTCCTTCAAAAAGGGGCGTATACCTGCGAGTGAATGTGTTTGTTTATATACGTAAATTGCCAATGTCCGTTAATGCATGCAGAAACAGTTGTGCCTTTTTCATGGGAGTGACTCGTTGTCTGCATTTCCATATGTCAAGTGATGTGTCCATAATAGCCACTGTCTGCCAGAGCCGCTGAAAGCAGCTTATATGCATCAAACCTCTATTCCCCTCCTGTCAATCAAATCCAGCAGAGATGATTGACAGGCGGGGATTGACAGTCACAAATGTCAGTCAGTCGATGCCAGATTGACTTGACTTCATCCTGCTCTCATTTGCCCCGACAGAAAGTGGGATTCAAATGCGCGCGCGCACGCACGCACGCATATATTATATATATATTATATATATATATATATATATATATATATATATATATATATATATATATTATATATATATATATATATATAATATATATACATATATAATCTGCTCCTATATGGCGTGCATGGCGCTGAGGGTCATTCTCCCGCTTCAATAAGTAGCAAAGCTCAATGGCAATCTTTGAATAGCAACAGGCAGGCATTAAGATTACATTCTGCAGGATTCACTGAGGAACACACACACGTGCACGCACACACACACACACACACACACACGCACGCACGCACGCGCGCACGCGTGCACACACACACACACACACACGCAGACACACACACACAGACACACACCACAGTCAAATGAGTTCATATTCAAGGCCACGGCTAGGTATTAACCTATAGAGGGACAGCAAGATGGTATGTATGAATCCCACT
>NC_139632.1:5219930-5229930 GCF_964638095.1 Poromitra crassiceps | reverse complement strand
CTCCTGTGTTCCTCACAGCTCAGCCTGCATCTCCTGTGTTCCTCACAGCTCAGCCTGCACCTCCTGTGTTCCTCACAGTTCAGCCTGCATCTCCTGTTCCTCACAGCTCAGCCTGCACCTCCTGTGTTCCTCACAACTCAGCCTGCACCTCCTGTGTTCCTCACAGCTCAGCCTGCACCTCCTGTGTTCCTCACAGCTCAGCCTGCATCTTCTGTGTTCCTCACAGCTCAGCCTGCACCTCCTGTGTTCCCAGGGCCGATTTTACCAACGGGCTTACCGGGACATCAAGGGGCCCCAAATTTTTTTTTTTTTTTTTTTTTTTTTTTTTTTTTTACAGCATAACAGCAATAATAAATACTAAATAATAATAATAAAAGTGCTTGTTGTGACATCTCAGTGGCAATGTTTTCTTTCCAATCAGGCTGTTTATGAAAGAACATGATGGCTAAACCTACAGTTTGTGTTTGTAAGTTAGAATGCTGACAGGAGAGCAGGTGGTGACATGAAAGTTAGTGAGAAAAGGAGAAGATACTGAATAATGACATCACAACAGTATAATCCTAATGTTGATTTAAAATGAGATATTCCTTTAACACATTCACTGCCAACAGTTTTTTTTTTTTTACTGTAGGTAGCTTCTGCCAAGGTTTTTTTTTGAGGATTCTGGCTCATCTTTCAAGAGCCGAGGATTATTTTCTGTTAGGATTTTGTGAACACAAAATATCTCAAAAGAACTAATAGAATGTGTGCTTTCTCTGTTTAAAAGAGTTAGTTTGTAGAGTTAGTAGTTATGTAGGCATTAGCAGTTGAATACAGCATGGTTTCAGCGTCTGAAAATTTAAGCTGAGATAAATGCCTTTTTGTGAAATTCGATAGAACAGTCACTTTAACCATTTATTTTTGGCATCAGTAAGACGTCAGACATCTAAACAATAGTTTTGAACAGTAATTTCCTCCATAACAGCAGGAAACACCCCTCTCCTTCAAACTCCTCCCTCCATGTGTGTTCTCCTCCTCCCTCCGTGGCTGCAGCGGGTGTGTCACAAGCGAGTTTCTGCTGTCTGTGCTGCCTGGCTGCCCCTCGTCGGGCGAGTCTGGATGGGCTCGCTCGTTTCTTGGGGTTTCGGTTGAGAGATTTGATGAAGCTTTTGCGATTCTGGGCTTATTTATGCTGCGTGTTTCAAAATGTGTTGCACCCAGTCTATTTTTGGAACCCCCCACCGTTGTGCGCCACCGTTGTGCGCCAGCGCGAAAGCGTTTTCGCCAAACCATTCTACAGTATGAGAATGGTTTCCTCGCGCTTTCCCCTGCAGTTTTGGCTCGCCTTTTTCTAGTCTGGAGAGCACTGTCGCCACTTAGGGACCGTTCGTTATTTAGGGAAGGGGCCACTGGAGGAAAATAGGGGAGGGTAATCTTGTTTTGAATTTAGTTTGAGGGAGGGTACATTCTCTTTAATTTGAGTCCAGGGGAGGGGTATACAATTTTGATTAGATAAAAATATATAAACTTTTTGTTTGTGTGTAATGTTTGCTTTTCGGACTTCAACAACTACTGAGTTGCTTCATTTACACCCCTCCTGTCCAAACTGTTTGGTATGTCCCGGTGCATTGTTTCTCTTTGGCAGTCTGATCTGTCGATCTTTGTGCTTGGCCTATCCAGACAGTAGGCGTGTACAGTATCTGGCCAATCAGTGGGCTCTGTTTGCCTCGATGGAGGGCTGGGGTCTTGTACGCACTGCTGGGGTAACCTATACGTTCATATCAGCGAGGCTGCGACAGGCTGGTGTGCTGTTGCTGCTTTCTTTCGGGAGCGCGAGTGGCTGACTCATTGTGATACTAATAGTTTGATTTGATTGTATAACTTAGTGTAAGACCACCATCCTGCGGGAGCCCTTACACATAATTATTGTTGCTGCGTGCTATCATGACGTGGTGATATGTAACAAGTGTCAACCAACCTGTGCTGTGATGCTATGAGCTGTTTTAATTAAAACATATATATATATTTTTGTCGATAATAAAGATTCCTATTTTAATATTAAGCTGCTTCTTGGTGTGTGTGCCTTAACGGCGTTGGAGCCTGTGGCTGTGGTCTCTAGGTGCCACAATATGGAAGTAGGCTACATTTCCAGCACGAAAAGTCGAGCAAACAAACAGACATGGCATCACAAAATATATATGGGCTCTATCATTACGCCAGATAAGTCTAGGAAGTCACAGTAGAACCGAGTTACGGCTCACTCATCTCCTAAATTACGTAAAGTCTACAAGGGATATTTATACCACCAGGATGACATATATGTTTCACATAGGGTTGTGTTTTGATTTCGAGATTTTATTTTGTCCAATATTGAAATGTTCGACAATTGCATGTTGTGTTAACATTATTTCTATCTACCTTTCTATCTATTTAGGCTAATTTGGATGCTATTTGTTATCGAAATGTACCTCAATGGATGCTGGGAGATTTTACATGTGTGGCTTTGTGCCTGTCTGCTGAGGGAGTGAGAGAGAGAAAGAGAGGGGGGACAGAGAGTGGAGAGTCCGCCACATAGAACTGGCTAACTTTTTTCCATCAGTCATTCACTGCTATTTAAACACAAATATTGATATTGTAGATAAATAATCCTGTTCATTACTACTCCAGGAAGATAGAGGGCGCTGTGAACTGCAGACACAGTGTCTGGGCGGAGCCTAGACCAAAGGTTATAAAGAAGTAAGACCTCCTTTGTTCGAGGTCATTTGCCATCTTAAGGAAGTAGTGTAAGCAGGCAGTGATCCGGATCCGTGTGTGTGGACTTTTGTTTTGTAAATAAACTCTGTTACAATTTACTCTCTAGTAAATGGACTTATTTAAAGGTTAAAACGAAATATCTCACCACAGTTTGGTTGCCGAAACCCGTGTCGAGGGGGGAAGTATAGTGGTATAGTCAGAGCAGGCTTTGGGCCTGTGGTTTGGGCCATTGTTTCACGTCGGACCTGAATTCCTGTGGAGCGCGCAAATCAACAACAACACAGGCAGAGCAGGCCGGCGAGAAGCAAATGGGAAGCCAAGGTGAGTTGTAATTTGATTATTTGGAAATACAAAAGTCTAAGTGTGTTGTGTGTTAAATGTGCCCAATAGATGATTGGTTACCGAATGATTAAAAGAGCATAAAGAATAGCGTGGAAGAAAGATCGCTATGTTGCTATTGGGAAATTTGATTAAGAGGCAAGTTGGAGCCTCAAGGATCCACTAGGTGGAAATCATTAAACATTATAAGGTAACTGAGTTCGGTAACTAATCATATTATTGATGTAACAGATATTCTGCTGCTGATTGTGTAGGCCTACCAGTGAGAGAGAATTAAGAACCTAGGTAAATAAATAAAATCCTTAGAGGCTGTGCGGGAGGGGGGACGATCCTTTGTTAGTAGTCTCTTAAAACAGACTGTTTCATCTACTTCTGGCGAATGCAGCTATACACATATGGTGGAAGCATTTGACCGTTAGATGGGGTTTTTATCAGAAGCAGAATCGTTCACAATGTGTGTGAATGAGACCTTAGAGGCCTGTAAAGTTTATGCTCTAGAGATAAAGACCTGAGAAAGCCAACTTGTCTGTTCTGGGAGACTGTTTAGTACAATAGTTAGCAGTGGCTAATGTGCTAACAAGGAATCGGAAGTCGCATTGGCGACCCATGAGACCACAGTAAATCCTTAGAGGAAGCGGAGTAAATGCTTTGAAGTCGCCGGATTTCCCCCGGTTGGAATATAATTAGCGCTATATAAATAAATAAGTAATAAAACGTACGTTAGTCATCCAGTGACTGAATTAGCTAGCAAATAAAAAGTGTATGGTAAGGAATGTTGAAGGGAGTTTATGTGAGAAACGGTAAGCTTAAAAGCTGGCCGCTCTGAGATAGTGGCACTCAGGAGATTTTGTATATACTGAAATGAAAAGAGACGCAGTACCAGTTGTGGTTGCACAAATTTAATAAGACGATGCTTCTAAGTGTGAATGCTATTCAGTTGCTGGGATGAACAATGGTAGCAGAATTTGTTGCATGAGGCTGTGTTGTCTTACCGCGGTTGTTTGTTAAATCGGCTTGTATGAAAGAAAATCATTGACTATCACATCAATAGTTTCTATCCTCAGCTGGGGCTTAATAATTAGGGAATTAATTTATAAGCCAGCAGCTGCTTTACGCCGGTTGTTTATTGTGTGAGTTGGGGAGCACATGGCTGTCGGCCATTTTGAGTGTTGGTCACAAGGACAAAGGGACTTGTAGTCTTTGTGTGTGAATGAATGTACTGCATGTGTAAAACTACAAATATTTTACTCAAACGTGATTAGAAGTAAAGCACATGATTGTATAGTAAATAAGCAACTTGGTAAAATAAAGTAGAAGTAGGGGAAACTTTGCTGTGTAATAACCTATTTGTGTAATTTTCAGAAATGGAGTTGAGAAATCAAGATAAGAAAATCCTGCCTATCCAAGAAATGATGAATCTGTATGGGCTCATGGCAGCAGAAAAGACAACTGAGTGGTCTTATTGGACACAGGGTTCATGGCCAGCTATGGGCACTTTTGAGAAAGCGAAATTAAATGCAGTGTTAGAACAATTATCTCTTAAACAATTGGATGACCAGGCCCGAAGGGAACATGAAATAGTATACAATTTATGGGCTGCTCAAATCGCCAAAAGACAAGCAGAGGAATTCTTAGTACAAGCTATGCGTCAATTACAGATAGTTAAACATGAGAGTGTAGAATTATTGACAGGAGAGGAGAAAATAAGTATAACTGAGGCATTTGTGAATACAAAGCAAACAGAAATTGCAACAAAAGGAAGATCGAGAGAAGGATTTCACAGGAAGACACCTCACCCCCGCTCCCTTCAGGTAAGCAGGGGGGGGTGGGGTGTGACAGCAGGGCAGCCTGATCAAAGACAAAAGAACAGAGACAAGAGGACAGGATGCTTTTGTTGTAAGAGTGAGGAGCACAGAATAAGGGAGTGTCCTTACAATGTGCAGGCTCCTTGAAGAATAAGAGTACAGAATGACTCCAGTTGGGTAAAAGGACTTAGTTATTTAACATAGTGACAATGCATCTCATCCCTTCTTCCTAAACAGAGATAAGAAGAGTTGAAGTAGGGATGAGGGGGTAGGGAACAATAGCATTGAGTGAGACTTTGAGATGGTAAGATTTCAGGTGGAAGAGGAGAGCAAAATGAAAATTTGGTTGGGAATAAATAACACAGAATTGTCTAATTATGGTAATATCAATATCCATATTTTGAGTTGAAGTTCGGATTCTTCCAATTTATGTTGCCAATTAGAATTAGAGACAAGGTGACGGCTATAAATATAAACAACACGATGAACCTCATTTCAGATGAAGTCATTGTGGGTTAGAAATCCTTTGTTAGTATTTTATTGTGTTACACTGCTTTATGAAGATCCATATTTAACTTTGCTGAAAGTTGAGAAGAAGAGAAAATGAATTGTCTACCGTGATTAAGTAAATAAAGCACTATGTTCTTTTATTTCAGACGGAGTCCAGCTGAACTGGAGAAAATGAGAGCACAGAAAAACGGAGTCCGAGATGAGCGGCTGGAAAAAACCCACAGTAGTGAAGAGCTGATAAGTTTCAAGCAAATGTAGTCAGGAATTATATTTACACAATGTTGTCTTGTCATTTAAATCTCTGAGACTTAACAGGAAAATGGGAGGAGAACTTGGAATAATCTAAATGCTAATTTTCTTACAGGGGACTGTAGGCTGAGAGGTGATGTCATGTAAAACTCTGAGGTGAAGCATAACATTACTTTACTTGCAGGAAGGAAGAAAAGCTGTTATTCCTAATTTAATATTTTCCTTTAGGTCGGACATGTGGTGATTAACAAATCTATTAGTGGGGAAATTAAACATCTGAATTAAATTTTAATTTCACAGAATGAGCAAGAGCGCTCACTACAGGATGTGAAAGCGATTGGTCCCCAGTAGGTGTGAGTATGCAAAAGGGAGTCAACACTAACCAAGCATTTGGCTAAAAAGAGGAGAGTGGGCTTTGTTTCAAAGAAAACCCTGCAGTGCAAGCTTTTGGTTACAGGAGAAGAACAACAGCAAGATGGTATATCAATGTAAAGTCGGTGTCATTTTAGAATGATGTATTAGGGACCAGTAACTCTTATCTTTCAGATACCAAGGAGAGAGGAGAGCCTTTAGTCAGTGCTTCAGCATAATATGGCGTGGAAAGAGGGTAATCATTCAAAACAACAGAATTTGGTACTAGTATTTTCCTTTCACAGCAAACAGTTGATAAAAGAATTGGAAGTAATGCTGATCAAAGGCTTTTATTGCAGCAAAAGTGATTGAAATGCTAATTTGAAGACCGAGAAGAGCCGTCTGTCTGTCATTGTAAACAGGGTTTGAAGAACAAAATTTGAATGTGAACTCCACATTGGGTAAACTCCAACTAAAGTAAAATGTATTGGTTAAGTAATATTCAGTCTAATTTTATTTCGTTATAAGGAAGTCTGGAGGTTTGCAGATGGAGAAAATAATCTTGCTTTTTAAAAGTGTAAATTGTCATTAATCTGTATGCTTGTCTGTTATACAGAGATGGACAATGGAGTGAAAATATGGAAAAATCCAGATTTTCAGAGGGGGGAAGGAAGCGGAGAATAATGAGAATAATGAAGAGTTCGGAGTTCAGACTTGTGACTGTGTGTATGAGAGGGAAAGGGACGGACTTGACATTTTCGGACTGACTAGGAGAGAATTTTATTTGTTATAGAATCTAAGTGAGCTCAATACTGTAGATAGAGAATGGTTATTTGTGTTATTTGTTGTGTGATTAATTGTTTACAGGATCAGAAAGTAAGGTAAGTATGACATGTGGACTTATGGGAACAGCTGAAATACTGCATGAATTAATACACTAACCAAACTAACTAATTCATAACTAATTATGAAAGTTGGGTGTTACAATAACCAAAAATGTATTGGGAATCGCCATGGAGAGGAATCGAGAGCAGGTAATCTTGAAAAGGAATCAATTTAAGAGGTGAGATGAATCATTCTTTATACAAATTATGCTGTTAATGTCAATTGAACTGAAATGAGAATCCTGAAGATCCATGTTTGTGTGGTGCCATGTAAATAATTTAAGTTATGTTTGTGTCTTTACAGAGAAGGAAGTGGAGACGGAGGATACAAAGAGCCAAAGAGGAGGGTTCGAGGCAACAGATAGGAAATGACTCATTGATGGGACACTGGACAATTAATATTTGAAAATGTGTGATACAATCAATGAATATAGCAATTAATAATATGAAAATATAGGAAAATAGTTTGGTGAGTATGAAAATGCAGGGAGTACAAATTTAAATGTTGAAATAATGAGGGAAATTGTCCAGTGTTGCAGAAAGAGTCGCCAATGATAAGTTGAGTACAAAGTGGCACATTTGTATAATGGTTCTTGTTGAATAATCTTCAGCTATTTGCAATTGTAGTAGTGTTATTGATTTAGTTTAATGCTGAGATACTGTGTGATTTTAAGCGAACATGTGCAATCTGGAGTGTGCAGTATTTTGAGATGAATTGGCAAGTTGAAAATTCAATACAGGTTTCTAAAGCACGGGCCTGAGGCCGAATGAGGTTTGTGGACAGATTTTGAGTGGTCCTTGGTTTGTCTTTCAAAATATACTAAATGTGGCCTAACATTGATTAATAAGCCAGTTTACTTTGCAATTTTCCCTCACCTAAGGCTAACCCTATCATCATACAGGTTGTCTAAGCCAAGTAGAAACAGCGTATGCAAAACAGAAGCAAATAATGTGGAAAGTGAGGAAAGAGGGGGTTTGATCTGATCACACAGAAGTTAAGCTTTTGTGTTGTTAGACCAATAAATTATCAAATACCCAATAAAATAAATTGTAAAATTGATGGCTTTTGAGCCAAACTTAGAGCTGCCATGAAGTCTTGGTTATGTGAAATCCTTGACAATGAAAATAGTATTATGGAAAGTACTGGAAAATCCTTGAATTTCATTTTGTAATGTCTGCATGAACGCTGGTTATAATGAATATGATTAACACTCTTATCCCCTAGGGTTATATCAACAGAGGAGGGAGCAGTTAATTCGGAATAGAAGATACTCAGGACTGTTGAGATAAACTGATGTATGTAAAAGGAGAACTAAGATTAGATTTTCTGTTTCAGGAAAACCAGGAACATCGAGGGAGACATCGAGTTCAAGACAAAGGAACATTTCAATAAAACAGACAGTTTAGCAGTGAGAAAGGATATTGATTTAATGAATGAAGTGGAATGGATGGAGTGTGTGTGAATAGCAAGTAGGTGGAGCCAATGAAGACGACCCAACGCGAGGACGAAGAAGAAATAAAACTGCCACAAGAATCCTGCACTCCCTAATTGAATTCAGAAACATATGCCAAATAATTGATAGTGAACTATAAACCTTGAAAGCTGTTAAGTGTAATAATATGTACTGTAAATGATTAGGGAAGGGGATTGGGCACCCCAAACCTAGTCATTAACAGGCGGCGGCAGGCCTGCGAAGGTCTGAGGGCACGTTAAATCATCATATAGTGCTGGGGAGATGACTGAAGGCCTCCGTGTCTTGAAGTATGAATCAACATACTGCCGTGGTACCGTCTAGTCGGCGTGTTTGTCGCATGTAGGTGTGTTGGCAACACGTGGTACGTGGATGACAGTCCACACCTAGCAGAGGGGGCTAAGAGTCACTCTGTGAACAGGCAAGGCTGACGGATACGGTCAAAGTTTCTATACCCATAGCAAAGTGGGGTAGGGATCAGACCGTCGGCGCCCAACCGGGTGGCTAATCCCCACTACGGGATCTGCCTTAGAAGGTGGATCGGGTTTCGCTATCGACTGGGTCGTCAGCCGGTCGGGTCGCATAGGGCAGTAAGACCATGTTGGACTGAATGTCAGTATGGCCGCCGGCGCTCGGCTCAATGTACAGTCAGGCCATTGCAAGCTGAAACCGAATGAGTTAGTAAGTGAGTAATGCTTCTGTGATCAGTGGTTTTGAAAAGAAAGCACTGGGAAGCAGAGGACTGAGTTGTCAATCCAGGGCAGCCAGTAAGACCATCTGGGATGGCAAAAGGGTTTAGAGCCTTGCTGCCTGGTTAACTCAGTTGAACGGGGTCTAGCCTGGGACTGCATCCTTCGGGAAGGTCCGAAGGACTCAAGTGTGAATTGAATGTATGTTGTGTCTAGTACTAGAGTATGTAACTAATTAATTCTAGAAGTATTGTATAAAAGGCCTATTATAATATAGTATAAACATTATCATTATATAATAAGCATCATCATAGACTTTTGGTATCGCTGGTAGGCTGGGTTATGCACAGGCTTTTTAAGTGAGTGGTTCTATAACAGTAGACGCTCGCAGAGGCCTTTCCCTACTTCGAAGGAAAGCAAATGGAAAAAGTAGGTTTACCTCTGCATGTGAATAAGCTGTTAAAAGTCACCGCACTCAGTGCAGAGCTGTGTGCAGGGTGGTTCATAGCATGGTTCCCGGGTCATTTGATTCATAGAAGTGGTTTGGACTTTGTGGATTATGTGATCTGGGAAAGGCTGCGTTGTGGACCTGCTTGTGCGCATCTCTGGATGGGGTGAGATGTCAAAATGCTGATGATGTATGCTGATAGACAAAAGTTGCAAAACCAAAAAGCAACTTTATAATAAATCCCTCAGTTAAGTTTTTCCTTATAAGGAAAAAAAGGAGGGAACTGTAGATAAATAATCCTGTTCATTACTACTCCAGGAAGATAGAGGGCGCTGTGAACTGCAGACACAGTGTCTGGGCGGAGCCTAGACCAAAGGTTATAAAGAAGTAAGACCTCCTTTGTTCGAGGTCATTTGCCATCTTAAGGAAGTAGTGTAAGCAGGCAGTGATCCGGATCCGTGTGTGTGGACTTTTGTTTTGTAAATAAACTCTGTTACAATTTACTCTCTAGTAAATGGAC
>NC_139632.1:5164621-5219730 GCF_964638095.1 Poromitra crassiceps | reverse complement strand
TCAGCACTGTACCATGGATTTTCATCCGCCATTTATTTTCCTATAGACATTTCGTAAAATGCTTATAAAATAGTTGTACTTCGTCGAACCAAACGGTTCAGCTAACGCTATAATCGGGAGAGACCATAGAACATTTCACTCAGACCAAAACTTGAAAAAAAAATATATATATATATTTTCTTTAAACCCGCATTTTTTTAACGTTTTGGTCCAAGTGAAATGTTATGCGATCTCTCCTGTTTCTAAATATATCTGTACCGTTTGGTTTGAACCAGTAAAACTATTTTTATACGCATTTTACAAAATGTGGATGGGAAAATAAATGGCGGGTGAAAATCTCTGGTACAGTGCTGAAGCAGGAAGTAGGCAGTCACTTTGCCTCTCTATACAAATGAACAGGCACACACACACACACGCACCCACACGCACACACACACACACACACCTTCCTGCTATCAGCAGCAGTCTAAACGCAAAGTCAGCGAGCTAACCATGCAGAACTAACACTCTGCTGATACACAGCACCACAACCAAAGGGCATGCAAACACACACACACACACGCACGCACGCACGCACGCACGCACGCACGCACACTCACAACACACACACACACACACACACACACACACACACACACACACACACACACACACACACACACACACACTCATTAACATAAATGGGAATGCACACACATTCACATATGTACATACAGGCAAAGCAACAAAGTGAACGCAACACACACAAACACGCACGCACACACACACATACGCACGCACGCACACACTTGCACGCAACCCCTCATTAGCTGCACCCCTTCCTCTGCTTTTTGCCCTCTCTCCCCAACTTCTAGAGTTGGCCTGACCTTTGACCCTGTGCATTTCTCTCATTCCTAGTACATGGGCCAGAGCTCAAAATGTCACTTGTTGGTACCACTCAAGGTGGCAAAACGTTTATTTTTTGATTTTTTGATTATGCTATTACAGATACAGGCTTCATGAACAACATTCAGAGAGCCTAGCATTGATCTGCAGCTACTCATGAATATATTTCAACCAGAGAGACACATTTCTAGAATGACAATGATTTATTAGATGATTAGATACATGATTGGCGATTAGACTCCATCATGACGTCAGCTTGATTATGACGTCATGATCAGCAGGGGTAGATGGATGCAGCCAGAGTAGATTGAATATCCCCCCTGTGGAGTCTAGACCTGGTGGTGGTGCAGGTAGACTTGGTCTTGCTGGAGAAGGCTTCTGAATCTGAAGACCTCTGAAGAGGACTGGAGGAGAATGGGGTGGAGGAGGGACGCAGGAACGCACTGAAACCCAGCAAGACCACACTGAGAGAAACAGGAGGCTTTTAGCTATGATAGGTAGACTATGATAGGCTGAATGGGAATATGTGTCTTAAGCTGTGTTCACACCGAGATATTTATTTTTCGCTCTGTCGCTTGATTCAACCCTTTGGAATCGCTCTGTCGCTCTGTTTAAATCGCTCATCAACAGGCACAAGAATTGACGGACATGTGGGGGCTATAACATTACGCAATGTCATGATATTTGTCCACTACGAGCCACCGTCATTGTTTACAAGCTAAAGCCTATCAGCGTGCTCCTAATGCGAGCTCCATACCGGTAGGACAGACTTCACTTCATGTCAGCTGTCAGCCTGTCAATGCGGTTTGTTGCCACACAATAAACCAGCGGTTTGTTCCAAGCCAGTGTGATCCTTGACTCGCTCTCACACGGCAGCCAATCAGCGTTGAACAGCGAGCGACTGATGCCAGCGTATTTTCGCTCGAGTTGGGATATTTCATCTGGGGCGACGAGCGTATTTTCTCCCTATCGCTCTGTCTCTGCCGCTCGGACGCCCAGCGATTTTTCTCCCAGGCGAATATACGCTCAATCGCTCGTTTGCATTGACTTTGTATGTAAACTCGATGCCAGCGAAAAACTTTAATAGGTCGGTGTGAACGCAGCTTTATTCTGATTGGCTTAATCTAAGCGTTACCGCCCACAAACAGTGATGCTAGGTAGAAGCGGGAAAGGGGTGATTGACTACAGGAGGGGGGGGGGCGCACACCCCCCAATCACCATCAACGGCACAGTGGTGGAAAGGGTGGAGCTTTTGCTCCTAATGGCCTGAAAAGCATTTTCCTGCAGTTTCACAGCTCTGGGAGGCTAATTTAGAGAGTTACCAGGCGGATTACGACATGATGGGCCCCTGGGCATGGTCACATAAAGAGCCTCCCCCTCACAGCGCACATATCGGTATGCAGAATTAAGGCCAGAATAACTAAGACACATTCACCTGACTCTCAACAGGATTTACAGCACAACAAGAAATACATTCACCTGGATCTCAATACAGGGTCCAAAATTTACTTTTTTGTCCACCAGTCAAATGGCTAGTGAATGTTAACATTTTACCAGCCACTCAATAGATAGACAGACCATTGTGGGGGGGTTTTGGATGGTGAGTGAAGCAAATCTACCAGCCACTTGCATATTTTACCAGCATTTGGCTGGTGCTAATTTTGGACACTGTCTCAATAACACAGGATTTATACAGCACAGGTAAACTCAATTAGAGCCAAAACCACAATGACCCTCTAATTGTCCATAAATGTATGGAACATTTTGTCAAAATAAGAGATCATTTTGTCCTGGGCAAGAGACGTGGTGGGTTTCATTTCAGAGCTCCGGTTTGTTGGATTTAACATCAAACGTGTCTGTTGTTGACCTAATGGAGGTTTTAATTACTGCATGCAGCATGTTGTTTATAATTTATTTCACTCTAATCAATCAAATTGTTGAATTCAACAGCTATTTTACGAATGCTGGCATTGCGTGTGGATACTATGGCTGAACAAACTAACTAACATGCAACTCACACCATAAGCGACTTTGACCACGGCACGGCATGGTTGTTTGGCACCAACCCTTCGGAAACTGCTGATCTCACAAGTCTCAAGAATTGACACAAAATGGTGCAAAAACAACAACTTTGGTCAGCAGAAAAGTTTCTCAGAAAGCAACACGTCTGTCACTTTGGTAGCCGGTTAACACCGAGCTGAAAGCTGACACCTACCCTGTATTAGTATGGCGTTCCAGTAAAGTGCTCAGTGAGTATAATGCCAGGGCAGCTTCTGTTTTTCTCTTGCACATTCATTGCAGTGGACTCCATTGTGTATTTGAGGTGAGGTTTGCCAAAGTGAAAGGGGTTGCTTGGATACTTCAAACAGCACATATTACATTTGTCATTTTCTAAAAAAATATTTACTACTGGACTGGCTATATTAGTCATGTAGCTGCTGCTGCTGGTGGTGGTGTTCAACCACTTTTGTGAGGCATCATCAGTGATGATGTCATCAGTGATGTCATCCTTCCTGGCTGAGGCTACTCTGTGAGCGAGGCCTGACTAAATGGCCAGTCACACAGGGACGGGTATTCTGCTAGTATATACATTTGGCAATGTGGACTCTGTCTGACTGTTTCAAGGATTTTGTCCGGCCACAGCTATGCGCCGATCACTTTTACGTGCGATCGGGTTGAAACTTTCAGGGGGTGTAAAGAGCACCTGTGTGGGTGACCTGACGGAGCCAGATTTTTTAAATTAGGGCAGATTAATTGCCCTAAGGCTGATTGCCCTAAGGCTGAGGCTATAGTTCAGTGATGATGTCATCAGTGATGATGTAATCAGCGAAGATGTCATCACTGATGTCATACATATGCATTGTGAAATCATTGTGACATCACTAATGATATTGTAGCGATCCAGGTAATCCAGGTATTACATGTAATGTGGTGTGCAATAGAAGTGTCTAGATTGCAGCTAGGAACTGATGTGTGGGAGTGTAAAGGTCCTTACACACCGAGCACGTTTTTTTCGTGCGATTAATACGCACGTCAATAATATTTTCCGAACCTATATCAGTCAATGCAACCGTGCATACCGACGGCGAAGTTTCGCGGAGCGTTATTGCGGTGTTTATTTTTTCGAACCACGTTCGATTTTTCAGAAATTCGCTTCCAACGTGTACACATCTGTGGCTGTGATTGACAGGTGGGTTAAAACTCGCATCGCAATTTCGTGCCGTATATTCGCATCGCTCTTGATGTGTAAGGACCTTTACCGAGGGGGAACACTAGGTTGTGGGAACGCTTCCGGGGGGAGAGCATGCGTGGAGTCAGTCTCCGGTGACCGCCGGAGAAGCAGCTAGCTAGCTATGGCGTAGCAACCGCCTAGAGTTGTGATATGACTAACTGAGAATAAAGAACCCTGTACCAGCAAGAAGCCTCTGTCTCTTAAATACCAGGAACGCTACAATATCATCAGTGACACACACACACACACACACACACACACACACACACACACACACACACACACACACACACACATTTGTTGCAGCTCAGCTTGCAGATCAGCTTGCAGAGTTGCAGCTCCCCAGTCCAGTCCTGTACAAAATAAACAGTTAAATTCACGTCTTGATGTCAAATTGTACTTTAATCCCAAAACATTTATCACAGCTAGCTCAGAGAAACAAACAGACTACCGAACTCAATAACAGTCACAAGGTGGCGACAGCTACTAGGCTATGTTATGGTTGTGTGAACACTAGCTACATTAGCTAGCCTAGCTTCAATATAGGATCGCTGCTGCAGGTTTACACAGGAGCACCCGGCCGTTTGCTGCGGTTAGGTGCCAGGCAAAATGAACATCGCCACTTCTTCATGTCATCCTCCAACTCATTAATAGTCTGAGGATGTAGCACCAAGTTGCCATTTCCATTTTGATTGTTTTTCGGAGGTCCTCATGTACAACATTATAACGTTAGCGCAAACGGACTTTTCTCAAACTGGATGTTCTTGCCAAATACGGAAGTCCCGTCCCGCCTACCGTTTACTTCCGCATTGAAAAATAAGGTTAATCGCTCTGTGTGTTAAACCTAAAATGGCATTTGTAGGCTTTGTAGGGCAGTGGTGATGGCCCAACGGTTAGAGAAGCGAGCAGGATAAATCTGAGTGGGGAGATTGAAAGGCAGTGCTTGCCCCGGCCTCCCCTCATTCCCACCACTGAAGTGCCCTTGAGCAAGGCCATTAACCCCGACCGCTCCAGTGGAGCTGCTCAGTGACCAGTAGGGATGGGAATCGAGAACCGGTTCTTGTTGAGAACCGGGTCCCAGTGAATCAATTCCTTGGAATCGTTAGCCAAAATCCTTAACAATTCCACTATCGATTCCATGCGCGATGACGTCACACGCTGCGACACGCACGTAACGCAGCCTTGTTTTGTTTAGACCGCAGCCACCGGTCTAGCCACCGTCTAGGCAGAAGCAAAACGATGACCACAGTGCCACTTGCAATGCTTGCAAAACCTCTATTTCGTCAAAGGGGGGAAATACTAGCAATATGCAGAAGCATTTGTCCACACAGCATGCAATAATTTTGGAGGAATGTCACGTTTCTGATGTGCTACGGAGTGACGATAACGTGGCTAACAGCAGCGCGGCTAACGTTAGCGCTCCTCCAGACCCTGTCTATTGTGTGTTTATGATTTCACCAATACTCCATTTCCATCCATTTAATTTAGAGGATGATGACGTTCAGAGTCAGACTGGTTCAGAGGCTGCAGCAAAGTACTTCTTGTGCTGCGCACTTCTAGCCCCATTCACCCAGGCAGGGAAGAGTAAAATGACCGAGGCGAGGGTAAACGAATGTCACCGAGCAGTGACTAGTTTGTCTGACATGCCAGCTAAAGTAAAATGTCAAAGTTGCATGTTGTCATTCTAACCACTAGTTCTGTTTCATTCATTCCCACTATATATTTTCTATAGGGAGATGACAAAGATGCTCAACCCAAAATACAAACCCCCAAACAAAGCCAGTTTAACAGACACTGATCCCTGCTTGGTATGGGATTGAAAAGAGCAATCTGATCTCAGAGCTGAATAAGAAAAGAGCAATCTGATCTCAGAGCTGAATAAGAATACATAATTATAATGATAATAATATAAAAGAAAATTAATGTTAATAAACCCTCTACTCTTTTTTTTTTCCTTGCCCAATGAGAATCGATAAGAGAATCGATAAGGAATCGGATCGATAAGCAGAATCGAAAATGGAATCGGAATCGCTAAAATCTTATCAATTCCCATCCCTAGTGACCAGCAGATCAGACTCTGGTTGTACTGGTCAGCTTCCAGGTGTGAATGTGTGTGTGACTGTGAACAGGGCTGCTCCTGAAAAAGAAAGCATTGCTCTCACTCTCAGTGAGATGCCACCTGTATAAATAAAAGTAAAAAAAAAAACTCATTTGTTGGTTGCAGCCTACATTGTCTATTGTTGAGCACATATTATTTATTTTGATCTTAAAGTAAATGTATCTCTCTCCAGAGGCATGCTGCAGGAAAAGCTTATAGCCCTCAAAATAGACTGGAGGGAAAGTAGACTCCCTCAGTTAATGAAATATTGTTGGCGTGTGGTTATCTCACCGCCAAAAGTTGGTAGTTTATTATTGTTAATATTATTTTAGATTATATATATTGTGTAAGCAATAGCCTATGATACATTTGGGGGGAAAGGGAATGTTATTCTGAAGATGTAATTGACATGTATGGGTTTGAGAAAAGTGACAAAAGAAGAAGAGGAAGAACCAGTCCATTGTCTGTGACTTCAATGCTCATTTTCCGCTGTGACCAGCAACACCCACAACTTGTGACTGAGCTCTGCAGACTTTAAGGACTGCTGTGCCACTGAGTCGTACAACACAAAAACAACGACGACCGAATCTTCAACATCAGGACTTATCAAGGACAAACCTATAAAACATACAAACGGGACTTCACCCAATGTCACTGAGATATCTTTATCGTTAGATACAACTTCTTTATCAAAACAAGATGAAGGTGTTGGTTTTGCTGCTCCTTCTCTGTCACGATGCATCTCCACGTAAGATCCCATTTAAAATCTTTCCTTTAATCATGGTTGTTATAACTGAAGTTTGATTAGTAGGCTGATATCATGTTAAGATTAATTATATTCCCATCTGCTTTTAATAATTTAACTTAAATGAATTATGTTATATAGGCTGTTGATGCTTTCAGGTGATCACACTCTTGACTCACATCACATAGTATGTTATTATTTCATCTGACAATGTCTCCTTACCACCATTTTAGACCCCCCCCCCCCCCCCCCCGAGCCCGTGGCTCAATGCTTTGCTCCGTCACTGTAAAGTCGTTCAAATCTCTGTAACGTCTGCAAGAGTGCATTGAATTCAGTGTGATTTGGCTACATCGTCATTTAACAGAGATTGGAATTCTTTGTTGTGTTGTTAGTAGGGGTGTCACGATACACTCAGTTCACGATACGATACGTATCACGATACTGGGTTCACGATAACGATACGATACGATACGATTTTAACAATATTTTTTTAAACTTGAATAATGACAATATATGACTGGAAAAGTAGTATTTTATTTGAAATGCACAAATACAAAACATGCTGTTGTGGGAAATTGTTATTACAATAACAACTAGAAAAAACATGAGATTGGAGATAAGGCTTATCTTGAAATAGAATGAGTTACACCGTCACTTAGATTTACTTTGAACTAAAAGGTTTCTCAGCAGTATAAATTCTCATTATGCATCTTCAGTTTTTCTTCAAACTCAAACAACAAGACTTTTCTTAGTCTATTTTTTATGCATCTTCAGTTTTTCCTGTCAAGTAAACAGTTTTGCCAGAAACTCAATTGAATGGTTTCTCTCCTGTATAACTTCTGTGTCTCTTCAGAGACTTGTTCAACTGAACTACTTTCCACACATTGAACTTCAACAAACAAAAACGTTTCTTTGTCTATTTTTGAAGATTTTTTTTTTTTTTTTTTTTTTTTTTTTTCACGATATGAGATTTCATCTCAACGATACATATCGTGACGTTTTACTATCGCGAAATTTCGTGGGACGATATATTGTGACACCCCTAGTTGTTAGTGTACACACGTTTTAAAGATGTAAATCAAAACCTCAGTTCCTTTCTTGTTTGTCCCACAGGGACGACTCACTCCCTGAATTATCTCCAGACTACATCCTCAGGAGTCCCAAACTTCCCAGAGTTTGTAGAGGATTGGTTTGTTGATGAAGTTCAGGTGTTTCACTATGACAGCAACACCAAGAGAGCAGAACCCAAACAGGACTGGATGATCGCTGCAACAGCAGATGATCCACAGTACTGGAAGAAGAACACTGCGACGTGTCTATACAACCACCAGACCTCCAAATCCAGCATTGAGATCATAAAGGGGCGCTTTCACCAAACTGGAGGTTTGTTTATGTTTCACTTTATTCTGTTGAAATGTTTTTCATCCTGGTTTGTTGTAAAATAGCAGAGAGTAAACACAGTGTTGGAGCCAAAAGGTACTTTTGTTCATTTATTATTTTCTTTATTATCAGGCCTTTTCTCTGACACTGTGTGTGTGTGCGTGTGTGTGTGTGTGTGTGTGTGTGTGTGTGTGTGTGTGTGTGTGTGTGTGTGTGTGTGTGTGTGCGTGCGTGCGTGCGTGTGTGTGTGTGTGTGAACATGCAATTCTGGCATTGGGCACTGGGTGGAGCATTCATGTGGGAATGGAAAGTGCATAATAGGTATATGTTCCCAGGTGATCTGAATCAGGTGTGTGCAGATTGGGGAAAGCGTTAGGGTTGTGCTACAACCTGGGTTTTACGAGTGAGAACGAGAGCTCTCACTAGTGCCTAGTTCGCTGCGTACGCAGCACTATGGAAGACTGTCATTTTTGCTCCAAAAATTACTTTACATTAAAACCGACCACGCCCCCTTAGGTGACGTGGTGCCCCCCTGGGGCTGACTTGGCGACCCACCTCACCCACGTGACTACGTCACGTCCAGTCAGCCCAGGGTCCGCCACTCATTTCTTCCAGCCAGCTGAGATCCGACACACCCAGAGACGCATCGACGCAGCAAGGCTGGGTAGTGAGAGCTCTCGTTCTCACTCGTAAAACCCGGGTTGTAGCACAACCCTAATGTTTTACTTCGTTTCGAACTCAAGCTCTCACTAGTGCCTCAATTCAACCGACCTTGCTGCCGGGAGCACCCACAGGGCGACCCGAAAGGCACCGGTGAACCACGGCCATATGGCAACGTTTATGCCTAACCGAATGACATATTAGAGTGGCAACGATACTACTTTCTTGCCACCGACAGCACCGCGTGCGCGAACTGCGAACCGGACACGTCGAGAGTGTAGTACCTGACAAAAGTGTGATGAGAGGACCATGAGGCCGCGGCACACATGTCCTCCACCGAGACACCACGCAACAACGCAGAGGATGTCGCAACACCTCGCGTAGAATGCGCCTTGATACCCTCCGGGGGAACCTTGCCCACGGCAGAGTATGCCAACGCGATCGCCTCCACTATCCAGTGTGATAAGCGATCCTTGGAAAGGGGTCCGCCCTGGGCCCTTTGCCCAAAGAACACCAACAGCTGATCTGTAATGCGTAATGAACGCGTCCTGGCCACATAGGCCGAGAGCACCCTTACGGGGCACAGCATGAGCAAACGTCTCTCCTCACCCGAACTGAACGGCGGGGGACAGAATGCCGATAAGTCTATAACCATAGACCTATAGCTGGCATTAATATTCTTGGCCTGGTACGCCGGGTTAGGTTGCAACGTAACCCTGCACCCATCGTCCCCAAAAACCATACAGGCCTGCTGCACCGAGAGGGCAATCAGGTCACCGACTCTCTTTCCTGATGATAAGGCCAGCAGCAGCGCGGTCTTTAAGGACAGAATTCAATTCAATTTAAGGTCCAGAATTGGACGCATGGAGCCGTCCTTTTTGGGCACGACGAAGTACCTGTGGTAGAAACCCGAGCGCACCTCTGCCTTGGGAACCGAGCGGATCGCCCCCTTGACGAGGAGCGAAATGACCTCCTTGTGGAGTATGTCCAAGGACTCCCCTTCCACGGCCGTATCGTGGGTCCCGTCGAACCTGGGTGGGGCCCTGGCAAATTGCAGGGCGTAACCCTTCTGAAGGGTGCGCCGCAGCCACGGGGACGGGGAACACAGATGCTCCCAGGCCTCGAGCCTGTCGGGCAGAGATGGTCTGTTGTGACCAAAGGGGGCGGAACCCGCCCCCTTGGCCATGAGTATATTGTTGGGCACCGGGTGACCCGGTGCTTTGGTTGGGGAAGAAAAAGGGGGAGGCGGGACATAAGAGGCTAAGCCCCCCTGCCGGTTTCTTACGCAGGCTCCGCCTACTGACGTGCCCTGTGAGCGTGTCGAACCGGCGTAACCCCCCAGCCGTGCAGCTTTCGCCGGCTGGGGGGAGCAAGGAGGCAAGGCTCTCTTTCGACCGCCGCATGCGGACTCCCGGGGGCCTCTTGACGGCGGACAAGCGATCCTGGGAGAGCTCCCGACCGAACTCGGGCGCTGGGCACCGAGGACGGTGGGCTTGTCCCTAAAGCTACAAGCCGAAGGCTGGCCCTGAAGCCAAGCCCTGGCGAGCTGTCATCCCCGCCGGGCGCACCGCACTGGCGAGTGACGGGTTGGGTAGGCCCCTGCTGAGTCCCGGACCGAAGTTGAGCGCTGAGCTCCAACGACGGTGGGCTCATAGCCCCCCCCTTCCCCAGGGAGGTGAGTAAGTACGGGGCTGGTTACCCCGCGCACCCCCTCGCTTTGGGGGGCGGGGGCCGCGTACCCTGGCCTGCCGTGGGACCCATGCTGGGCCCACCGCGGCTGGGTGGGGCGCGTCCATTAGGGGCGCCCTAGGCTGTGAGACTCGTACCCGCTGGCGTGGGGCGGTCCGCGGCGGCGGAGGCCCCGGAGGACGTCTCTGCGCGCGCGCTTGGACCTGGAACCGGCGGTCCTCCCCTTTCCGCTTGGGCATGAGGGTGCTGACCGCATCGCGGCTAACGCAAGCTTATCCGCCCCTTCTAAGGCCGACCACGGAGCCATGCCCGCCGCAGAGCGGCTTGGCCTCCTGAGGCTTTTCCCATCCTGACTGCACCGCGCGAACCACGTCTATACAGACGGGCAGCAGGGGCTTCGGGCGGGGTGCCTGTGGTGCCTGGCGTGGCTGGAAATAGCACCCCAGCAACACTGATTCGGGGGGCGGAGGTGGTTCGGCCCAAGCGATGCCGAGCTTCGCCGCGGCCCTAGACATCACCCCCAGAAATTGCTTCTGATAGGGCTCGTTGAAGCTAGCCTCCGAACGGGTCCCTACCAGAGAGGTGACAGCGGTAGCACGGTCCCATTCCTCTCCGCCTGACAACTCCCCTTGGGGGGCGTCCTGGGGGGGAATAATTATGGGGTCGTAGGGGAAGAGCCCCCCCTGTTGCAGCACAGGGTCGATGGGCTCATCCCCCCAGTTCAGGATCTGCTGCTCAGGTTGGACCGGGGAGCCCTGCTCGTCAGGCAACTCCTCCTCCACCGAGTGGTCAGACCCACCGCATGCGCCTCCGTCGGGAGGTGCATGGCTAAGCCGCGGGCCCACCTGGACAAAGAGCAACGCTCTTTCCCGTAGCACGGCCAGGGTGAAGCCTTCGCAGGCCTGGCAGAAATCGGACTTAAGCAGGGCGTCAGTAGCATGGTTATGCCCGAGGCAAAACACACACTCCCTGTGGCGGTCCTGACTCGCCAAAGTAGCCTCACAGCTAACACAGCTCTTGGCTGTCTCCCCCTGTCTCATGGCTGCCGCCCGGTTCATTGTGCAAGTTCAGCAAAGCCAACCCGCCAACAAGCCCCGCCGACTGTACCAGAATTAGCGGGAGTTAACCGTGTAAGCTGACTAACAGTAGCTTGCAACGGTGAAAATGCTGGAGTGCTACAAGCTAGCTGCTAGCTGCACTGAGCCAACTAGCTAACTATCTATCTATCGTTACTCCAGCCGGAGTAACGCGCGCGCTCTAACACTAGTAGCCGGCGCCTAAATACCTAGCACACGGAAGCCAACCGCACGGGTGCAAAGCTAGCTATCTGTAACAACTGGGCTACTGTAATTAGTAGGGATGGGCATCGAATTTCGAATTTTCGAATAATCGTTGTTATTATCAAGGTCGACTTTTATTATTGAAAATCGAAATTCGAAAAAAAAAAAAACGTTTTTTTTTGTTTTTTTGAGGGAAATGTTGCATTGTCTCCCCTGATTCTAAGTATAGTCGAATCGCTTGGTTTGAGCAAGTAAAACAATTTTTATAAGCATTTTAAGCAAGGTTTCTGGAAAATGAATGGCGGATGAAATCCCATGAAGAGGGAGAGGGGGTGACTTTGGCACCCCTTTGGCACTCAGACCTGAGCCTACTAAATATTTAATGAACCACTCATGATTGTCAAAACAGTTTTTTATTTTCGAAAATGTCAATGTAAAAAAAAAAAAAATTTTAATTTTTTTTTTTTTTTTTTTTACATTTTTTTTTTTTTTTTCGAATTTCGATTAAAAGTCGACTTTGGTCAGCGAATTTCGAATAGTGTTTTTGCTAGAAATGCCCATCCCTACTAATTAGCCTATTGTTGTAGTGCTAACGGTACAAAGCTATTTTGCACGTATGCAACCTAGCCTATCAGTTTTGAGTGCAGACCTGAGTCGGCGCTCAAGCCTATCAACAACACTACCCCAGCTGGGGAAAACGTTTACATGAGCTGCACGGCGGCAGCTAATACAACAGTTAACTGTGAAAAAGACACCCTTAGCTTTGGATGGCTTGATCCGGCGCCGCTGGTGAAGAGTACAGGATCGGGTCCCCGAAGCCTGATTTATCCCGTCCACGCAAACCTCTTGAGGTGGGCAAATCAGCCGGAACGAGCCTAGTATCCAAGCTATGTTAAAGAGCGCTGACTCAGAGCTAACCGCGGAGCTATGAAAACCACGTCCTCACACTGGCTGGAAGAAACGAAGAGTGGCGGACCCTGGGCTGACTGGACGTGACATAGTCACGTGGGTGAGGTGGGTGGCCAAGTCAGCCCCAGGGGGGCACCACGTCACCTAAGGGGGCGTGGTCGGTTTTAATGTAAAGTAATTTTTGGAGCAAAAATGACAGTCTTCCATAGTGCTGCGTACGCAGCGAACTAGGCACTAGTGAGAGCTTGAGTTCGAAACTAAGTAAAACACACAGTTTTCGACCGTGTCTGTCATATGTGACACCAGCTGGTGTTTTGACCCTCAATTAGGCCTAGGGCATTTTTCTGATTTTTACAGATTCTGAAATGGCAGACTGTAAGCTTTCAAATGATGTGTCACACATTGTAATCTGAAAAAAATTGAAGGAGATATGCTTATTTGATTGTTCACAATCTGGGAAGGTCTGGGGAGAAGAAACCTGAGAAAACCCCTCTCAAAGATTGTGAACTTTTCACACCTGGATGAGCCAGGCAGGGGGGAGTTAACAATGGCTCCTCATTTACATTGACCACTCCCAAACCATTAAGCAGTCAGTCTCTGTCACTAAGAATGACAGTGTATTTTCTTTGTGTTCTACCATTCATTATTATATCAGTATTGTATTGGAGTTGGAGTTTGATGATGAATGGAAACATCATAGCTTGACTATGGACTATGCTGTTATTCTGTGCTATGGTGAGCATTATTAGAGCATGAAAATAAATGGATTGTCGGTGAGGCAACCAAAGATAATGCATCACGCTGGACATTGATTTGTTTGACTGAACACGCGTCTGAAACCAGTTCCCAACTCGCCTCCCTCAGTGGCTTTATTATTGTTTGGTTAATTTAGCCTCTACACACAGGTTTGGGCATCGCCCGTGCCAAACCAGGCGTTCCGGCGCAATGTGTTAGGAAAAATGGCCTTGGGTGCTCTCAATTTTAACGCCACCTAATAGCAGATCTTAGAGCAAAAAAAAACACTGTGCTTGAGCGCACGCAGTATTCTCCAGCCAGTGCAGGAAATCCTCGCTTGGATACATTACGCATATGGCATGGATGGATGTCCCTCTCTCTTCAACACCTCGCGCGCGCACACACTCTTCTCTCTTCAGAATGTCATGTTGATTTTCAACTACATTGCAGAAAAAACACACACCTTAAAAATGAGAATTTGTTCGTTTGTCATGGTTTTTATTAGGCTACATAATTCCCGACCTACAGGTCTGTGGTGTTAGGTGTAGGCCTATAACATTAGATTACTTTTGAGGAAGTTGTGCTGGCCAGTACAGTAACCTCTTTCCCTCTTTCCCCCCACTCAGCAAGAAAGAAGCTGCTCTCGCAGACAGGACAATGTGGTTTTTAATTAAGGGGGGTGGACATGATCTCACACGTGTGCAGGGCCGCCCAGAGAGATGGCAGTGCCCCTGGAAGGGTCCAGCCACTATGCCCCCCCCCCCCCCCGCATGCGCTTTACTCATATCGACGCTGCAGCTTTCGGAGCTGACTGAAAAAAGTTTGTTAACAGATTATTATTTGGGTCTAAAGCCCTTGCCTGCTCCCGCTTTTTTTTGCCTTGCGATTTTGGCATCCTGACTTTTGTTTTGCTCCTGGCATTTTGCCATCACCGGTCTTGTTTTGTTTGCTATCACATGTCTGTGTCGTGTGTTACACCATAAAATTGGTCCCTCTAGCTGCTGCTGCCCCAAGCAAAATGGTCCGCCCCAAGCCTGCCTTGTTCTTCTTCTTCTTCTTTTGGCTTTCCGGCAGACTAGATGCCTTGCGGCACATTGCTGCCTCTCACTGCACTGGTGGGATGGGGGATTACATCAGAATGGCACTATTTTCCACAGGAGCACTCCTGCCCAAGCATGCCTTGTTACTGCTGCTGTGTTTTGTGTATTTGTTCGACTCCTTGCAAAAAAATAATATATTTGAGTGTTTGTTTTTTTTGTTTTTTTGCCTGGCTCCAATGCCCCCCCTAGTGGCGATGCCCATGGAAGCTTACCCCCTTACCCCCCCTTATGGGCGGCCCTGCATGTGTGAATACTGTTTCGGCATAAACACGCCTATATGGAGGTTTGCGCGAGATGGCACCAAGCGCAATGGGCCAACATGGCCACAATTAGGGCTTTGCGCAGCACTATTCCAGCGCGAAACGGGCGCTAACGCAAAATTACCACCTTTGCGACAATAGAGCCCGTAATAATAATAATAATGATTGGATTTATATAGCGCCTTTCCAAGGCTCAAAGCGCTTACACAGAATCATTATTCGTTCACACCATTCGTACCGGTGGTTCAGAAGCGTGGCAGCCACACATTGGCGCTCAACGGTCCCTCCGAACCACCATCATCATTCATGTCTACATTCATACCAATCATACCAATCATACCATTCATGTCTTACATTCATACCAATCATACCAATCATACCAGGCAAGGAGGGTTAAGTGTCTTGCCCAGGGACACAACGATTAACAGCTGGGAGGGAGCGGGGATCGAACCGCCAACCCTTGCGTCATTGGCTGACCCGCTCTACCTCCTGAGCTAAAGCCGTCCCGTAGCCTCCATCACACACACACACAGGCAGGCAGGCAGGCAGGCAGGCAGGCAGGCGCACGCGCGCACACACACACACACACACACACACACACACACACACACACACACACACAGGACCAAATCACCCATTACAATAAGGTGTGCGTAGATAATCTAGGCATCACAATAGTTTAATGGAGGGGTTTGATGCTTTCATATCTCATTAATTAACAACACTTTCACAAATGTTAGTTTAGAGACCTAATTTACCTGTTGCCGTTGGGCCACAGAATAAAAGCAATTACAGCTTGAGATCAGCCAAAACTAGCAGCTAGTGACCAGCAGTGAGATGTCTGTTGGATAGATTTGGTTTATCAACATAGTAGCCTACATAAAATAAGCACAACCAAACATCAGATAGGTCGCACTAGAGATTTTTTTTTTTTTAATCGGACTTAAAAGAGCCACAACTACCCATAAAGGAGCCGCATGTGGCTCTGGAGCCGTAGGTTGAGTATCACTGAACTAGGGTTTTTAACGTTACAATAAACAAGTTTGTGATATCTCCACAATCGAAATAAAACAGCAGGTTTATACCCGGAAGGGACCTTTGTTGTTAACGCAACTTGCATGGTGATTCGGTCTATTCTAACACTGTCTCGAAATTAACTTCATTTATATATTGTCCACATATATATGGGTGCACACACACACACGAGCACACGCACACGTAGACGTAGACACACGCACACGCACACACGCACACACACACACACACACACACACACACACACACACACACACACACACACACACACACACACACACACACACACACACACAAACTAAGACTACTGGATGCTCGTCTGGTGTACTGTTTCTGTCCATCCCACAATAACAACAGAGATTACATTCTCTCTCTCTCTCCATCTCTCTCTCTCCCTCTCTCTATAAGGTGTCCACACCCTCCAGAGGATGTCTGGCTGTGAATGGGATGATGAGACAGGAGAAGTTAATGGTTTTCAGCAGTACGGTTATGATGGAGAAGACTGGCTGGTATTGGACATGAAGACATGGACATGGATCGCTGCTAAACCAGAGGCTGTCAGCACCAAACAGAGATGGGATAATGACAGAGCTCAGTTAGCAAAGGACAAGACGTTTTTTTCACAGACCTGCATTAATAGGCTGAAGAAGTTTGTGGCCTATGGGAAGAGCACTCTGCAGAGAACAGGTAGAGTCACATGATCTGATTCATGAACACAACAATGTTCATCTGTCTTTTCTGTTTCTAATGTACAGAAACATGACAGTGAATATGAACCAACATTATAGACACACACTGTACATATAACTGTCATGTTTTCCGAGTTTACACACAGTTTCTCTCTCTCTCTCTCCCTGTCTCTTAATTTTTTTTCTCTCGCCTCTCTCCCTCCCTCCATCCTACCCTCTGTGTGTGTGTCTCTCTCCCCCTCTTTCTCTCTCTCTCTCTCTCTCTCTCCAGTTCTTCCCTCGATCTCTCTCCTCCAGAAGTCTCCCTCCTCTCCAGTCACCTGCCACGCTACAGGCTTCTACCCGGACAGAGTCATGTTGTTCTGGACCAGAGATGGAGAGGAGCTTCAGGACCTTCAGGATAAGGGAGAGATCGTCCCCAACCTCGATGGAACCTTCCAGACGAGCGTTCAGCTGAACGTTTCATCAGTCAAAGCTGAAGACTGGGGGAAGTATGAGTGTGTGTTTCAGATCGCTGGTGTCGAGGAGGACATCCTCACCAAACTGGACGAAGCAGTGATCAAGACCAACAACCCGGGTAAGACTAGGATTTAGTTTACTTCTTACAGCTGACTTGCAGTATATGAAGGTATTAGTTTATTTGACAATTTCAGAAGATCACAGCTCTTCAAAGAAAAAGACACTCAAGCAGTGAGCGCCGTTCTTGTTCTACCTTCTGTAATGTTTTGTCTCTCCAGTGGAGCAGGCAGTAAAGACACCTTTACAGTTACAAAGGTCCAGGGTTCAAATCCCCAGGTGGTCAAGTCCTACTTGCCATAGGTTGCAGTATCACACGTCTACTTCTCCCTTTAGTTAGTTTCTCCTCACTGAACCTCTAACAGGCGTTTGGCTCAGTAGGTAAATCCACAACCTTTCATGTGGAGGTTTGATCTACGTAATCCAGATTTGTCCTTTCCAAACTCATTAGCCATCAAAGACAACTCCACAATGTGACTGTAATGAAAAGATGAACTTGACAGAAGCTAAGACTGCATGTCTGAACTTCACAACATGTCAGTTTGTGTGTGTCGTTTTACCTTCTGGTATGTTTGGTCTATCTGTTTGTCTTTTCAGATTGTGCTTAGACCCCTCAATTCACCCTTCGCTAAGTCCTGCCGCCCTTACTGTTGCTATGGAGGCAAGCCACACGTAAAAATGTCGTTCACAACGATATGAGTAAGAGACATTCCCTAGTAAATAACGGACAATTTCTGGAGTAACAGCTCCCAAATATACAGAAAGGAGTACAATATGCTTGTGAGAGCTAGTACATTCACAATATCATTTGTTGGCTAGTACTGTGAATGAAGAGATAAACTTGAAGGAAAAGCTCACTGGTCCCAATGCAAGATAGCTAGCAAGCTGTTTATTGTCACTCTCGATGTACACACATGTGAAATTCTTGAGCTGGGTTGTGTTCCGTTACATATGGTCATCGTCATCATAATCGTCGTCATTGCCTCATCATCATCATCAACATCTAATTGATCCATAACGTCAGACATATTGTTGTGTGTCAAGCGTCGTACGGGGGAAATTATCTGATGAACTGATCTTTGCAGCTCTGTGTTGATTAGCTAATGTTTCTGTGGCATTATGATTTAATTCCTTTTGGAACAAATGCTGGTTTAACAGATGAAATCTAACTGAAGCATAGCATAGAATTTACTGCACAGCCCAGCTATAACTAATGTTAGTCCGGCTGCCTGCTCTCTTTTTTATAAGTTACAACAGCTCACGCTTATGAGGAGAGGAGCTTTGTGAACAATATCCTCACAGTCAAAGCACTTCACTGAGATATCCATGTAAAAACTCTCCTCATGCTTTACACCTAAATAAAACCTGTCTGTTTGTGTGACTCTTGCGTGACTCCAATGGCTAACAGCTAGCTGTTAGTAACTAACGTTAGCTGATGGGAGTTGCAACGTTAAACACATTTCCTGGCATACACAGGCATTGGACAAGCTGGTAAGTTCTGAAAATATGTCTATTGCGTTATTCCAGCTAACGTTATCGTTAACGGGTAACACTTTACAATAAGGTTACATTAATGCGTAGTTAATACTTAATAACCATGGATTAACCATTAATTAACAGGGTTAGTAAAGCTTAGTAAGCCTTAATTAACCCTTAATTAACATTAACTAATGTGCATTAAGTAAGGGTTGGTTAATGCTTAATAAGCATTAATTAACATAATTAACATGGTTCCGTTTCTTCATGTGGCCCTAACTTATATGCATGTTGTATAAGCATTACTTAACTGTAATTAACCATTTATTAATGCTGTTTGTGACCCTTATTGTAAAGTTGCAAACATATATCCCTTAAGTAACACTTAATAAAAGCATAAGTGTGCCTAATAAGCATTACTTACCTGTAATTAAGCATTTATTAATGCTCTTTGTGACGCTTATTGTAAAGTTGAAAACATGTATGCCTTAACTAACACTTCATTAACACATTAAAGTGCTGAAAAAAGTCTGAGTCCATGCTGACTGCTGCTACTTCATAGTTCATAACGTTATAAACAAATAAAACGACTTGAATTCACTTAAACACGTGTACCGTTACTCACACTTTGTTGAAAATTAGGAGAAGTGTACGAAGTGTCAGTTATAACAGCCTCGCTGAGGTCCGCAGACCGCTTGGTGTGTTTGTTTGTGTCCGCGGCGCATGCCGTTGTGAATTCCCCCTGTTTAAAACAGTTTTGTTTTAAACTAGAGACTATATGAAGCTCCACCTGACATTAGTCGGCTGTGCAATGGAGTGGGACGAGGAGGAACGAATTCCACCCAAACCTAGTCCGCAAATACAAAAAAACAAAAAAAACTATAATCGATAAGAATTCCACGTGATCGAATTCATTCCTCAACGATCAACTATCAATTATCGATTATTGATGAACATCCCTACACTGTAGCTTGTAGATTTAATTACTATGGGTTTACTGGGATATTACACAAATTTTATAAATATTGTAGGCTGTACCAATTGATTTGATTACAGAATAGTAATTGAGAGAAATGGTGTGACCTTGTCATAAGTCAGATTTTTGTAGACGGGGACTTCCAGGATGAATCCCAGGATCCAGGGGAATACAGCGAGACTACAGATCTCCCAGTCGACTGGGATGGCGAGCCACCACTGAGCATCTAGAAGAGCAATCCACACATTCACTGCAGTAGCATGTAGCCTGCTGTACGACTGGAGCGGTAGTTACACACACAGTCCAGCGGATGAACTTCATCAGGACGCGTACAGACACCCATCGACTTTTGGCCCCAAACAATTTTTTATTAAATTTTTTGGACTGAAGGGACTAAATATTTTATTTGTGTGCGCACTTTATTATTTTTGGGGAATTATAAATTGTCAACTGTGAAAAGCTGAAGTGCTGAATTCATGTTTACAAACAAAAGGCTTTAAATTAATCTAACTCTTACTAAGATAATCTTGCTAAAAGCCACAACTCTGTGTTGTCTAATTTCATTGCCGTCATAAATTTTTAAGGGCTCTGGTCATTCTGAAAATCTGGTACTTGTCCATGCTCATTTATATTAATATTATATTATTATTATTATTATTATTCAGAATTACAGTACATATGCTACAGTCACAAAGAGCATTCATTTGCCGATTATCAACTCACTTTGTGTCATTATAATGCTCGTTGATATAAGCAGATGGGCAATGTTTACCTTTGCTACATGTTTTCCAGACGGAGAGCTCCCAGTTCAACCTCTGGCAAAACTTTCTGCTGTGACGCTTTTCACATCACAACGCGTCATAACGGAATTGAGGAAGCTCTGCTCCGAGGGCTGTTGATTCGGCTTCCAGGGCGCTGTTATTGTTTATTTTTTAAGTATGCGCACATCCACGGAGAATTGCATCAAGAGTTTTAAGGAGCCTTAATGACTTGCAGCTGGCGGGGGCAGAGATTTTTCAAGCGGCAAAACATATAGCAGATGTAAACACTGCCCATCTGCTTATGATAGCGACATTATAATAATACAAAGTGGGTTGATAATCAGCAAAGCCATCCTATAGGGATATATGCTTTGAACTTTACAATAAGGGTCACAAAGAGCATTAATAGATGGTTAATTATGGTTAAGTAATGCTTATTCAGCACTCTTATGCTTTTATGAAATGTTCCTTAAGTGATACATGTTTTCAGCTTTACAAGGGTCAGAAAGAACATTAATAAATGGTTTATTACAGTTAAGTAATGCTTATTCAGCACTCTTACGCTTGTTGTTATTCAAGGGATGTTTTCAACTTTACATTAAGGGTCACACAGAGCATTAATAAATTGTTAATTACAGATAAGTAATGCTTTTCAGCACTTTAACCTCTTCCCCCCGAGCGGGCCCGCCGGCGGGCTGAGCCCTTGTCATCTCTCACAAATGACTCTCTACAGCAGCTTAGGAAGCAGGCAGGGAGACATAAAGCACACCAAAATGTTGGGAAGAAACGTGGCTACAAAACTCTGACAAGCATTTGTATTCAAACGAAAAATAATTCCAACAAGCAACAATATCACCATGTAGCGAAAAACAAGAAAACGGTGCATGCCTGCGTTTATGTGGTGATTTGTTTTTGCGAGAGAATCTTTTCTCTCCAAACGAGACGGCTTTCGAAAGCCAAGAATCTGCTCTTTCCAATGAAGTATAGCTTGTCTCTGAGAGATGAAAACTCACTCAGTAGGCTGTCAAAGAACAGCAAAAAAGTGTTTAACGTTTTACAGATAAAACTACAAGTTATGTCTTACCTTTGCTGTTTTCCAATCAAAAGTTGTGTTTGACTTCATAAAAACGCTACTAATTGCTACTCCTAACGCCTCTTCATCATCTTAAAGTGTTGTTTTTTTACAGTCATCGTGTTTACAAAGCCATATGGAGGATTTTACATGGAGTGGTCATCTTTACAGAATAGACGAGCTTTGGGTTCAGTTGACAGCATTTCCTCGAAAACTGCCTGACGTAAATTATTTCAGTTCACGTCGATTCTATTGGCTCTGACGCTTCCATAGAGGTGTCAATCATCGGAATCGGCCAATGGGGTCCCGAGATATCCCTCTGCGTATCGCCCCAGGCTTTGCATGCAATTTCAAGAAGCCCTTTTGATGCATTTCACGGAGTAAAAATACAGATATAAGGCTTGAGGGTTATCCAAACCATAATGCATATTAACACGTTCACTGCCAATGACGTGTTCGATTTTGTTTTTTTGACGGTGGGATGTGCATCTAACCCTTTTACATCTCTTATATAAGTATTGGACGTGTACAACGTGTACAACCCATTCCACCGACCCACTAAGTGGCGACAGTGCTTTCCTGACTAGAGGAAGGCAAGCAAAAAGCAGTGTGACGAAGCCATTCTCATGAAAATGGATTGGCGAAAACGCTTTCGTTTTCGCGCTGATTGCTGGCGATGCGGGATTGCAAATTTGCATAATAGATTACGGGTGGAACACACTTTGAAACACGCAGCATAAATATGACCAGAATCGCAAAAGCTTCATCAAAGCTCTCAACCAAAACTCCAAGAAGCGAGCGAGTCCTTTCAGACTTCCTCAAAGAGCGGCCGCGCAGACAGGCAGCAGCAGCAGCAAAGCAGTGAGACTGGTGACAAGCTTGTGAAACGGCCGCTGCAGCCAAGAAGAACGCCCACGGAGGGAGGAGTTGGAAGCAGAGGGGGGTTTCCTGCTGTTATGGAGGAAATTACTGTTCAAAACTATTGTTTAGATGTCTGACGTCTTACTGATGCCAAAACTGAATGGTTAAAGTGACTGTTCTATCGAATTTCACAAAAAGCCGTTTATCTCTGAATAATTTTTCTGACGCTGAAACCATGCTGTATTCAACTGCTAATGCTTACATAACTACTAACTCTACAAACTAACTCTTTTAGACAGAGAAAGCACACATTCTATTAGTTCTTTTGAGATATTGTGTGTTCACAAAATCTTAGCAGAAAAGAATCCTCGGGTCTTGAAAGATGAGCCAGAATCCTCAAAAAAACCCTCTGGCAGAACCTACCTACAGTAAAAAAAAAACGTCTGGCAGTGAATGTGTTAACTGAGTACCTATAGTGATATGTAAATAGGAGAAAAAAAAGGTATTTCAGTCTTCTACCATAGAAAAGTCAAATGGCACCCATGATGCCCAAAATGTGCCCAGATCAGGTTCGCCTGGGCCTACATGTAGTAAATCATTGGGAAAATTGCTCTGGTTCACTTTCTAAGGATTTGCTTTGATACAAGCACTCATAAGATATTAGTCTACTGCTCCATAGAATAATTTGGCTACCAACCCATGATTTTCAGGTGCTTTTCATCCAAAATAGTGTTGTTTTTTTAGGCGGAGCTTGAATTTTTATTTTTTTGCCATGTTCTAACTGATTTTACTCTGATACAGTACTTTTGTAATTGATTCTGACACTTCTACAGCAATCTCACAGGTGTTGGCTAGCTTTTGAAAAAAATATTTTTCAGAAAATACCCTGTAGTTGTGGAGATATACTCCATTCAGTTCGGGCATGTCATTTTCGGCAGGTGAGCTGAAAAATAGGCTTAGGGATTAACAGGTTTGGCTTTAATGATTAAAGCCATCAGTCCATATTTTTGGGCAGTTTGCCCAATGTGCCTTATAAGTTATGTGTGTGGATAAATAAAACATTTGTACGACTTTGTACTTCTGCTTCATCTGTACATGTTTTCATGAATAGTATGGATATAAATTGCCTGTAGACTGTCAACTAGTTTTCACTTTACTTGGGTAGTCCAGATGAAAATCTACAGATGTTGGTAACACTTTACTTGGATAGTCCGCCTACAGAGTCTACAGAGTATTAGTAACGTTTCAACAGCTTATTAGTTGACATTCAACAATTCATCAATTCAGCTTCGTCTGTAGATGTTTAACAGATGATTTATAGAGTATTATGTGACAATTCATGAACATATCTACATATTTTCATAATAAATTAGTTGAACTTTAACTATGCACTCAACCTATGCTTTACAGATGTTTCACGAATATTCAACAAACAAATTGTAAACTATTTAATATTTGTTGAATCTTCTAATTATCAGCGATTCTCAGAATAAATTAGTTGAACATGAGCTATGCACTCAACCTATGCTTTACAAATGTTCAAAAACCTATATATGAATATTCAGCAATTAATTAACCATTTAATTAATATTTGTCAGCTTATCAGTGAGGGGATTCAACTGTTTCACTGTCTGTGTCACGGTTCAGCCGTGTCGGTCTTCAATGGCACCGCTGAACCTCATCAGCTGTTCCGCTTCACTGGTACCAACAATGCATTGTACATATGGTAGTCACTCTATTGGCTGCTGCTCCATTCAGTTTACCTGAGTTTTCCCAGTGTTTCTTGTGTCTGTAGGCTACATTAATCCTGTTTCTTCTGTGTTGTAGATTCTTCTCCTCTCTGCTGCACCACTTGTCTGTCAGCCCGTCTGGCTGCTCGGCCTGGATCACAAACACCCCGTGGCTTCCAGCTTCCATCTCATCATTCACATCCCCTTGACCACTAGCCTGGTAAACCAGCCGGTCAAATGTACAGTGGTACATTTCATTTCATTTTTCGTTCCTGTCTGGCCTGAAGCCTTCACCCAGTGTTTTGCAGTGGGCGGAGGCTGGGCGGGTGTACTTGCCTTGACAGGCAACTCCTTCAGCGAATCAGCCTTGGATCCAGTCAAACCCAAATCCACTCGGGAGAACAACAAAAACACATTTTCCGCCGAGAAACTCTGCTGTTGCGACGATACTCCTGTACTTGTTTAATTGTTATTGAGTCTATTTCTGCAATAACTGCACTTTATGGCTGTTTAAACTCAACAAACATTGACATTACTCCTCGAGGCGGACAGGCAAAGAGGCGGCCATAAGAGAGGCCATTATTGTTTTGTTAGTGCAGTGCTAGTGGCATTCCTGATTGGCTCTTCCACTTTGCAGTTTCTGCCCTCCCAGGGCTTGAGGCCAGATGGTCCCGCAGAAAGAAATTAAATATGAGTTCACGTGACCGGCTGGTTTACAGGCTACTTGACCACCATCGTTTTGCAAATAAACCTTGCATCTCCACTCACCTCATGTTTCTTCCTTTGGGTCCAAGCCAGCGGTAAAAGTCTATAGATGCTTAAAGTCGAGCTGAACCCAAAAATGATTCCCCCTCCCCCCCATTTTAGTTCAAATACTTGGGTATTCAGTGCACCTATTTATTAATGTATGCAAAAAAAATCACAAAAATCTAATTTCTTTAGTTTTTCACACTTTTTCACATCAAAAGTTAATTTTTCAAGATTTCATTCATAACAGTAATCTACAGTTTGCTGATGTCACATAGTACTATCAAATGTCTTCCCCATTTCAACCAATCATATCACGACATGGCAGCTGTCAATCAATCTTTATTTCAGGAGAATTTTCTCCAAATGAAGGAGAAAATGGTGCCTAGTGACTGTAATCTGGCAGAATTTCTAGCCCATAAACTAACTACTAACTTTGCCAATTGTATGTAACATACAAAATAAAGCAAACGGTAATGTCTAAGAATGCAAAGAAATGTAACTGGTTAAACTTGCATTCCAGGATAATGTTAGTTAACGTTAAGGCCGAATTCAGACCCCGGCCCCTCGGAGCTCCACTAACCTCGCGTCACCAGGCTCTTCCCGAGGAGAGCGCCACAACACGCTGAATCCCACTTTTCCGATTTGGGGGCGGAACACACCAGGATTGGCCAAAGCCCAATCCACTCCCCAGAATTGTCAAATAAAATCATCGACATGCTATTGCCCGCCTCTCAACCTGTCATCTAAGACAAGTTATGTTTTCAGTCTGAAACGCGTGACTCCGAGCCGTGCGCCACTTGGGCTCCGTTGGGTTCATTTCGTCTTTAACAGATTATCTATAGAGTAATAACAGTCCATGAACATATTCTCTGAATAAATTAGTTGAACTTGAACCACTCACTCAACAAACCACGAGTGGAGTACTACCTTGTCCATGTAGTGCATTCATAAACCTGTTGCTTTTACCACAGAATTTCAACTACATCATGTAAATGTGAAGTTGACCATCATAACCACTAAACATCTGTAGATTTTCATCTGGACTGCCCAAGTAAAGTGAAAACTAGTTGACAGTGGAACTTGACTCTCACTTGCACAACCGCTAACCATCTGTAGGTTTTCATCTACCCAAGTAAAGTGAAAACGAGTTGACCATCTCCATATTCACCTTATGTAGCCCCGCCCACTTGACCCATTGTATCACGACTTCCTGTTCAAAACACCAGCTGTTTTACCTTCTTAAACTAGTCTGACTCACTTGTAAATACAATCGAAACTTCCGATGGTATTTACACTTCCTGTTATTCTCTCAAGCAAACATCTGTAGATTTTCATTTGGACTACCCAAGTAAAGTGAGAGTCTACAGGCTATTTTTATCCATACTGTTCATGAATACGTTAACTGTACAGATGAAGCAGAAGTACAAAGTTATACTAAATTTGTATTACTCCACACACATAACTTATAAGGCACATTAGGCAAAGAGAATTGTGACACTTGTCATCACTGCCAAAAAAGATGGACTGATGGTGTTAATGGATTTAATAAAAACCAAATGGTTTGAGGCCAGCAACACCTGCCTTAGACTATTAACACTGTCTTAATTTCACACACCTGCTTAAACAGTGAGGGGACACATCCTAACAATTAGCCAAGTCCCAGGGCATCATTATACTGTACTTTTTAGTTTTGGACGAACCGGGTCGTCCACAAGGCTGGATGAAAGTAGCCAGGGGCCCCAGGGCTACGACTTTTTCAAGGAGGAAGATTGATTGATTGATTGATTGATTGATTGATTAAGTGATGAAGTATTTCTCTGCCTTCTCCTTAATCCTCTCTGGTGAAACAATTTGCATGAGAGCAGGTAGCTGTAACAGGTTTTCAAACAGGAAACCTTCTATCAACCACAAACAAAAATGTTCCCTTTTACACGTACAGTCGGCTAACACAGGAAGCTTTGATCTCAAAGAGAGATGACTGTCAAACTGCAAGCAAAACAACTTGGTTGGGTTTAGGCAACTAAAGGGTGGTTACACCCTGCCTTTTCGAAACCCCCCCACTCCGAAGATCGACCTCCATTCTTCGTAATGGAGGGGTTTCCCATTTTTTTTAAAGGCACCGCTATTCAGAATGGGGACATCCCCTCCATTTCGAAACCCCCCCACTCCGAAATTGATTTTCAAGTCCATATTTCTCCAAGTTTCCTGAATCAAACACTGCAACTCATTGTTTTTTATTGAAAATATGCATAGGCGGTGCTAGACCATCGGGAATGGGGAAGCTAATTTCCTCCGATTTTCATAAAACAAAATCAGTTCAACCCGACTGGCATTCACAAAGAACATCCTCATCTTGCTAATATATGACTCAATGAACCTTATTCAACTGTGAGCATTTGACTCAAAGTTACAATTAAATTTTTTCAAACACTTTTCACCGTATGGGTGTTGGCGTGTGTAACAGCTCACCTTTAGATGTGTAGAAAACATCATTTATGATTCAATCCTGTCGGCGTGTCAGGAGATATAAATAATCCGTTGAATATGCTGCTGTGCAACACATCCTTGCGCTCTCGGATTACGCATTTGACAAACTTAACAAACTGTGTGGCAAGACAACATAAATTAACAATGTTTAGTGATTGTAGAGATATCTCTGTGCACCTGCAGAAAACGAAAACTGCGAGCCAGGAATGCGCAAGACCACACCTGGTATTTAGACCAGCAGAGTGGAAAGTCTGTGGGCTCTATCGTTGCATCGGCCTATGAACTGCACTCAACGCCAGACGCAGCGCTGATCAGTGGGCGTGGACCAGCGCACTTGATATTTTGGTATCGGCGCTACACGCAGCATTAAGCATTACAACCACGCCTTTTAGGCGTAAAATTATGCACTATATCTGCTGATTGGGTAAGTGCAGTAAACAAATCACATGCTTCACTTTTCAGCTCCAATTCCACGGAGCGATCCAGTCCGGCTTCAGAAAAGCCGAGGGCTCTGATCTCCCCCCCCCCCCCTTTTATCCCCTCTGTCTGTCTGGCTATTATTCCATATTATTCTCAAACCAATCTAACTGCAGTTTAAATACTGCAAGCATGTAAATACGCTACACTATAGCAAGATCAAAGTGAAAAGAATGTTCTAAACGCATCAGCTAGAAAAATATAGCCTATCCCTATATGATGAGATTAATTAGATTGGTGAAAGTTTGTCCAGAATGATATTGTTTTCTCTCCCCTGCTGCACAGGTAGGATGATGCACATAAATATAGCCTACATTATGTAAAGTCATTGCAGAAATGTGTTTTTATTGTAAAACTAAATGTGAAGTAGGGCCAATTTATTGGAGCAGACATCGAGTATAGCACATGACAGTAGAAGCGCGTTACGCTGTCACTTATCTAAATCACGTTAAATCGACGAGGGATATATATAGGCCCAGGATGACATATATGTTTCACATAGGGTTGTGTTTGGATTTCACGATTTTATTTTGTCCAATATTGAAATGTTCTACAATACCATGTTGTGGGAACATTACACATTATTTAGATCTATTTCCATGTACCTTTCTATCTATTTAGGCTAATTTCGATGCGATTTATTATCGAAATGGATTAGCCCAATGCATGTTGGGAGATTTCACATGTCTGGCTGTTGCAGGGAAGCCGCAGTGAATGTTTGCCCAGAATGATCTCGTTCCTTCACTGCACAGGTAGGATGATGCAATAGCCTCTGAATGTTACGGGCTCAAAACTGTCATGTTAGAAAAAACTGTCATGTTGTTATACTATGTACGGTAGAACAACTTATTTTTTCTGAGAGAGAGAGAGAACCCGCAAACTTTTTTTCAAGCAGTCCGTATTGTGCCTGTCAGACTGATGAGTAAGAGAGAGGGAGTGACACAGAGAGAAGGGACAGAGGAAAGGGCAGAGGAGCGCTCCGCGCAACCAGCGCAATGAATAGGCCTGGTTTTCAAAAGCGCAAAGCGCTAAATTTACGCCAGGTGGGAAGATATCATTAGGCCGGTATTTAAGGCCGAAACGCCCATTCTCGCCCATTCTGGGACTAAGCCACGCCCAGTTCGCCTAAAGCGCATTTGGGGGCCTAAAGCCATGTTGATATCTTCCTGAGGCAGGCGCAAGGCACGTTTTTTTGCGTGTAAGGCCAGTTTTTGCGCCGAAGGCCTGTGGGAGAATAGGGCCCCTTGTGCCTAAAAATAAAAACACTGCTCCGGGCCCGATACGCGCTTAACTAGAGTGTGCGTTGTCCAGATGTAGCCTCTTTGCGGAGTGGGGGAGAAAGCAAGCGGGACAGCTGTGCCCAGTCCCTGAGCAGCGGCTCGCGCGATTCTGAACAACACAGAGTGCAAACATGTCTGTGATGGTGATCCACAGCTGATTTTAGGATGTATCCAACGTTCACATTCCTGTAGCCTATCTATCTGAATGCAGCAGGCTCGTGTTTACTGCTATAGCGAACTTATATGAAGACAGTGACATATAATAAAAAAAACAATGAGTTGAAACGTTTATTTCAAGCTGCAGGAATGCAGGAAACTCTGAGAAATATGGACTTGAAAATCCATTTCGGAGTGGGGGGGTTTGGGAGTGTGGGTGTTAAATCAATTTAAATTTCGGAGTGGGGGGGTTTCGGAATGGGGGGGTTTCTGAGTGGGGGTGTGTCGGAACGGTGGTGTTTTGGAATGGAAGGCGGTCCCCCTAAAGGGTTATGGTTGTCTAAACCCAACCAAGTTGTTTTACTTGCCTAACCTAATCCAGATTGTTGGGGGTAAAAACTGTTAAAACGGGGTTAGAAGGTGGACACGTCTGGGCTCAAACCAGCTCTCTGCCAACGACAAAGTTGGAAGTCAGTAATGCTTCAGGTCCACCAATCCCACCCAGGGATGTATTACCGAATGGACCTACCAGGTCCAGGCCCAGGGGCCTAAGAGCTCAGGGGGCCCATAACACACCGACTGAGGTGGCCTTGAGCAAGGCCCTTAACCCCAACCGCTCCAGTGGCCAGCAGATGTGAACAGGGCGCTCCTGAAAAAGAGAGCATTGCTCTCAGTGAGACTCCCCTGAAAAAAGCTTAAATTAATAATAATAATATAATACCAAGCCTCTTCGCAGGGCCACCGCGTGTCTTGCTCATCTTTCCCATTAGAGGGTTATTTTGCTTTTGGCTTTAATTGAGTGAACCTGCACTTAAATCCTGTGAGGTGAATGTATTTCTTGTTATTGTGCTGTTGGCTTTGAGTGTTCAGGTGGCTGTGCTGTAAATCCTAATGAGATGCAGGTGATTGTATGTCTTAACAGGATGAACACAGTGTGCTGCCCTAAGGTGACTCACTTGAAGTGCCTTCCTTCGTCAATTTGACAAGCAAAAAAGTTAAATTTAGTCTGCCAATAAAAGGCTTAAATTTACATTAACTTAAACAATACAGGCTCAACATACAGCAAGACAATGTAGCTACCAAACAACAAATTACTTTACATCACAGATTGACCTGAGCCTACTAATGCCATTTTAGGCTTTACACAGAAATACTGTATTCAATTTGAATGCAACTCATATCAAATACATCTTGCTAAAATACATTGGTTCCATTGTAATTGTTGGCCTGAATGAAGACTAAATGAAACCATTACAGAGCATGACTTAAAACAAACATTACACAGAGATCTAATGCAACTTCAGCACCACAGACAAGGAAGGCTCCATACCACCAAAGGCAAGCTCAAAACCTGTAGCAAGCAGTCACTTCAGGTGAGATGATGTGACAGTGGGACCTGCAGAAGGTGAAAGCAGCAGCACATTGAGACAATGGGATGAACCTGGACTTTAGTCCAGACCAGCCCACCACAATCAACCAGACACCAACCATCCTTGTTGATTATTTCACAACACAATCTGTCAGCTCCATGGCTCAGACTAAACTGTGCCCGGTTTGCCCATTCGGTGGGTCACGCGTTTTTAAGCACTGTGATTGGCTCGAAGGTCCGGACACCGCCAGCCGGCAAATTGGTGTAAAAACTAACCAACTCAGTTGTTTAAGCCACAAAATTCTTACTGCTCTGTAATGTATTTTTTCAGATCGTCATCAGATAGCGCGGCCAACTGAATATATTGCAATGCATAGGCTATCCGTTATTATGGTTGTTATAAGCATCACAAACCGCATGTCCAGTTTCAAAGTGAAAACATTTCAAGAAGCATAAACTCATTGTGACCTTCTTCACTTTTTTAAGTTGTGAAAACGATCTCTCACCCTTAGTCTACAGTTAGTGACAGGGTGAGAGATCTCTCACCCACAGTTAACAGGCAGGGTTAAGAAAAGCCTGACTGTGGTGAGCACACGGGAAGTAGTTTTCGGCCTACCTTTTCTTAGAAGTTCCTCTGGTGAACATGTTTTCTCTCATCACACAAAATGCTTTAACTGGATACATTCAAATGTGATGGAGGGGGGTGGGGGGGGCACCTACACACCAATCACGAGTCTTTCTCATTATGCATATATTCGTTTAGTATTGAAGATTAATTTCTGCCACGGAGTAGGCCTAATATATAAAGAAAATATGACGAAGCTTATAAAGAATTGAATTTGAATGTGTGGTGCCCCCCCAACAATGTAAATTGGCTCGTGCCCCCGGGCACTCGCCCGATCCGATATATGGATAAACCTGGCTCAGAGTCGGGGGGCCCTATCTTGGTACAGGTGATATCCGCTATTTGCGCTTGCGCACCTGTTTGTGCGTGCCTTAACGCAGGGAAGATTGCAGTCTGCTGTCCAGGCGTTATGCCGAGTTTTGCACCCCCACCCGGCAGCAGCTAAACGCATCCCCACCTCACAGGAGCATATTGTAATGATGTATACAGAAACATTACTGTTTAAAAATGATATCATTGTTTGGGTAGACGTGACCCCCCTGTTTTTAAATTAAAACAGACCCAAAATATGGACGGATGCAATTACTCGCAGGGAAGCATAACTCGTCACAACAACGGGCGCACACGCAGATTAGAGGCGTGCCAAATGATTTATGCACGGCGCAAATGGGATTTGGGCGGTGTTAACCACCAAAATTATTCACAGGTGTGGCCTGGCAATGCCTGGGCATTACATCAATTAAACCAGATTCTCGTCTTGCAGTCCCTGTAATACAGTTTGCGTGAGGCATGCTGTAATTCTCCCCATGCTAATTTGGATAGGTGTAGGCCTATTGACTGTATATATTATCCCTATCTCATAACAACACCATCACTATACCTGTTAAATACATCTGTGTTTTGATGCAATTCGGGCACGCAATTGTTGACTGGGGTGGAACAATACAAACATGTTTGCAGCGGGTAAACGGCGGAGACAAAATAAAAGATTGGAGGATTTACAGTGGACTCAATTAAAACAGTCTCGTAATGACTCGTGCCGAGGACAGAGAGAGATGGAGAGAGCTTATGACAGATCGGCTGTGGTCAGTAGCGGAGGGTACACCGGGGCAGAGGGTGCGCCCACCCCGGGCCCACTCCACAGTTTTTTGCATGCCAGGCCATCGGCCCGACGTGCCCGATTATGCAGTGCGCGCCTGTCTGTGTGTGAGAGAGAGAGAGAGGGAGACAGGGGCAGACAGGGTGCTGTCTGTGACAGCCTGTCGCTGTCCATCTGCGGTGGTGCTGAACCGAGGGCTGTGCCTCGGTGCTGAAACATCTGAAGAGGCCTGGCTGGCAACCTGTGTTTTTCTTTTTCTTCTTCAGAACAAGCTTGTCTGTAAAGTGGCTTCACTGTAGGCTTTCTTGGACATAATATTACTTGGCTCAATGAGTGACAAATTATGTTTTCGGATATAGGGGCTATCAGCTATTTTACAGTTGTGACTTAAAATGACTTTATTTAATACAGTCAGTGGTGTGAGTGTGAGAGGAATTCAATCAATAGACAATAACATTGGTGTGTTTTATGTATCCAGGCCCAGGGGCCCGTCATGTCATAATCCACCTGTGATCCCACCCCCCCTTCCCCCTACCGCGCCGCCGGCTTACTTGATTGTTGCGCTGTGCTGTGACCTGGCTTTCAGCCATTGTGGGAGTTCTGCTGGACTACCTGGTTCGTCCAAAACTAAAAAGTATAGTGATGTCCTGGGACTGGGTTAATTGTTAGGATGTGTCCCCTCACTGTTTAAGCAGGTGCGTGAGCGTTAATAGCCGAAAGCAGGTGTGTTGCTGGCCTCATCCATTAAAGCAGTAATACTCAACTTGCGGCCCGGTGGCCAGATGCGGCCCGCGATAGGGTGCAGAGTGGCCCCCCGACCTTTTTCTAATTCACAATTGAAAACTAATGTTGAATAAAGTTTGACTGAGCTGCAGCTAAATTGTCAAATATGGCTGTCTGCTCGCTGCCCAGGCACTTACAGTATATGTACTTAACTAACTTAACTTAACCTAACTAACTATCCTGTATGCACAAAATTGTGAGACTAAACTCCGACTGACACCCTAATAACCTGCAATCCGCTAAAGAAAGATTGATATTAATATTTGTTTATTAATTGGCCCCTGGCCTCCTGTCATTTTGCAAAAGTGGCCCCCTTGGCAACGCAAGTTGAGTATCCCTGCATTAAAGCCATCAGTCCATCTTTTTGGGCAGTTTGCCGAATGTGCCTTATAAGTTGTGTGTGGATAAATAAAACATTTGTACAACTTTGTACTTCTGCTTCATCTGTACATGTTTTCATGAATAGTATCGATATAAATTGCCTGTAGACTGTCAACTAGTTTTCACTTTACTTGGGTAGTCCAAATTAAAATCTACAGATGTTTAGTAGTTATGCAAGAATCAAGTTCCATATCTACTTGTATCTACTCCATATCTACTATACTTACAGTATATAGGTGAATTTGTAGACTGTCAACTAGTTTTCACTTTACTTGGATAGTCCAGATGAAAATCTACAGATGTTTGATTATGCAAGTGATGGTCAACTTCACATTTACATGATGTAGTTGAAATTCTGTGGTAAAAGCAACAGGTTTATGAATGCACTACATGGACAAGGCAGTACTCCATGAACTAGAGTATGTTCATGGACTGTTATTACTCTATAGATAATCTGTTAAACATCTACAGACTTTTACCGCACAGACACAGACATGAGGTGAGTGGAGATGAAAAGGTTTATTTGCAAAGCGATGGTGGTCAAGGGGATGTGAATGATAAGATGGATGGAAGCTGGGGGTGTTTGTGATCCAGGCCGAGCAGCCAGACAGGCTGACAGACAAGTGATGCAGCAGAGAGGAGAATAATCTTCAACACAGAAGAAACCGGATTACATAGCCTACAGACGCAAGGAAAGACTGGGAAAACTCAGGTAAACTGTATGGAGTAGCCAAGAGAGTGACTACCATAGACCTTATTCACAGCGCGGCCATCTTGGATTACGTCATCGCACAACCCATGTAAACAATGGAGCGGTGGTCCCAAAACCTGAGTTCTGTTCCACCAATTTCTTTTGACCAAATTGATAAATGGGCAGATGACAACGTCAACATCCCCAAAAGGATTCAAAAGAAGGGCTACAGTAACTGGATTGAAGGGTACATCCACGATATTCAAGGTAAATTAGGGTGCAACGTTACTGTGTACAAAGACTTGCTATCTGTGCAGTGCTTGCTCCGCCGTCATATTAACTTCACTTATCGTGATTTTTGCATGTTAATCATGAATCAATCTAACACGATTAATTTGTAATCTGTAATCAAGCCATGTAATTTGAAGCAAGCTTCCAGGCTATGTAATTTGATATGAACGTATCCTTCAACGTTAAACCTATCTGAAAAGTAGGATACTAATGATAGAATAACGCTCATTCATCCATTTAATAAAACAATGTTAGCATGGAAACGTCAAGTGGCCAATATCTACTTACAGCTAACTGACGATGTCAGCAATGTTAGCGCTACTAAAGTTGTCAGATTACAAATTAGAGTTAATATGAGTTAATATGACGGCGGAGCAAGCACTGCACAGATAGCAAGTCTTTGTACACAGTAACGTTGCACCCTAATTTACCTTGAATATCGTGGATGTACCCTTCAATCCAGTTACTGTAGCCCTTCTTTTGAATCCTTTTGGGGATGTTGACGTTGTCATCTGCCCATTTATCAATTTTGTCAAAAGAAATTGGTGGAACAGAACTCAGGTTTTGGGACCACCGCTCCATTGTTTACATGGGTTGTAACGCAGGCTCAGACGCGTTGCCACCCTGTGCAATGACGTAATCCAAGATGGCCGCGCTGTGAATAAGGTCTATTGTTGGTACCAGTGAAGCGGAACAGCTGATGAAGTTCAGTGGGGATGACCGACACGGCTGAACCGTGACACAGACACAGCAAAACAGTTGAATCCCCGCACTAATGGGACCGAATTTCATGAATGAAGATCCAGTCACGTCACCATATATGGCATCATATATCATCGCATCCTCAATAGTCAATCAGCTCATTATGTCAAAACATCGGTGATGTCATACTTGCTGATGTCATTTGTGATGTCATACTTGCGCTGTGATGTCATCTGTGATGCCATACATCTCGATCCTTTGCTGAGCCAATCACCGAACAGGACATGAGCAGTATATAGCTGTGGTTATCACGTCATCATCCTCTTCCGGATTGTTCACCTCAGTGGCTGGGCGTATCTCGGGCTGATCATCTTCTCTGGAGCTGTGTTGCGCCCCACCCACCTCTCCAGTCCACCACCAACGTCTTGACTCCTGAAGAATTCCCTACGTGGGGGGGGGGGTTCTCTATCCTAGTCTGAGCTGATGCCCTCCTCTCTCACCACAAGAGGAGCGACATCTTATCATGGAGTCATTATGCCAAAATCAGTTGCCATGCCATTTGTGAATAAAGCTTGCTTGTTTTACCCACTGGTCTCTCGTGATTGAAATAAGCTGTTGACACTTTGTGGAACATTGGTATATATAATCTTGAACATTAGTTGATCATTAGAATGTTCAACAAATATTAATTAAATGGTTAACTAATTGTTGAATATTCATATATAAGTTGTTGAACATTTGTAAAGCATAGGTTGAGTGCATAGGTCATGTTCAACTAATTTATTCTGAGCTGATAATTAGAATCGTTTATAATTAGAAGGTTCAACAAATATTAATTAAATAGTTTACAAATTGTTTGTTGAATATTCGTGAAACATCTGTAAAGCATAGGTTGAGTGCATAGTTCAAGTTCAACTAATTTATTATGAAAATGTGTATATATGTTCATGAATTGTCACATAATACTCTATAAATCATCTGGTAAATATCTACAGACGAAGCTGAATTGATGAATTGTTGAATGTCAACTAATAAGCTGTTGAAACGTTACTAATACTCTGTAGACTATAATAGGCGGACTATCCAAGTAAAGTGTTACCCAGATTACATGTAACAGGATTATGTAATCAGATTACCAAAAAGGTAACTGTATTCCCTTACAGTTGCAGAAGACAAGATGTAGTCAAGATTACAGTTACATTTGGTAAAGATTTGAATTGTGTTGACTTGCTCTCCCCACCGCTCTCTCCCCTCTTCCCCACTTTCCCTCTACAGCCCATGGTTACTTTCTGGTTTTAGTGGTAGGTGTGCCTGTGGTCATTGTTATTGTGCTGCTGGCTGTCAGTCCGCTGCTCTACAAATGCAAGACACAGAGGGACAGTGATGGTGAGCTACCTTCACACCCTGTCACTCACTCTCTCACTCACTCATTCACTCAATCTATCTATAGATCTATCTTTATCTATAGATCGATCTATCTATCTATCTATCTATCAATCAATCAATCAATCAATCAATCTATCTATCTATCTATCTATCTATCTCACCTTCCAGTAGGCTACTTATCGTGGGTTCATGTGCTGCTCGGATTGCTCGATTTTTTTGAGTTGGGCAGTCGTTCTTCCGATGTCTGGGTGTTCATGTGCTTGTAGTGTCAGAATGATCGGAATATGGAACCATAGCAACCAGCACCAAAGCATGGACGTTTTCACGTAATAAATAACTTTTGTAACTAATCTACTTCACTCTACGAGGACAGCAACTAACGGTAATACCATAGAGAGCCGCAGGAACGAGTCCGGAAATCATCGATGCTAACACTGGTTCTTCACTGTTTTCGCCTATGGGATTTTTGAATGGGTTTTTGGCGCAATGCTTCTAATAAGGTCTCTGGGCAAAGCAAGCTTAATCAAATGCGAACCAGTGTTTAGTAATATCATCTTCACACATGAGGACCACTTTTATGAGTTTTTGAAGCTTTTACGTGCCGTTAAAAGGGCGGCTAGCTAGCAAACGGCTAAATGAGACTACACTGTTGAGTCGACGGGGATATATACGTCAATAACGTCATCACTTCAAAGGACGAACACGGAAATTCTCTTTCCCTCACCTGGTTCAGCCCGGGGTAATCAGTGCACAGCAACGCACACATCAACAACAGTCCAGGTTGAGTGCTGACGTGACGTGGAAGCCTATGCGACAGTGTGTAGTTCTGGATTAGCTTAGCTTGAGCTTTTTACTTCTAGGGCTCGCATTTATGCTACAAAACTAATGAAAGTGGTCCTCATGTGTGAAGATTATCCTCTGGTTCGCGTTTGATTAAGCTTGCGTTGCCCAGAGACCTTATTTGAAGCATCGCGGCAAAACCCATTCAAAAATCCCATAGACAGAAACAGTGAAGAACCAGGAAGTCCGGGACTTCCGCGTTCTGACTACAAAAATATGTAATCCCTGCGGCTCTCTATTACACGGCATGACAATGACAAACAGTTGATGCAAAATACACCAATTACATTACCGTCAACAAAACATCCACTCTTGTCCGCCATGTTTCTTCATATATGATGTCAAGTCGGCAACTCATGTACCAAAATTTACACAGAGTAGCCGATTTGTTGTTGTTCCATTCATGTGAATTTTCCCTCTCGGAATCTTGTTTTTCCGATGACTCCAACAGCACAAGAACGTACCATTACTCACAGACAGACAGAGACAGACACCTGCATGCACACACACACACACACACACACACACACACACACACACCACAACACACACACACACACACACACACACACACACACACACACACACACAGACCGACAGAGACACAGACACAACCTTTGTATTGTCTGTTCACAGGTTCAAACACCAGGGGAAACTCCATAAACTTGCAGGTGACTTTTTTCCCTTTGTCTCAGATTTTACTGTGTGTATGTGTGTGTGTGTGTGTGTGTGTGTGTGTGTGTGTGTGTGTGTGTGTGTGTGTGTGTGTGTGCATTTTGGTATCAAACTACGCTGGTACGATTTGTTAGTTAAAATCTACTTTTCACGTGGTCAGACCCTGGCTAGACCAGAGCTCTGCCTCCGACTAACGATAAGCTGAACAATTCAACCAATGAAAGCAACGAGTCTAGCCAATCAGAGGCAGAGTAGGGCGGGTCTTGACATCATGTTAGTGTGCGAGCGAGCTACTTCCACTCTGCTAAACTCCTGCTGCAGCGTTGTTACAATGTGGGCAGGAGGCACCAGAGGCCGGGGAGAGTGGCTGGGAATTGGCTGGGGAAGGGAAACATCGCTTGTTTTTTTGTTTTGTTTTCTAGCCTAGGACTTAAAAGAACCACAACTACCCATAAAGGAACCGCATGTGGCTGTAGAGCCTCGGCTTGAGTATCACTGAGTGTAGTGTAACAGAACATGTAAGGCATTATGCAAGATGAGATAGGACTGTTTCTATGGTTACACTCTGTATTTCAGGTGTGCTGTTATCACCTTGCTAAACTTCATATTGTTTATTGCAGAGTGCCACCTATGTGAACTGTCCTCCAGCCTCCAGCTCTGTGCCAGACTCCACCTGCCAGAGCCTCAGTCCAGCCACCATGGATCAGGACCAAATACACTCTACTGTCAGACAGGTGAAGTCAACATGAGAGAGGCTTTGATACAAGCAAAAAATACATTCACCCAAAAATGAAAATTCAATCATTATCTACTCACCCCTATGCCAGGAAGGTCGGCCAAGTTTTTTAGTCCCGAGATGTCAAGTTGACTTGAAAAGTCAGCTGAAATATTCACTGTAGCCACAGCTACACGGCCATGTTAGCGTGCACCTCGGGCTGCGCGAGGTCACAGGTGCGTACATGTGCCGCTACAACTATTTCCAGTTTTCTTCCCTGGACTTTTGGATGTAATCCTCTGGTGAAAGGTTTTCGCTACACACCAACCTCGATTGCACCGTCTGGATTCACCGGAGCAGTTGAGATCCAGACAAAGAGTGCATGCAACGCAAGTACTCGACTTTGAGCTTGCACACAAAGCGGTGCACGCTACATGGACGCCGTGGCTAGGAACTACGAGTTAAGATTTCAGCTAAAAACAGGGCTGAAATCAACTTGGGCTTTCGGACAGTTGGATTATGCGTTTTGTTGTTGTTTTTTACGTTTGAAAGCTAGTCACCATACCATATACCGTACCTACTTGGGTTGTTTGGGAGAATACCATTTCCATGGGAAGCTCCAGAATTTATTTGTGGACTAAAAAACTTCTCCCGTCCTATGGGGGTGAGTAGATAATGACTGAATTTTAATTTTTGAGTAAACTGTTCCTTTAAGATATGGTGTTGCAAATGGTGCCGCGTCTATGTGCCGACAGACCGCAGTGCCGACAGTCCGCAATGCCGATAGCCCACAAGCAGAACCAGCTGAGCGAGGCGGTGTCCAGCGTGTCGGGGGACCGGCTGGAGCTAACCTCTCCCAGCCCCCACACCTAAACCTAACCTCTCCCACCCCCATGCCTAAACCTAACCTCACGCAGACCCTAACCCTAAACCTAACCTCTCCCACCCCCCACGCCTAAACCTAACCTCCCCCAGACCCTAACCCAAAACCTAACCTCTCCCACCCCCCACGTCTAAACCTAACGTTGGCATTGCGGGCTGTCTGCACTGCGGGTGGTCGGCATAGCGGGTGGATAGATCATCTGTTAAACATCTACAGACGAAGGTGAATTGATGAATTGTTGAATGTCAACTAATAGGCTGTTGAAACGTTACTAATACTGTAGACCAGGGCTATTCAACTAAATTGTTCAGGGGGCCACATTGTCAGAAACCTAAGGGGCCGGGGGCCGGACCGTTCCCCGAGCCATTATACAGTATGTACATGTACACCACCACATTTTCGCAGCCGTGCTGGAACTATTATTAAATAGGGGGTGCTGTAAGGAATGGAATCCTGTTACAAATTTGATGTTTTTTGGACTTTTATCCATATTTAGAAGAATATTTAATTTTAAATTAACATTAGGATTATACTGTTGTGATGTCATTATTCAGTATCTTCTCCTTTTCTCACACACTGAACTTATTATTATTATTATGGAAAACCAGATTATGATGATCAAACACTGTAATGTAACAAACAAGGAAAAATGAAATAAAAAAAGCTTCTCCCGGGCCAGTCATAGATCTTTGTCCCCCACCCAATTTTTTTTTTTTTTTTTTATCAAACTCTGGCGGGCCGGATCAAAATTCAAACGGGCCATATCCGGCCCGCGGGCCGCCAGTTGAATAGGCCTGCTGTAGACTATCTGTAGGCGGATTATCCAAGTAAAGTGTTACCCGTGAGACTACTGATCATGTCATCAATATGTCACATCACTGATTACATCACTGCTCCCTAATGTCCCTAGGAGGCTGATGACATCACAGTGGAGCAATTGCAACTACTACTGACCTCCAGGTGACTACACTCTTTTACACAAGGGGCTAGGGCTGGGTGACCAAAATCTCATATCCCGATATAGGTAATTTCATATCCCAATAACGATACACATCACGATATAGCATATTTTCTGTAAATTCAATTTATAGTTTATATAAAATGACCACATGGTCATTTATTTATGTAGCAGTTAAACCAGTTAAAATGTTGTCAAACCTCACAAAGGATACATGCATTCAGAATACAGATAAGCATGGCTATTCTTTACAACACAAATAATAATAATTAGTTGCAGGGCAGTAGAATGAAACACAAACTGAACCACACCACCAGTTCGATTTTCAAAGATTACATTAGAGCAAAACGGGTAACAATAACGTTATCTGACCTGGCTAACAGTGGATACTCGCTTGCTTGCTGTGTACTGAGCTCAAAGTAGTAGGCTACGTTCTTTGTTTTACCCCCTGCACTGTCCGCTACAAAAACAACTGTCTTCATCTGACGTTCTTTTATATTTTGCGCCGTGACCGCCGGAAGTGTTAACACGACCCGGAAGAATTTGGCCCACCCCCACGTCTGAACATAAGGTGAATAAGCTAAAGCTAACGGTAGACGTTTTGTTGTCGGCTCCTCAATGGATTTCCTTGGGATGATGAGAGGATGGGAGGAGATGTTTTGCCAGGTTTAACGTTAGGAGGAGACACGCAAATATGGATCAAACGTGGACTTAACACAGCGCAAATGCCTGGGTAGACTAGGCGGACGGAGTGGAGGTAACATCTCCCTGCTCTTTAGCCTACTCACCGGCTGATTTGTGCCACTTATAAAGGGACGCAAGGGGCTTGTTGCCATTGCGAAAGATATTAGGTCCGCCTTTCCGACATCTTGAGTTATTTAGCCTACAGGGGTGGGAGAGGTTCTGGGGGAGGTTAGGTTTAGGCGTGGGGGGTGGGAGAGGTTAGGTTTAGGGTTAGGGTCTGCAGGAGGTTAGGTTTAGGCATGGGGGGTGGGAGAGGTTAGGTTTAGACGTGGGGGCTGGGAGAGGTTAGCTCCAGCCGGTCCCCCGGGTTAGGGTTAGGGTTCTTTCGTAATGGCGAGACAGATCTCCATTCCGACAATTTTGTCGGAATGCCGGTATTTCGGAGTGCCGACATTTCAGAATGCCGAGGTGTCCCCCTTGTTGACACAGAGTCTGGTGCGTGTGTGGCGGACGTGAGTAAAAAAGAAAACAGAATGAAGAAACACAGCGTCATCCAAATGATGGACAATATTGCCGTAAAGAGTGTGATTTGCAACACAACGATATCAACGATAGAGCATCAGATGAGACGAAATACATTTTCTATCGTCCAGACGAAATATATCGTCATATCGCCCAGCCCTACAAGGGGCATTAGCCCAGGTCAACTGACCTCCAGGTTACCACACTATTTTACACGAGTTGGATTCACCCAGGTCGACTCGATCTGACCTCCAGGTGCATATGAGCAAAGTCAGCAAAGAAAAACAGGGAAGGGTGATGGTGATGATGTCACAATGCCCTAAAATGGCCTGCGAAGGCCTAAAAACAAAATATCGCTGTAGTACCCACCGTGTAGGGGTGTGCCAAAAAATCGTTTCTTAGATGCATCGCGATGAGACACGTAACGATTAAAATCGATGCAAAATGTTCGATTATCGATTACTTTTCCTGACCACAGAAACAGAGCCGTAGCGCCCGGAACGAAAAAAGCCGGCCGGACAGTTTTAAGGGACGGACTCATAAGACCGACTGTAGACAGAGAAAATGGCGGCGGCAGCAGCTAACGCACTAGCTGCTCTGACTGAGCGTCAGATTCACCCATCTGGGTTAAAATCCACCGTGTGGAGGCAATTCGGGTTTTATGAACATGAAGGCAGAACGACGATTGACAGAAGCTACTCCGTGTGTAAGACGTGTAAAACACGAATCAAGTACAGTTGCAACACCACGAACATGAGGCAGCACCTCACGCGTTTCCATCCGGGGTGGGAGGCGGAGAAGACGCTGGCTGTTGCTACTGCTAACCAGCGAAGAATTGAGGACGGGGTTCAGAAAACTTCCCCGCGGCTCTGACAGGGCGAAAAGAATCTCAACCTCCATTGCTACCTTCATAGCTAAGGATTTACGTCCATATGCTGTCGTCGACAACACAGGCTTTCGCGCTATGATGCGTACATTGGAACCGAGATACCAAGTACCGACGCGAAAGTATTTCACCCAGAAAGCAGTTCCTCAACTGTACGACGAGACCAAAACCGAAGTACTGGAATCCCTGAAGAAAGCATGCAGGGTGGCTATAACATGTGATGCATGGACTTCAGTCGCAACTCAATCGTATGTCACGGTAACGGCACACTTCATAAGTGACAACGACTGGGAGCTGGTGAGTTATGTCCTCCAGACAAGAGTGATGACTGAGAGCCACACGGGTGCAAATACAGCTGAGCTGTTGCTAAAAGTAGCAGAAGAATGGCAGATCACAGACAAAGATTTGGCTTTAGTGACTGATAATGCCTCAAATATGGTTGTTGCTGCTCAGGTGGGAAACTTCCTACACGTGAGATGCTATGCTCACACACTCAACCTTGTGTCTGTTACACTGGAGACAGCGATGTGTGTGTTACACTGCTACACAGCAAAAACACAGAGAGCAAGGAAGAAACAGATCTTGGATGTGTGTGTGTGTGTGTGTGTGTGTGTGTGTGTGTGTGTGTGCGCGTGCGTGCATGCGTGCGTGCGTGCATTCTGTGGTCATTAGCTCTAAGTTGCACTGTTCTGAGGGAAAGTGAGAACGTTTTTGTATTAATCCTGCCAGTACAGAAATCTGTGAAAACAGCAGAATAAGCTATTTGTTTTTTATATTAATCCTAAATCTGTGAAAACAGCAGAGAATTTTGGTTAAAAGAAAATAAGTCTTATTTCTAAAGGCACTTTATTTAAAATAATCTCACCTGTAATTTGTTATGAATAAGAGCAGCTTTTTGTTGTGGGAAATGTTTTGGATGTAATTGTTTGGTCTGATTGATCTAAATAAAAGATAATGGAGGTAAATTTGTTTGTTTACTTTAATTAATGGATACTGACAAATAAATCCTGTATGGGGAAAAAGATACTGACAAAGAAATCCTGTATGGGGAAAAAGATGCATCGAAAATCGTGATTAATCGTAATAATCGTAATAATCGATTAATCATCGAATCGTAGCACCCTGAATCGTAATCGAACCGAATCGTGAGGTGCCTAAGGTGGCACACCCCTACCACCGTGGGCGTTTTTATTTTTTTTATATCCTGGACCATCTAATAACAACCAACAAACAAATTTCAGGTCTCTGCGATGTAACAACTCACGGGAATTTGCGGCTGATGAGGAAAAATAAAAATAATAAGAAAAAGTATCTGAGAAAAAACAATAGAAGTTAGCCCCTTTGGGGCTTGAACCCCTAATAACATGGTTGAACAATCTTATGATAGAGATAGAGGGAAGGGGACAGAAGTGGGGGAGGAGAATGCAGGGAAAGGGAGGAGGTGGGAGGGAGAGAGGTAGGAAGAGAGCAGGGGCAGGGGGAAGAGGATAGAGAGCATAACAGACAGGGTATACTGGGGCTGGGCGATACGGTCACGAATAGTCACAGGTGTCAAGTAAAGTAGTATCTAGTGACAAAGTACAGATGCTATATGCAAACCTGAGACCATGGCTGTTTTCCTCTTGCTGTGGGGGCATGAGCTCCCTCAAGTAGCGGGACTGTTTATACCCTGTATTCTAAAGTTTTACCAAAATGCTCTCTATAATTTCTATAATGGCAATGCTTTATGGGCCGTTGTTGTTGTTGTTGTTGTTGTTGTTGTTGTTGTTGTTGTTGTAATAAATTCTATCTTTCCCAAGGTGCGTCCAAGGTGCGTCGGACCACCTCCAGGACTTAACTCGAATTGTGCCAGAGGCCACAGCCGGCTATCCCTCAACCCCTGACAGCTTTGAGAGGTTTACACCCGATATTGCTGTTCATGAAAATGGGGAAACCGATGTGAGTCTCCCTTCAAAGGATAGGCTGTTCAACATACGGCGCAGCTTCATTGATAGCATATCAGAACCTATGCTTGAAAGTCTGCTGGACAAGCTTTTTGAGAAAAGGGTGATAAATGACTCTGAGAGGGAGTCAGCAGCTGAGATGCAACAGAGAAGGGAAAAGGCTCGTTTTGTCATCGACACAGTAAGGAACAAAGGGGAAGCCGCTAGTTCAGAGATGATCACATTTCTCATAGAGGAAAACCCGTTCTTTAGTAACCATCTTGGGTTGATTTGAAAGAAGAAAAAACAAAGACAGGGTACAGTATTTAGAGTATAGAGAGACGGTCTCTCTCTCCTCCGAGAGAGAGAGAAAGAGAGAGGGAAATTTCCCTGCTACGTATACTTTGCGACGTTCATCATCATTCAAATTTGGCTGGTGGCTTATTAACATAGGGTCCTGTGATGTGATGAACTCAAAATGCTAAATAATAATAAAATATTTCTGGTTTCCAGGGACTTTAAGCATTGAACATGTCTGTATGTTAAGCATTGAACATTGAACATGTCTGTATGTTAAAGGAACACTCCGCCCATTTTCAACCAGCTTTGTATCATTACCGACCACATTTTCAAAAAATGCTCACAGCGTCTCCACTTGCTACGCAAGCTTAATAATTTTGGAGTGAGCCAAAACATTCTTGAAACAGTGTATAAGAGCCTAGTGGAAAGTATCTTATCTTTTAACATGATCATGTGGTATGGTAATCTGAACGTTAAATGGAGAAACAAGCTGCAGAGAATAGTGAATATGGCCTCTAAGATCCTAGGGAAGCCACAGAAACAACTGAGTAGTCTGTACGATGAAATAGTCACAAGTAAAGCTGAGAGTATCACTAGTGATCCGTCCCACCCACTTTTTAATGAATTTGAGTTCTTACCCTCAGGGAGGCGGTACAGACAACCGATGGCAAAGAAAAACCTCTACAAGAGGTCATTTGTCCCAGATGCCATTATGGCTTTAAATAAAACTAGGAAGCGATAGACTATGCTATGCTTTTTGTTTATGCCTTTTTGGCGTTGCTGCGGTTTTTTGCACAGTAGGTTTTTTACATTTTATATTTTATATTTTTAATTTTCAATTCTTAATCGACATGCTGTAGATCCGTTGGGTCGTACTGCAAATTCCAAGGTGTACTAAGTTTGAAGGTGGATGAATGTGTGTTAACTGTATTGTATTGTATCGATATGTGTACTGTCATCTTTAACACCTTGTATTGTTTTTGTGTTTTTCAAGTTTGTAAGACACGTCTTGGTGAAATCAAAGACAAATTTCCACCTGTGGACAATAAAGTTTTCGTATCGTATCGTATCGTATTAGAACATCAGTAGTATATCAGAAAACATGCAAGGTATGAATGTATTTGTATATATATATATATATATATATATATATATATATATATATATATATATATATATATATATATATATATATATATTTGTATATATGTGTGTATGAACATATATGGTTTATTGAGAATATAAATAGTATAAAAGTGGAAGTCAATTGATTAAGAATGTGAACTGTGGACTGGGGGTACTAAATAAGTACAGTGTACTTCATCCTACTCCTTTTCGGACCTAGTTGCTGTCACGTATTCTGATTATTATTGTTTATTTTTTTATTTAATTTTTCGTTTTCTTTTCTTCTTCTTTTTTCACTTATAAATATATATATTTTGTAACATTGATACCACTTGTGTATATTACTATTTCTTTTTTTTTGAAAGTCCGAAATAAAGCTTTCATTCATTCATTCATTCAAAACTGTAAACGGTTTTGAAGTCTGTCATTTAATTTGACAGTTATTAAGTGTTAAAGTGTGGACCAGTGACATCACTGGTCCACACTAACTCAAATGAATAACTCATTAACTCAAATCAACTCTCAATAACTGTCAAACTATTCATCATTCATCTAGTTTGGCACTTAGCCAATTTCCAACAGCTGATTTCCTAAATGTTTCAGTTAGACGTTAGGTGTTCAGTTAGGTGTATTTTAACACCTTTGTATATAGTTGTGATACTGAAAGGTACATATTTTGTAAACTGTGCTTCATTTGGTTGGTGTGTCGATGAATGTTGCTTTATTGGAGTTTCACTCCACTCTGTGTACAGTATGTGACCAGGGAGTGTGACTGGGTCCAGGTCTAGGGGAGTGAAGGTATGACCACTTTACAACACACCTGTTATGGGCTCTGTGATGAAAGGAGTCTATTTTTTTGCCATGAATATCATCACTCATTTGATTTGTAATAAAGGACAAAATAAAGAGAGAGAAAACTCCTTGAGGTACAACACCCTAAAACTGTGATCAGCAAAGTGGAAAGTGTATTGATGTATCTCCATTCCTCAAAAACGTATCATTGACATGGCAAAGCATTCACTCCCTCAAGCTTTGACTTTTTATTATAAAAGATATGTACATATTAATCTCTTTGTGTAAATGTTTCTATATGATATTTGATATTATTGATATTTGTCCAGAGTACCTGTTTCGAAATCGCAGTAATAATGGTGGTTGTTGTTTGTTTGCACTGAGAGTCCAACAAGATGTCAAATGCAGAGAATCCACAGATTCCAATAGTTTCAGTCTGATCACTCTTACGAGCAAAACTCAGTGAACTAGCAGACGAAGAACAACACTTACTGTCGCGACTCGCGAGGTCGGCGGTACTAGAGTACTTTGAACATCTGTATTTTATATTTTATATTTTATATTTTATGCTTCTTGACTTGCAGTAGCCTACTTACCTTTTACATTGATCTTACTATGTTTATTGATGTTATGCACTGAACACCAAAGTAAATTCCTTGTAGCCTGTGTGTAAACTTACTTGGCAATAAAGACAATTCTGATTCTGATTTACAGACGTCTATCAGAGGAGACGATGGCTGGAAGAGCATTTTTTATAACAATCTATTCGAATATTGTGATCCATGTGTGTGCAGAAAACAAGGAACCAACTTTTATTTTTTTATGAGCAGAGGGAAACATTAGCTATAATGTTCAGCAAAATCGTTTCATTTCCTCGTTGGTCTGTAAGTTGACTTTTGCAATCGGCTTGTTCAAAATGGCCGTCAGACAGCAGCACTGCAAAGTTGCTTCTACTACAGAATCAGCAGCCTGTTGCACCAGCTGAACGTAAGTTCTCTCTTAAGTTAGGGTGTAAAGTCCACACTAACTGCTACGTTCAACCTAGTTAGTTTGACACTAAAGTTGTGTCTTTGTTTAGTTGCACCACGGAGACGTAAGATACATTCTCTTGCATGGCACCGTAACCCCGGCGTTACGTTTCTGATTGGTTGCTGTTCATCTGTCATTTATGTGATTAATTAGGTAGTTAATTCTGAACAATGCTGTTCATGCTACATACCAAATTAACCGGCTGAATCTTGCGCATCGAACCATCTCTTCCTTTTTCAGATCAGATCAACACAGCAGAAGTTATAGCTGTCTATGTACAAAGACAAAGACAACATTTCAGATTATTTGGCTTTTTCAAATGGCTTTTTATAATGGCTTTTTGGAAATCCGCCTAGGTATCTCCCTACAAAAACCACTGCCAAATACTCATGTTTTGGTATTTTTTCATCTTCTTTGAGTTGAGATGTGGTAAGGTCTGTGGCTATGTCTCCATTGGGTTTCTAGCCATAAATACAACAACCACAGGTAACTGTTTACACTCTAAAAGTGTTTTTTATTCTAGGCGAGAATCAACCACTGTGTTTGAGCTGGTGTTACTCAGGGTCAGTAACACATAGAGTCATTCTGACACTTGGAACAGAAACTTCAAAGTCTTACCTTTCAGAAAAGGTCAGGCAGTTGTCTGTAACTGTTGAAAATCTCAAGCTCAAACTCAGATCAGAGCTGTGAGACCAGAGTGGGAGGAGAGATCACCTGTCACTCACCTGGGCATAGGGGAGGAGCTTGGGAAGGGCATGATATAGGAGCAGGGTGTGCTCCCTCACGCCCTCTGTCTGCCACCATTTTGCAGCACCAAACCCAGAGGCAAATGTTTGCATCAGTTTCTTAGAATTGTACCTATGAAAACCGCAAGGTGATGCCCACCAGCCCTGTCTGAAGTTGGAGACCAGTGTGAAAGCTGTGCAGTTATTTTTACCTTAAGTTAGTGGATGCATATACAAAAATAAATCATACATTCATCCATGCATTCATCCATCCATTCATCCATCCATCATCCATCCATTCAACATACTGCCAAACCTACTCCAAATAAAAGGTTAAAAGGCCCTTGGATCCTTGTGTTTTAATGTGCACACCAGTCAGAGGCTCTCTGATCCATCCAAACAGTTTCCACAACCAACATCTTTGAAAGTTATTATCCCAACAATCACAGTCTTTTTCAGTAACCCTAGCGGTTCAGCCACAGTAAGCATTTTAGTTTGGGTATGTCGTTTTCACCATTTTCTTCAGAAATAGGTGGCTTTAGAAGAGGTTAATTAACTAGTAGACCCTAAAGTCCATACTAACCAAAATAGTGTCGCGGAAAATGACGTTTTCACTTCCTGTAGCCAATCAGTGAAAAGCACGGTGGAAACGGTGTTTATTTACGGTTGTTTAATTAAGTGGAGTGAAAACAGTCGGGACATCTTGCCCACCGCAAATTAGTGCTTTCATATTTCATCAACACTAACCAAATGAGAATGTTATTGAGTAACGTTTGTTTAGGTTCATATTACTGTTAACGTTTATCTGTGAGCTCTTCATCAGTATTGTAGGCTAATTTACCACCATCCTGCCTCGCTAAATTGTTGCGGTTATTTTAATTTGTATGCAGTGCTGCAGCTTGTGGGAAACAAAAGCGTGAGTCATAAATATCAAAGGGTGTAATAATTGATCACGGAGAGCGCGTTGCGGACGCAAAACCACAATGCGCCACGGTGCCAACTGCTATTTTACTACTTTACACCTAGTAAGACATAGGTGTAAACTTTAAGTTCTAACTTATGCCTAAGTTGTAACTATTTCACTTGGTGCAACCCAAATATTTTTAGTAGTGCGAAAAACTCTGACTTAGTGAGACTTTACATTCAAACTAGCTTACGTTTCAACTTACGCACAGCTGGTGCAACCCACTGCAGGTGAACAGTTCCATGAAATTCCCTCAATACATTTGTCTTTTTATTTGTCAGTTTTGAGTTGGAAGTTAGAGAAAAAAGAGAGAAATGAACACCTAAATAAAATGCACAACACAGTTGGACAACATTTTACCTATCAATATGAAATACAGATATTACAGATAATACTGATATTCCACACACACACACACACACACACACACACACACGTAGGCTATATCATATATAAGTAGCCAATACAAATGTACAGGCGTACACACACACACACACACACACACACACACACACACACACACACACACACACACACACACACACACACACACACACACACACACAGGGTGAATCTCATAAGGGGGAATGGGCACTGACAGAATGAGCAATCAATTGTGTGGCTGTGGCCTAGGGCTACACCGTTAAGGAGACGGATAGAGTCTCAACCACCACTGCTCTGCCTCCCCTCCTTATACTCGCTCTCTTAATCTCACACACACACACACACCTACACACACACTCTATCTCACACACACACACACACACACACACCGGGCCTCAGTGGCTCTGTGCATTAGCCTCACCTCCCACCACACCATCACACTCAAGTTGACGTGAACTGCCACAAATGAACCAGTCGCCTCTTAACCTTTCCAGAGCGGGGGGGCATACATCAAGCCCCCCCCCCCCCCCCCCCCCCCCCCCAAGCCTCCTTACCCAGCTGCCCTGTTCCCTGTTGCCCCGCCCCCTTTAGCCTAGCTTTTGACTGTATCGCTCCAACACCTTTACAGCCACTCACATTCTACGAATGATGCCGTTACGAGCAGGTCTCAAACACGTTAGAATGATGCCGGTCTCAAACACGTTAGAATGATGCCGTTACGAGCAGGTCTCAAACACGTTAGAATGATGCAGTTACGAGCAGGTCTCAAACACGTTAGAATGATGCAGTTACGAGCAGGTCTCAAACACGTTAGAATGATGCCGTTACGAGCAGGTCTCAAACACGTTAGAATGATGCCGTTACGAGCAGGTCTCAAACACGTTAGAATGATGCAGTTATGAGCAGGTCTCAAACACGTTAGAATGATGCAGTTATGAGCAGGTCTCAAACACGTTAGAATGATGCCGTTACGAGCAGGTCTCAAACACGTTAGAATGATGCCGTTACGAGCAGGTCTCAAACACGTTAGAATGATGCCGTTACGAGCAGGTCTCAAACACGTTAGAATGATGCAGTTATGAGCAGGTCTCAAACACGTTAGAATGATGCCGTTACGAGCAGGTCTCAAACACGTTAGAATGATGCCGTTACGAGCAGGTCTCAAACACGTTAGAATGATGCCCTTACGAGCAGGTCTCAAACACGTTAGAATGATGCCGTTACGAGCAGGTCTCAAACACGTTAGAATGATGCCGTTACGAGCAGGTCTCAAACCCATTAGAATGATGCCGTTACGAGCAGGTCTCAAACACGTTAGAATGATGCAGTTACAAGCAGGTCTCAAACACGTTAGAATGATGCTGTTACAAGCAGGTCTCAAACACGTTAGAATGATGCCGTTACGAGCAGGTCTCAAACACGTTAGAATGATGCAGGTCTCAAACACGTTAGAATGATGCCGTTACGAGCAGGTCTCAAACACGTTAGAATGATGCCGTTACGAGCAGGTCTCAAACACGTTAGAATGATGCCGTTACGAGCAGGTCTCAAACACGTTAGAATGATGCCGTTACGAGCAGGTCTCAAACACGTTAGAATGATGCCGTTACGAGCAGGTCTCAAACACGTTAGAATGATGCAGGTCTCAAACACGTTAGAATGATGCCGTTACGAGCAGGTCTCAAACCCGTTAGAATGATGCCGTTACGAGCAGGTCTCAAACACGTTAGAATGATGCAGGTCTCAAACACGTTAGAATGATGCCGTTACGAGCAGGTCTCAAACACGTTAGAATGATGCAGTTACGAGCAGGTCTCAAACACATTAGAATGATGCCGTTACGAGCAGGTCTCAAACACGTTAGAATGATGCCGTTACGAGCAGGTCTCAAACATGTTAGAATGATGCCGTTACGAGCAGGTCTCAAACACGTTAGAATGATGCAGGTCTCAAACACGTTAGAATGATGCAGGTCTCAAACACGTTAGAATGATGCAGGTCTCAAACACGTTAGAATGATGCCGTTACGAGCAGGTCTCAAACAGGTTAGAATGATGCCGTTACAAGCAGGTCTCAAACATGTTAGAATGATGCCCTTACGAGCAGGTCTCAAACACGTTAGAATGATGCAGTTACGAGCAGGTCTCAAACACGTTAGAATGATGCTGTTACGAGCAGGTCTCAAACACGTTAGAATGATGCCGTTACGAGCAGGTCTCAAACACGTTAGAATGATGCAGGTCTCAAACACGTTAGAATGATGCAGTTACGAGCAGGTCTCAAACACGTTAGAATGATGCCGTTACGAGCAGGTCTCAAACACGTTAGAATGATGCCGTTACGAGCAGGTCTCAAACACGTTAGAATGATGCCGTTACGAGCAGGTCTCAAACACGTTAGAATGATGCCGTTACGAGCAGGTCTCAAACACGTTAGAATGATGCCGTTACGAGCAGGTCTCAAACACGTTAGAATGATGCAGGTCTCAAACACGTTAGAATGATGCAGTTACGAGCAGGTCTCAAACACGTTAGAATGATGCCGTTACGAGCAGGTCTCAAACACGTTAGAATGATGCCGTTACGAGCAGGTCTCAAACACGTTAGAATGATGCAGTTACGAGCAGGTCTCAAACACGTTAGAATGATGCCGTTACGAGCAGGTCTCAAACACGTTAGAATGATGCCGTTACGAGCAGGTCTCAAACACGTTAGAATGATGCCGTTACGAGCAGGTCTCAAACACGTTAGAATGATGCCGTTACGAGCAGGTCTCAAACACGTTAGAATGATGCAGGTCTCAAACACGTTAGAATGATGCAGGTCTCAAACACGTTAGAATGATGCAGGTCTCAAACACGTTAGAATGATGCAGTTACGAGCAGGTCTCAAACACGTTAGAATGATGCAGTTACGAGCAGGTCTCAAACACGTTAGAATGATGCCGTTACGAGCAGGTCTCAAACACGTTAGAATGATGCAGTTACGAGCAGGTCTCAAACACGTTAGAATGATGCCGTTACGAGCAGGTCTCAAACACGTTAGAATGATGCAGGTCTCAAACACATTAGAATGATGCTGTTAGGAGCAGGTCTCAAACACGTTAGAATGATGCCGTTAGGAGCAGGTCTCAAACACGTTAGAATGATGCCGTTACGAGCAGGTCTCAAACACGTTAGAATGATGCCGTTACGAGCAGGTTTCAAACACGTTAGAATGATGCCGTTACGAGCAGGTCTCAAACACGTTAGAATGATGCCGTTACGAGCAGGTCTCAAACACGTTAGAATGATGCCCTTACGAGCAGGTCTCAAACACGTTAGAATGATGCCCTTACGAGCAGGTCTCAAACACGTTAGAATGATGCCCTTACGAGCAGGTTTCAAACACGTTAGAATGATGCCGTTACGAGCAGGTCTCAAACACGTTAGAATGATGCCGTTACGAGCAGGTCTCAAACACGTTAGAATGATGCCGTTACGAGCAGGTTTCAAACACGTTAGAATGATGCCGTTACGAGCAGGTCTCAAACACGTTAGAATGATGCCCTTACGAGCAGGTCTCAAACACGTTAGAATGATGCCCTTACGAGCAGGTTTCAAACACGTTAGAATGATGCCGTTACGAGCAGGTCTCAAACACGTTAGAATGATGCCGTTACGAGCAGGTCTCAAACACGTTAGAATGATGCCGTTACGAGCAGGTTTCAAACACGTTAGAATGATGCCGTTACGAGCAGGTCTCAAACACGTTAGAATGATGCCGTTACGAGCAGGTTTCAAACACGTTAGAATGATGCCGTTACGAGCAGGTCTCAAACACGTTAGAATGATGCCGTTAGGAGCAGGTCTCAAACACGTTAGAATGATGCCGTAACGAGCAGGTCTCAAACACGTTAGAATTATGCCGTTACGAGCAGGTCTCAAACACGTTAGAATGATGCCGTTACAAGCAGGTCTCAAACACGTTAGAATGATGCCCTTACGAGCAGGTCTCAAACACGTTAGAATGATGCAGTTACGAGCAGGTCTCAAACACGTTAGAATGATGCCGTTACGAGCAGGTCTCAAACACGTTAGAATGATGCCGTAACGAGCAGGTCTCAAACACGTTAGAATGATGCTGTTACGAGCAGGTCTCAAACACGTTAGAATGATGCCGTTACAAGCAGGTCTCAAACATGTTAGAATGATGCCCTTACGAGCAGGTCTCAAACACGTTAGAATGATGCAGGTCTCAAACACGTTAGAATGATGCCCTTACGAGCAGGTCTCAAACACGTTAGAATGATGCCGTTACGAGCAGGTCTCAAACACGTTAGAATGATGCCGTAACGAGCAGGTCTCAAACACGTTAGAATGATGCTGTTACGAGCAGGTCTCAAACACGTTAGAATGATGCTGTTACGAGCAGGTCTCAAACACGTTAGAATGATGCTGTTACGAGCAGGTCTCAAACACGTTAGAATGATGCTGTTACGAGCAGGTCTCAAACACGTTAGAATGATGCCGTTACAAGCAGGTCTCAAACACGTTAGAATGATGCCGTTACGAGCAGGTCTCAAACACGTTAGAATGATGCAGGTCTCAAACACGTTAGAATGATGCCGTTACAAGCAGGTCTCAAACACGTTAGAATGATGCCGTTACAAGCAGGTCTCAAACACGTTAGAATGATGCCCTTACGAGCAGCTCTCAAACACGTTAGAATGATGCCGTTACAAGCAGGTCTCAAACACGTTAGAATGATGCCCTTACGAGCAGGTCTCAAACACGTTAGAATGATGCCCTTACGTGCAGGTCTCAAACACGTTAGAATGATGCCGTTACAAGCAGGTCTCAAACACGTTAGAATGATGCCCTTACGTGCAGGTCTCAAACACGTTAGAATGATGCCGTTACAAGCAGGTCTCAAACACGTTAGAATGATGCCGTTACGAGCAGGTCTCAAACACGTTAGAATGATGCCGTTACAAGCAGGTCTCAAACACGTTAGAATGATGCCGTTACAAGCAGGTCTCAAACACGTTAGAATGATGCCGTTACAAGCAGGTCTCAAACACGTTAGAATGATGCAGTTACAAGCAGGTCTCAAACACGTTAGAATGATGCCGTTACGAGCAGGTCTCAAACACGTTAGA